>NC_092211.1:65043885-65073427 GCF_043381705.1 Parasteatoda tepidariorum | reverse complement strand
ACTTTTCTTTATAATGCAATAAAATCTGGCGAGCAGCTATTTAAACGATCAAACACTTCGTTTGTTTATTTGTGGCTTGAAGTTAGGCTCGCAGAAAATGCCGTTCATGGGTTAAATTTAGTAGGAATAACACAACCTGTGACGTAGGCTATAGTATACCCAATTGCTAATTTTTTTGAAATTATTAAATCTGTTGAAAGCTTAAAGCTTCGCCATTTGTTAAGAATTTGCTTTTTTAGTTACTGATTCAATAAATGTTTTTTATTAAATGAATAATATTTCTCGGGAAATAAATGTAAAAATAAGAGAATCACAGCGTTTATGTTAAAAATAAATAAAAACTTCTGCCATTTCGTAAATCTAAACAGTATTTTTGTATTTAAAAAAAACAATTCAATCTATTTGTCTAAAATTCTTTGGTTATTGCACAGCGAACAAAATACTATCGTTAAAGAGGACACATTATAATTTTTCTTGTATTTCCAAAAGCAAAATAATAATATTAATAATAAATTAATAAAATAAAACTTAAAAAATATCTGCTTTCAATTTCGTTGAGTTCACGAGCAAACTCCTATTGTATTCCAGTCGTTTGATTCAATTTTGCTTTGAATGAAAAAGATGGAAAAAAATTAATTTATAATTTCTTTTCAAAACATACATTAAAAAAATCTCTATAGTTTAAAAATTCATTTTTAATCCCAAAACAGGACTTATTTTTAAATTATTGACCTGTTCCCATTATTTTTTTATATTTCGATTGTTCCTGAATTTTAAAAACTATTGTATTAATTTCGACTTAATTTAAAACTTTTTTTTAAAGAAAAGAATCAAATCCATTGTGTTTCCAATTTCATTTAGCATTATATTTTCGTTTCTGAAATCTTCTGTATTTAAATAATTTTTTCTTCGCCTTCATTATTTGTACAAACAATACATAAAAAAATAAAGAATATATTCAATACACTTTTGTTATTTTATCAAGCAACGTTATTATTTCAATTTTTTTTTCTTAAACATTTCCTTATAAACTTTATAAAATTTTTTATCAAAACAAATTTTACTGCTAAATATAAGGTGATTGAATTTTTAAGAAACAAGAACACAAGGGCTTTCAACATTAAATTTAATTATAAAGCTTCAAAATATTTTAAGACAATGAAAATAAACATTGATATAAATAATATTTTTATAATATTTTAAATAATTTATATATGTTGATTATACTATCCAATGCAACTTAAAATGGCTCATTTAAGTTTTCAATAAATGAAAAATCTCAATTATATTTATAATACCTAATCTTTTCGATATTTTATTTCATTTAGCAGAAAAATTATTCATTCAACAGTTTTTCTGTTACTTTAAAATATTTCTAAGATTTTTTTTAAATGTTTTTGCGCTTTAACAAATGTTACTAAAGTTACTTTTCTGTTATCTCAAAGTATTTTTTGTAGTTTCTAAAGCGTGTTTTGCCTAAAATGTAAGCAAAATTAATTTCTTTCCTGTATTTTATAGTGTTTCAGATATAACAAAACTTTGTAATATAACAAATGTTGCTTTCCTATTATATCAAAGTATTTTCGGGATTTTAAACGCTCTTTACCTAACAAATGTTGCTAAAGTTACTTTTCTGTTATTATTAGGTATTTCTGGGAATTTTCGAAACGTTTCTTTCACTTACAACTGTTACGGGAGTTACTTTTTTGTTATCTTAAAGTATTTCTGGTAACAAATGTTGCTAAAGTTACTTTTATGTTATTATTAGGTATTTCTGGGAATTTTCGAAGCGTTTCTTTAACTTACAACTGTTATGGGAGTTACTTTTTTGTTATCTTAAAGTATTTCTGGTAACAAATGTTGCTAAAGTTACTTTTCTGTTATTATTAGGTATTCCTGGGAATTTTCGAAACGTTTCTTTATCTTACAACTGTTATGGGAGTTACTTTTTTGTTATCTTAAAGTATTTCTGGTAACAAATGTTGCTAAAGTTACTTTACTGTTATTATTAGGTATTTCTGGGAATTTTCGAAACGTTTCTTTAACTTACAACTGTTATGGGAGTTACTTTTTTGTTATCTTAAAGTATTTCTGGTAACAAATGTTGCTTAAGTTACTTTTCTGTTATTATTAGGTATTTCTGGGAATTTCTGAACGTTTCTTTAACTTACAACTATTATGGGAGTTACTTTTTTGTTATCTTAAAGTATTTCTGGTAATTCGTGACGGTATTATTTTTCGGGTACGTTAAAGTGTTTCTGGGATATCATGAACTGTGTTTATAATTTGATAAATTTTACTAATTTTAATTTTCTGTTATCTTAAGCTATTTCTGGAAATTCCTGAAACACTTATTTTACAAACAAATGTTACGGATTTCTGTTATATTAAACTTCTTCTGAAAACTCTTGAAACGTTTTTCTAACTTACAGAAATTTTAATTAGCAGTCTTTCTGAGTAACAATCTAGTTTAAAGTAACAGTACGGTTATCTGTTGTTTTAATATACTTTTGAAAATTCGTGACCCTTTTTGATAACATGGTAAACGATACTAAAGTTACTTTTCTGTTATCTTAAAGTATGTCTGGTAATTCTTAAAACTGTTTTTTAACTAACAAATGTTGTGGTTTTTATTTGTTTTAAACTACTTTTAAGAATTCTTGAAACGTTTTTATAACATGGTAAATGTTACTAAAGTTACTTTTATTTTAAGTATATCTGGTAATTCTTGAAACGTTTTCTTAACTAACAAATGTTGCGGTTTTCTATTGTTTTAAACTGCTTTTAAGGATTCTTGAAACTTTTATAACCTGGTAAATGTTACTAAAGTTACTTTTTTTAAGTATATCTGGTAATTCTTGAAACGTTTTGTTAACTAACAAATGTTGCTGTTTTCTGTTGTTTTAAACTACTTTTAAGAATTCTTGAAACGTTTTTATAGCATGGTAAATGTTACTAAAGTTACTTTTCTTTTATCTTAAAAGTATATCTGGTAATTCTTGAAACGTTTTTTTAGCTAACAAATGTTACGATTTTCTATTATTTTAAACTACTTCTGTTAATTCTTGAAACATTTTTGTAATTTGACAAATGTTAGTGAAGGTTTCTTTTAGAAAGGCAGCTCTTACATTAGGTGCTGTATGCGACGTTAAACTAAAGTTTATAGTTTTCTCTTTCTATCTATCTCTCAAGAAAAATTTTTATTGACGTGGTTTTAAAATAATATATTTTAACTCAAACTTAATATAATATATACATTACATAGTTCTTTCGAATAAGTCCATGCTGTATACATAATAAACCAACGAACAATTTTTACAAATAAATCAAGATACGCATTTTTACGTCAATATTTCATACACAAAATTTAATTAGCAATTTTTTTAATTGCCCTTTATCTTATTCATACATTAGAGAATAAATTTTTGAGTGTCGTAAAATTTATTTTAATGTTATGCAATATTGTTTTTTAAAAAAAAAATGCGTTTATTCTTCTTATTTCAATTATGCCGACTAAGTCATCGTATTTTTACACAATGAAAACATATATGAAATTAACATCAAACACAAACAATTGCCAACAGTAAACACGCATTTACTTTCTCGGTTTTACAGCGCCAAAAGATCATTTTTACATTAATTTAAATTTGTTCTATTCCCTCCATTTAAATATATCTCTTGACATTAGAGCTACAAGCTAACGAGAGCTCCCAGAATTGCGTGACGGTACAATGTACTTAGCAGCGACGAGGAAATAAACTTTAGAAGCATGGTCACACTAAATCTCCTTTTAATGAAGCCACTTACATTATTTTCCTAAACGCCGAATGATTCGTTTTAATTTCTATCCGTCGCTCTCAAGTTAAGAGAGTAAACAAAGTGCTTCAAGAACTGGACACATTTTAGACACGCTTTGTTTTTATTTTAGAACATTTATTTACATCAAATATTAAACTTACTTCGTTTTAAAAATAACTAGAGTGCAGTATTTGTTATGTCCAAAGAGATTATTTAATTTCGTCTGATAGATCAAAAGACCTGCTCGTTTAAAATTTTTAAAATATAAAGGATGTATAATACATATTTTAGTAGATTAATTAAATGTGTTCTAATAGTCTTAACTTTTTAATTATTTTAACAAGCAATTTGTTTCATTTTGTTATAATATTAAAAATGTCTCAAGGGAAGTCGGTTGTTTAATCCCACACTGTAAAAAATTCCGGATCAAATTCCGGTGAAAATTGCTAGCACTCAGGGTGCAGGTACTTTTTACAGTAAAATCCGTTTTTACTGGAACATATTACATAAAAAAAGATCTGATATACTATAAATTTTACAGTAAGTGTAAATTTTACTATAAAATTACGGAATCACTCTAGTTAAATAATTATTACTGTAAAAATTACTGTATAATATTTTACGGTATGAACGAATTTTACGGTAAAAGGAATTTTATGGATGATGCTTCTAAAATGCCAATATTTTATTACGAAATTTGTATTCAGGCTCGCTTTTGGAGAACCGAGCCCGAATAATTTTAATCCCTGGGTTCGGACTGCGCCCTTCTCAGCTCTGTTCTTGAAACATACTTTAATATATGACTTAATCAGCTGAGACGATAATTTAATTTGAGAAACAGAAAGGAAATAAGTGCTTTTTTTTTTAAGTAAACGTAACTTATACAAATCGGAATCAGGTTCTTGATCCTTAATAAATATTCTAAAATAGAAACTTACTCAGATGAGTTGCTAAAAGCTTAATATTAATTTTACTTTTATTACTAAGGGTGTCTAATTCTTGACAATTTTTCCAACGTACATTAACATTTCATCGAAATAAACTCTCAAATTTTGAATCACATTTCATTAAATTTTGTACAATATTTAAAAATATAAAAATAGATAGGCATCCACCCAAACATTTAACGTTTAGAAATGCTCCAATTTCCGAATCACATTTTATAAAATTATGTCAATATTTATAATTGTAAAAATAGGTAGATATGTACACAAACACTTAACATTTAGAAATGTTCCAGTTCCCGAATCCCGTGTTATTAAATTATGTCCAATATTTGTAAAAGTAATAAAGGTACTTATGTACAGGCAAAAAAATAATTTATTACAGTACAGGCAAAAAAATAAAGAAACACGCTGAATGACTTTTGATCTAATGATTGGATTTCCACTTTAACTTAACTTAAACCTTACAATTCAAAGATTTGTCGACCATTATTTAAAAAAAAAAATTTTTATGGAATAATCTTTGGATAAACGAATTTTAGAATTGTGTTCTATTCTCTTAAAAAGTTCTCCAGTTTAAGTGAAATGCCCAAAAATTAAAATTAAGGGATTCAAACTTTCGATCGCACTCGAGACCAATTTATTAAGAATATAATTCCCAGATAGTCGCTATCTGGGAATTATGTTCTTAATAGTTTGGTATAATACTCCTTAATTTTTGGAGTTAGAAATCCATATCGGTCGGGAAAAAAATATGCTTATTCAAAGAGGGTACATTTTTGTGTCTGATTTCGTTATTTAAATTGTCGTCTGCAGTGATTGATAAGCATATTTGAGGTCACCCCCTTTAACAATTACGATTGAGTCCCAGTGCGTGTAAATCCGATCATACGATAAACAGTTATTCAGGGTGTTTCGTTCATTTTTTGCTCGCTGTGCATTAAACATTTAAACTTCAAAAACGTTTCAGATTTTGAATATTTCTTTGTAAATTTTGCTCAGAAAGATAAAAATAAATATTTAGTCAATTAAACATTTTAGAGTGCATTGAACTATATTGTCGTCCAAATTTGCTCCAATCTAAAATACGGTGAAAGCATGAAGTATATTATCTATCTGGGTTCGAAATTTACATTGCCCCACTTGCCCGGGGCATGTGAAAATTCCATCCGGCGTATATTTTTTACAATCCGGTCCAGAATATACTTACCAAAAAGCACCGATTAAGGGGAGAAAATAAAGAAAATATTATTTTTAAAAAAGATTTCTTCAATCGTTGTACATTAGAAAATAATTCATATAAAAGGCATATTATCGTTTTAAAGTAATATACTGAAGGGCTCATACAGGTAGTATTTAAATAAAATTCTAAGTCTGTACAAGAAGAAAAAAGTTCTGGTAAAATTACCGTTCTATATTGTAGAAATTTTCATTTAAAAAAAAAAAGAAAAAAAACATAACATTATAAAACTAAAATTTACGGTATTTAAACCAATTATTATTTGGAAATTTTTCTGTTCATATGGTAATGGTGTACCGGAAAGTCTTTTTTCAAAATAATTGTTCTTATTACACATTTAATATAAAATACACAACTGAAAAGTAAATTTAACTGAATAAATAACTTTTATGCCATGTTCTAAATTAAAGTATGTTAAAATTACCAAATTTTATCACATTTAACAAACTTTGTCGCATAGTATATAACCATATATTAAAATCATTACCGAAATGCTCCAGTAAAAAATTTTCGAGCTTTTTGGTGTTTCCATATAGCCAGAAACTGTGTAAATTTTACCGTATTCTGGTAGTATTCTAGTAGAAAAGTATGGTCAAAACCATACTTTTTTCTCAGTACACTATCTGCAAGTACTCATGCACTTGGAGTTAGTACTTAATAATTTTTATAGTATCGCTACTTTGTTAATAATAATGCTTTACATATACTCCATCTATATTTATTCATACTTAATATCTTCTTGTTAATATTTAATTTGTTTCATACGCACATTTTTGGACGTGTGTAAACCTTTCAGTTTTTGAGTGAAATTAAAAAAATCAGTTAAAAAAAAAATCAATCTTTACATTGTATCGATAAATATATTTATATATCTTCGATTTATATGAAACTGTTACTTTTTATTACTGACATCATGTAATGTTAAAAACGTGTCTGACTTTTCTGTCTATCATTGATGTCTGGTGCATGTTTGTTACGAGCAAAAGCTGTTGAAAAAACTGCTGAACCTAATCGGCTCAGCGAACAGGAAAATTGGGGAAGCGTTCGTCTGTCACCTTATGATTCAATCGCATCAGAATAAGTATAAGTTTTTTTTAAACAGATAAATTGAATTAATTCAGTAATACCAACAGACAATACTAACTGCTTGAACTTGAAAAGTCGAACATTATCGGCAAAGGATTTTTTGTTTGTTTGTAAAATAACCTTGTTCTTGTAAAGAGTATCTACTTTAAACAAGCTCGCGAGTATAGTTTTTGATTTGTTCGAGATAATCAATGCCTCTTCAAGCAAAATATGCAATTATTCATGTCAGGATTACGGAAATCCTATGTTTTAAATTTGAACTTCGTACAAACCGAACAATACTTAACAAATTCGGTATTGTTTTATATGATCCTTCTTTAACTTCTCAATATATTAAATTTAAATTGAAAAATTGTTTTGCCATAATACCATAATTGTTTTACCCATCTATACCATAATACATATATACATAATAATTAATAATTCCATTAGTGCTTCATGAGTGTAATTTGGTATTCTGCTCATCTATACGCCGTTATCAATGTACTTTAAAATTAAAAAGGGACCATTTAATAATAGGAATACGAAATGGGATTAAAATATCTTTTAAATGTCGACCTTCTCTAAAATGTCTCAGCTTTCATATTATCACTTGTATACCTCTGATATTTGAATGATATTATTTTACGATTAATAATGCCATTTGTAGTTTGCAGTTCTACTCGTCTATACACCGAATTATTCATGTACTCAAAAGATTAAAAAGGGACCGTTTTGACAATAGGAATACGAAATGGGATTAAAATAATATATTTACATCTGGTAATGAACGTTTTTTAATGGTCGAGGTTCCACCAAAAAATTGTTAACCTCTGCCGTTCTATGCAATAGTTTCTGTTTGGCGACTGGCGAACGCTAGAGCTATACCCACAACGTAGTGAAAGAATAAAATAATTAATTGTTGACCTTATAAATATATGCAAGTACATTCTTGTAAATATTGTAGTATAAGAGAAAAAGAAGAAAACATTCACCAGCAACGTAATAAAAGAATTATATAATTATTAGTTGGCCTTATAAATAGTATATGCTAGTACTTTCTTGTAAATAGTGTAGCATAAGAGAAAAAGAAGAAAACATTCACCAACAACGTAGTAAAAGTATAAAATAATTAATTGTTGGCCTTATAAAATATATACAAGTACTTTCTTGTAAATATTGTAGCATAGGAGCAAAAGAAGAAAACATTCACCAGCAACGTAATAAAAGAATAAAATAATTAATTGTTGGCCTTATAAATAGTATATGCAAGTACTTTCTTGTAAATGTTGTAGCATAAGAGCAAAAGAAGAAAACATTCACCAACAACGTAATAAAAGAATAAAAGAATTAATTGTTGGCCTTATAAATAGTATATGCAAGTAGAAAACATTCACCAGCAACGTAATAAAAGAATTATATAATTATTAGTTGGCCTTATAAATAGTATATGCAAGTACTTTCTTGTAAATATTGTAGCATAAGAGAAAAAGAAGAAAACATTCACCAACAACGTAGTAAAAGAATAAAATAATTAATTGTTAGACTTATAAATATATCCAAGTACTTTCTTGAAAACTTTGTAACGTAAGAGCAAAAGAAGAAAAACCTTTCATTATTAGTACTTTTTAATGTATTTTTGTAATGTATTATTTTAATCCATTTTTGTAACTTTTCAATTATATCAAAAAACCCGGCGTATTATACCAGTATATTCAATACATTAAATTTCTCTCGAAGATTTTTAATAACTTAAGATTTTTAATAGCTTAAAATTTAAACTTTCTTTTAACCTTTATAGGGCCATTTTGCTATAGTAGTACTATGTTAAATTATTTTTAGGATTAAAATTGATTTATAGAATGAAATTCATTTAGCTAATTTTCTAAAATTATTTTGCTTTTTAAGACCATTTGTTTGGTATGAAGGGGGGGGGTTTCAATATTTTACCTACTGTAAAGTATTGGCCGTAAACTTGAATTTATGTGTTTATAAATAACCGAATTTACAAATTTTGTCTATTAAACTGCTAATAAACTCTAGGAGATATAATCAAATGAATGAACGCATAACGCACTTGAGAAAATAGCTTCCCAATGTTGGCTTTCTTTCTTGATCTCACGCTAACCTTTACTGCTACCCACATTTATGTAAGCAAAGCAAAACCTTACGTTTTTGTTTTATTTTATAAAAATATTTGCAGATGGCCGCACAAACCATGGGTGGGGAAATAGCTACTTATCGATTTTTAAAAATTCATTAGGTTCGTGCATGGGTAATATACTTTCCAAGACCACATAAAGGGTTAAAGTAAGTTTAAAATGATTTAGACATCAATTCACTATCAGATTGTGTGCTAATTTTATAAAAAAATTTATGTTGTTTAGTGTCCACAAGTTATGTTTTGTTGAAAAAAAAATTTTTTTTTTTTTTTACATATTTCTCACGTGTTGCTGTTGTGCTAAATTACCAATGAAAATATTGAAATTTGTTTTTCGTGTGACAGATATACGTGTTTAGTCATTTTACAGTATTTGCTGTACATTTTATTGTCTGGTTTAGTTGAAAGCATACTATTCTTTTTTACTAAAAAAAAATAAAGGATTCTTTATGAAATATTACTAGTTTATGTGATAACTATTGATTTAAACACAAATGAAATTTTTTTAAAAAGCGTGTGTCCTTGCTCGCATTGTTATCGACAGTGGATGTTATGCTTTTCATGCGTGCCCTTTTGTTATAATTGTTTGTTTTGTTTCAAAATTTCACAAAAGCAGTTTCATTGAGAAATGTATTAAGTGTAACCTTCTATTCGTTTAAAATAGTTTTATTTCTAAAAAGTTTTATTTTAAAAAACGTTCCATTTCCTTTAATTTTTTTACTAGTTTAAAAAATATAACATTAATTTTTAAAAATATATTAGATTTTATACCTATTTCTTATTTATATTTACTACTTATGACTGTTGTATTTTATTTTTTTACTTTTTCATTAAAATAACTGTCTATATAAGCGTCATACTTCTAAAACGGAGTATTCCGATTATTTGATTGTTTTAGTTGATAAAGTATGATAAAATTTAATTTAAAGGAAACAGAAAAAGGTAGAAATCTGCCGTTTGTTGTGTTCTTCTCAGAAAACTATTTAATTATTTTTCACCAAGTTTCACATGAAGTTCGTTAACACACTAGAGAAAAATATATGATGAAAACTCCCAGAACATGGTAAAATTTACCGTGTTTCCGGTTTTATGAGTATACCATAAAGCTTCACATTTTTACCGAATCGCGTTGCTAATGTTTTTGGTAAAATAAACAATAAAAGATAGTCTTATAACATGAGATAAAATTTTATAAATTTGATAATGTTATCACGATATTTTAGAGCATGGCATAAAAACCATTTGTTCGGTTAAATTTATATTTTAGTTTTATATTTTTCGCTAAATGTGTGGTAATAAGAAGTGTAATTTTGTAAACCATAATTTCCGGTTAACTGTTACTATATGAGTAAAAAAAAACCACTAAATGAATTATTTAAATAACGTGAGCTAAATTATGTTGTTTTTTTTTTGCCAAAAATGTTGTTACTACACACTGTAAAAAATTTCGGATCAATTTACAGTAAAAAGTACCGACACTCAGAGTGGTGGTACTTTTTGACGTAAAATCCATTTTTACCGTAACGTGTTACCGGACAAAATATCTGATATGCCACAGTTTTTTCAGTAATAATTACCGTAAAATCACTGACTCACTCTAATTAAATAGATTTTACTATAAAAATTACTGTATAATATTTTACGGCTAAAATAAGATTCTACGGATAATGCTCCGAATTTCCTATTCTTTATACAGTAATTTGATCTGAAAGTTTTTACAGTGTATGGTAATTTTTCCTGAATTTTTTTCTTTTTGAAAATAGCAATGAAAATTGAGAAAATCCATCCTTGTAACTAGTTTTGAAATTTTTGAAAAATACTTCAAGTTTCCTAAACAGAATGCAGCACATTTCTTCCCCTTCCTTTTTCAAATCGTCGAACATTTTTGGAGGACAAACGGTGCATATTATACATATCTGAGAAACTACTGAAATATTGAAAGAAATTATGGCAAAACTTAACTATTGGAAAACCATTAATTGTGAACCATTGAAATTTTATCTATTCAAACTTCTCAAGTGTTGAATAAATTTTTCTTTTCTCTTTTCAGATATTCATGCACAAGTCTGCGATGCAGCATCATTCTCGTGAGGCTCACCGCGGTGACATCAAACCCTACCAGTGCCAGCAGTGTCTCAAATCTTTCTCCTCCAATCACCAGCTGTTACAGCATATCCGAATTCACACAGGAGAAAAACCCTACAAGTGTTCCTACTGCGACAGGCGCTTCAAGCAACTGTCACATGTGCAACAACATACCAGACTCCACACGGGTGAGTCTCCTTTTGTCTTCTGGGTTGGTTCACGGGGACGCTATACCGCGGGTGAAACTTTTCATCTCAAATTCTGTTTCACCTCCGGAACTAAAAGTGATTTCAGACAACGCTAGAGTAAGTTATGAAGTTACAATTGCTTGAAGGGAAGCCGCGATGGCTCAGGGGATAGAGCGTTCGCCTTCCAATGGGGCGAACCGGGTTCGAATCCTAGTCGATACGAATTCCGCTTTCGGCTTGCACCAACCACAGTGCTGACGTGAAATATCCTCAGTGGTAGACGGATCATGGGTTAGAGTCCCCTTGCCGCCAGGCTAACCGTGAGATGTTCTCGTGGTCTTTCTCTCCATGTAACGCAAATGTGGGTTAGCTCCATCAAAAAAGTCCTCCACGAAGGCAAATTTCTCCCAATACTCGATCCAGGAGTTCCNTTAAAAAAAGATGGAGAGAAATATTTTACTAAGATAGAGAAATTATAATAATTGTCATTTATTTATTTTTCTTTTTAATGAAGGAGTAAGAGCAAATAAGTTTTTTTTTTTCTTTTGAAAAAGAAGGAAGTGTCAAAAGAAAAGAAAAAAAGAAAAATATAAAAAGAAAATTAAAGAAAAAGAAAGAGAAAAAGGAAATTAAATTTTAAATTATTATTATTAGTTATTTTTCTTTCTTTAGTTGAAAATTTTGTAAAAGAATGTTTAAATATATAAATAAAGAACAGTCGAACCTATGGAACGAATTATTAAAATCGATGTTGAACCAAATTTTAGATGGAGATTTTTCGTGGAGACATTAAAATAGAATTAAACAAATGGTTTGACCTGCAAAAGGAAAGTGTTAAAAACTTTTTTCCATCATTTAGATGGGGATTTACAGAGAACGGTTCAGCTACGGTTATAAAATAAAATTGCTGAAAGGAGCCGTGGTGGCTCAGGGGATAGAGCGCTCGCCTCTCAGCAAGATGACTCGGGTTTGAATCCAAGCAATTACCAGTTGATACGAATTCTGCACCCGTCTCTCGCCGACCACAGCGCTGACGTAAAATATAATCAGTGGTAGACGGATCAAGGGTTAGAGTTTCCTTCCCGTGAGGCTAACCGTGGGAGGTTTTTGTCGTTTTCTCTTCCATATATAGCAAATGCGGATTAGTTCCATCAAAAAGTCCGCCACGAAGGCAATTTTCTCCCAAGACTTGATTCAGGAGTTCCCTTGTCTTCTGGATTGGGTTCAAAATTGCGGGATTACGGAGTTGGACATTGGTAGTTGTAAACTCGAAATTGGATCAGCTGTTCAACGAAAATTATGAAATGAAATGAAATAAAATTATTGGAAGAAAAACTCAAGCTGTCAAAATGCAAACAAAATATTGGAAGCGAACTTCCCCGTTACGTAATTAGAAATTATCCTCTCGCAGTTTGTTTTCATTTTGATATTATGAAAATTTCCTTGCACTGTTACAAAATTCCTCGGAAAAAATGGCTTCTTTTGTTGACTCGCCACGCTGTGCGTGATGTTATTTTCTGATCTAATACCAGGGTTAGTTTTGATGTTAATTTTAATGTAAATTTTAGTGTTCAGCGTGAGTATATCATTCAAGAAAATACTCAAAAGATCATTGCAACTCTTAAACCTTGTGAAATTCAAAATTTTAATTTATTTACTGATCAGGGGTCTGTTTAGAAGAAATTCGGGTCCGTTAACGGACCCTTCGCAAAATATCTTTTCATAAAAACGGACACTTCACAAAATATTTGAACTTAAAAAAGGACCCTTCACAAAATAATTTATCTTTTAATCGGACCCTTCACAAATTTGTTTATCTTCATTGTTGTTTTGTAAATCGAATAAATCCTTCCCAGGGGGGAAAAAAAGAAAGACAGATGTAAAGGAACTAAGTTTTCTCTTCGGCAGACGCTTCTTCCTTTATTAGTCCGAAATGAATATTCTGCGTTCAACGGTATAGGCTAAATACTAAATATTGTCATGTTGCATCTCTAATTTAGTAGCAGCAATTGCTGTTTATTTTTGAAAATTTAATTTTTTTATTGCAATTTTGCAGTGTTGAGCATAATCTTGTATCTATTTACAATTTAAAAACTCCTTGAAAAACTGTTTTCACAAAATGTCTGGACAGACCCCTGCTGATATGAAATTTGTTCTTAAATTTACAATAGTACAAATGCATTCTCGGCTCCATACCATTCGCTGACTTGTTCTGAAACGCGGATTTCAACATTGCAATGTGTTGGTATAATGAAGTAGCTGGCAGTAATTTTACTGCAGTCTTTTTTTCTGAAAAGGGCAAATGTATTAAATTTCAAAATATCTTACCAAAGTTTTGGAAAAAAAGAAACTCAAAACACCATGAAAAATGTTAAACATAGTCTCAAATTGCTTAGCTTTCTTTAATTTCTAACAATGCTTAGTGCATTAACCCTTTGACGCAAAATTTCTATTAAACATATTTTTCATACTTTTTCATTATTTAGGTAAAAAACCTTTTATGCATCATTTTAAAATTATTTATTTATTTTATTTTATTTTTAATAGGAAAATAATAGGTCCAAGTTGACATTAATACTGTCCCTCGTGGATGCAAGATGAAAATACACTACTTTTCCTCGTAAAGGCGTATTATCACTTTAACACAAAATTTTTATCAGATTTTTCATACTTTTTTCATTATTCTATATTAATTTAGATAAAAAAAATTTGTAATGTCTTAATTTAAATTATTTATTTATTTTAATTTATTTTTAATAGGCAAATAATCAGCCCAAATTGACATTAATACTGTCCCTCGTGGATGCAAGATGAAAATACACTACTTTTCCTCGTAAAGGCGTATTATCACTTTAACACAAAATTTTTATCAGATTTTTCATACTTTTTTCATTATTCTACATTAATTTAGATAAAAAAATTTGTAATGTCTTAATTTAAATTATTTATTTAATTTAATTTATTTTTTAATAGGCAAATAATCAGTCCAAGTTGACATTAATACTGTCCCTCGTGGATGCAAGATGAAAATACACTACTTTTCCTCGTAAAGGCGTATTATCACTTTAACACAAAATTTTTATCAGATTTTTCATACTTTTTTCATTATTCTATATTAATTTAGATAAAAAATTTGTAATGTCTTAATTTAAATTATTTATTTAATTTAATTTATTTTTTTAATAGGCAAATAATAAGTCCAAATTGACATAAATATTGTCCCTCGTGGATACAAGATGAGATGCACTACTTTTCCTCTTAAAGGCGTATTATCACTTTAACACAAAATTTTTATCAGATTTTTCATACTTTTTTCCATTATTTTATATTAATTTAGGTACAAAATTTGTAATGTATTAATTTAAATTACTTAGTTATTTAATTTAATTTAATTTTTTAATAGGCAAATAATAAGTCCAAGTTGACATTAATATTCTTCCTTGTGGATTGAAGACAAAGACGTATTATCTGTTTAACACAAAATTTTTATCAAGCAGATGCCTCAGCCTTTTATCCCTTCAATGGGTCGATGAAATGAGTACCAAGCGTGCTTGGGAACTAAACACTGGAGGATCCGAATTCGGCTGACCACCCAACCGTAACATTTGCTCTTGCACCCTTAACCCAAAGGTGAAAAAAACTGAGATGGTCTCAGTTGACCTTGGTCCTCAATATACTGACGCGCCACTGAGTTTAGATTTTTATACATTTTTCATTACTCTGTATTAATTTAGGTCAAAATTAGTGAAAAATATTATATGTAGCACTTTAATAAATTATGGTTATGAAAACATGACAATGTCTTTTTCTGCGTTAGAATCTTCCTGACACTGCTCACTTCCAAACAATTTTTTTTTCTCCAAATTTGCGGTTATTTAGATCTAAGAGAAACAGTTATTATTCATTGAACTCACTTTAATTTACGAAGTCAATTATTGATAATTTTTTTGAATATGAAAGGGGGGGGATTTCAAACTACCTTTTTTTTTGGATTTTATATTTTATTACAGATATCATTCTAAAAATCTAGCAGATTTTTTTAGTAACTATTTGACTGTTTTTTTATAATTAAAAAATACCAAAATTTATTTTTGCTGGTAATTAGAGCATGAGAAAAAATATATATGAAAAGGAGACTGCTGTCTCATCTGCGTCAAAGGGTTAAGACGTTTGGGTACCCCTGCATTTATATTTACGCTATAACTTGTCTTGAAATTGAATTGAGAGCTATTACAAGACGCGAAATTGGATAACAAATCTTTCCTTAACCACAGAGAGAAGAACCATTCATCTTATGCTAGAAAAAATTAGATAAGAGATGAGATTTATACGTAATTTCCTATCATTTTCTTAATTTCATTATAATATGAATAATAATAAGTTTTCATAACTTATCAAAATTATTCATTTCCTTCGTAATAAACTCTTAATTGAAGTTTAATTCTTTCTTTATTTCTCTCGCGGATTAACCGGTGCCCTGGCTGGATATTTATAGCTGATGATTGTTAATATAAATGTATTTTTCTTTCTTTCATGAAACAGGAGAGCGACCTTATAAATGCCACCTTCCTGAGTGCAACAGGGCCTTCATACAGTTATCAAATCTACAGCAACACCTTCGGAACCATGAGAGCCAAGTGGAACGGGCCAAGAACAGGCCGTACGTCTGCAACACGTGCGGCAAGTGCTTCGCCACCGACAGTAGTCTACGGACGCATGGCTCTAAAGTAATGAGCTGTAGCCAAAATAACGTAAATAGCCCCCCTTCCTTTCCTTATGTAGATTGCTTTTTATTTTTTATACTTGGGTTGCTTAGATCCCTGAACTAGGCAGAATACATATTTTATTTGCTTCAACTCTTAGCACAAGGCACATATCAAATTCTGTAGAGGCCATTACTAGCCATAACTTTTCTCCTTTTCAAAATTATAATTCTTATTACAGCACATCTAGTAAAAAATACGAAACTGAAAAGTAAGTTTATACGAATATATGGTTTTTATGCCATGTTCTATGGTTTCGTGGTGGCTGGGTGGCACAGTTGGTTTGTCGTCGGTCTTCTGAGCCCAGTCTGCGGGTTCGATCCCCGGCCCAGACACCGGATTAGCGACCATATCGTATGATTATGCGGCATGTAAAAGATCCCCGGAGTGCCTTATATGCTCTTGGCATTTCCGGCAAAATTAAATTCCTAGTGCACTTTAGCATCCAAATAGTGTTTCGGTGCTGCCATCTAGTGTGGCAGAAACTAGACGTCCAAATTAACATGACGAACGGTATCTCGCCCATTGTGGTGGTCCTAAAAGAGTGGATACCACCTCTGGAGAACGCACTAGGTCTGCTCATCGGCAAGACCGATTGTGCAGCTCATTGGAAATAAAAAAAAAAGGTTTCGTGATTAAATTACCAAATTGTTTGCATATTTCAGCCATGCATCGATACCAGCAGCAGTTGATCAAATATAGATAATATTTTGCGTCTTTTTGTCGAATATACAACGTGTGATGGACGGAGTTTCGTTTTCAATAAACATTTGTTTCAATCTTTATAGGCAAGAAAGAGGTTCAATTAGTTCTATTACGTAACGAGATGTATTTTTTTTTAAAAAAATTACAGAGAATATTTGTGCCTTGTGTTAGAGCTACGAAGAGTGCTTTTTCAACGAATTGTATCGTATAATAGTTATAATACACGTGGAAAAAATTCTGGTAAAATTACGGTACCGTATGGAAATGACATTTTTGGTAAAAAATAACCATAATTCTGATTATTAATATCAAAATATACGGTATTTAAACCTTTCATTTGGTAACTTTTTCAGTTCATATAGTAACGGTTTGCCGGAAATTCTGATTTTCAAAATTATAGTTCTTATAACCACACATTTTGTAAAAAAAGTCAAAACTTCAAAGTAAATTTAACCGAATAATGATTTTTATACCATGATCTAAGGTATCACGGTAATTAACCAAATTTTTCGCACATTTACTAAATTTATTACACATTATTAAACAATATACACTTTTATCAAAATCATTAACAAAGCGATACGGTAAAAACTGCCCAGCTTTCTGCTGATCCCAAAGAGCTAAAAACACGGTAAATTTTACCGTTTCTTGGCACTTTTGACCATATTTTTTTTCTCAGTGTACATTTCAATATCTATGGCAAACCATATAGTGAAACTAAAACTTTAATTGATGCTTCGTTTAATATTTAATTCAGTTGCAATATAAAATACAGAAATACATCTTAGACTACATATACATTTGAAGAAAAAAAATTCACACCCGTGTTGATTATTATTCATTAACAAATATGCTCCTTACTATCACGCATTGATCCAAGCACACAAATATTTAATTTGCTATAGCCCGGGTTTTTTAATGATACAAATGTAAAAAATAACCTTTGCAACAATTTAAATTAAATAAACAAATTTTTCGATGCTCTCAGAAACTTATCGAACTCTTAATAAAATTGTGGTAATCGCAATTTTTATATATATTTGTGTGGTTGGCCATAGATGAAAGCAAGGAATAAATTAGGTCCTTAGTATTTTTCTATTTAAAAGCAATTTTTCTTGCTAATTTGTGTACAAAATAAAATCATTACAACTGTGGAAACGCTGTGATATAAAAAGCACGCTATCTTATCAGTAGAACCTAAATTAGAAGCACATATTTTAGCACTGTTTTATAAAGTTTAATGTATATGATGTTTTGTTTGATATACCTTGTGATAGACCATATTCGTTTCTTCTCAAGTTAGGAAGTCCGTAACAAAACATACTTTCTTAAAATCACAAACGTTTCAAAAGTAACTCCTCTTCTAGCGCTTTGAAATCTACTGGAAGTATTCATTTATTATCTAAACTTGCTCGTGGTCTATCATGTCTGAAATCTAATCTTGTTATTGTATATTTAACTCACATGTACTAAGGTTTTACTTGGTTTTAAGACAGTAAATGAGGTCTCGCACCAAAATTAAAGTTAGTTAGTGCAAGTGTTAATTCTAGCTAACACTTGCTATGTAGATAAAACAAGGGAAAAATTACAGAACAATGAAAAGGGGGGGGGTGGAGGAAAAATGATAATAAAATTAAAAATAACAAAAAACCAGAAAAAAAGAATCTGAAAAAAAGGAGAAAATATTTTTTTAAAAATCTGGAAAATAAAAGATATAATCTTTTCATCAGCCCACACAATTATATCCGCAAAAAAGAGTGCTTTCTAATATTATATCAATATAGCCAAAGCAAAATATATCAATACAATAGTGTGGGGAGCACTCAAAAAATTTTACAAAAAAACTACACCAAATAAAATAGAACACAATAAGTTAAAAATGTGGATATAATCGTGTGGGCTGATAAAAACATTATATCTTTTATTTTCCGGATTTTTTAAAAAAAAATTTCTCCTTTTTTTTCGGATTTTTTTTCTTCCGGTTTTTTGTTATTTTTATTATTATTTTTTCTTTTTTCCCCCCTTTTTTCATTGTTCAGTAATTTTTCCCTTGTTTTTATCTACATTTTGATTTTATTTTATGAGCTCTATTTACTTGCAGCTTATGCGCAATAAATAAAACTTATTGTTTTTCTTAATTTTCTTCGTGTTTTTTGTATTTATTTATTGTGTATTATTGAAAAGGGAAGAAGAAAAATTATTAAAATAAAGTATTTAAATATTTTTAAAAAAATTTATTTAAAAAAAACTAAAAAGCTGGAAAACAAAATAATGAAAAGATATTTTAGTGTTCCGATAGAGCCAGAAACAATGGTGGATTTTATCAGTATTTCTGTAGTAGTTTTGACCATACTTTTTTTCTCAGGGTAGAACCGTAACATGGTGTTGAATTGACCCATGTATCCAAGTTAAACCATAGTATCATGTAATGAAGTTATTACAAAAATATGGTTAAACTTTTCATTACATTAAGATTGCCTCAAATTTTTACGATATTACGATTTGACAGTATATATTATCTAAAAGAAATGTTTTGAAATCAGATTCTAAATTTCTTATTGCTAACAAACTTTTGTCTTAGTATAATTTATTCTGTTACGTTAAGGATCCTGACGCGTCCCATTTTGTTCGAGAATTTGATAATATGATATCAAAATTGAATACATTGTTGAATGGGGTATATTGTTGAATTTAACACTTACTTAAAGTTTCAATAAATTTCCTCTATAATATGATGGTTTCGAATCCCTATATGATGGTTTAGTGCTATTCTGTTTCCCAATTTTATTTAGCTAAAAAAAGCATTTGAAAAAATTATTTTTCTTATTTTAAATATTTATTTTTAATTATTTATTTATTATTTTCTTTTATAAAAAAATATTCTTGTACAGCCTTTGTTTAAATCTAACGCATTTTGTGAGCAGTCCCCAAGTTTGATATAATTTAGTTATCTTTTTCAAAATATTAACTAAAATATTGCATTTGTGCTTCAAACCTTAATCAGAAAGATAGCTTTTTAAATTATAAGCTCATTAATTTAAAACAAATTAATTTAATTTTCCCTGCTTCAGCTAAAGTTATTTTAAATTTGAGTTTTTATAATTTGACATTGAAAGTTTTAATTCTTGGTTTTTTTTGTTCTTTTCCCGTCTAAAAAATATTAAGGATACTGTTTCTAAGCTTTTTTTCCCCATTTAAAAAAATAAAAGCTGAAAACAATAAATATAAAAAAATTAAATATGCATAAAAATTAGATTAATCTAAAATTATTTTAATTTTAATGACCTATTTTAGTGATTATGTAGCTAATATAATTACGTTAGTGATTATATAAATTAACAATAATTACAATACACGTTATACTTAGCACATAATTTTCCGGAACAAAACGAAATAAGATTAAAAGTTCAATCAAAAGTCACTTCATTAATTAGAGAGCTTTGATTAAACATGTTAAATAACATTTTGCTCTAAATTTGAAATGTTGAATAAGATGCTTTTATTAAAATAAAACATTAATTTATATTGTGAAGTTTTAGCTGGAAGGTTTTCATTGAGAAACAAGATTTTGTTAACAGCTAAATTCCCTAAATTTCTCTTCATTGTTTGAGAATATCTAATAAAGTTTAAATAAATAGATTCAATTAAACTTTTTATCTTTTTTTAATTACAATTATTACGTCATTTTTGTGTTACGGAACTTTTGGTGCTAGCGCCAATCTGTTTTGACGCTGCCGTACGAAAACATACTGAAAAGTATAATTGGTTTTCATCTTGAGCGACGAGTGGCGACATTCCTTCCTTCTCTTTTTGTTAAAAAAAAGAAGAAGAAGAAAACGATTTTGTATAGAATTCAAATGTTTTGAAAGCAAACTTTTCACTTTAATACAAACATTTTCCAACACTGCACCGACAATATTTTTGTCATTTTTTCATCAAAGTAAAAACTTATATTAAATGTGGTTTTAGAAATTGAGAATTTGATTGGCGCATTTTAAGTATAACTAAAATACCACATTCAGTTGGAATGTTCCTTAAGTTTGTATCAGTTGGAATGTTCTTTAAGTTTGTATCAGTTGGAATGTTCCTTAAGTCGAGAATTAAATTTTATTTTTCGTTGAGATTGCAACTTTTTTATTGTAGTTAAATTTTCTGATAGAAAGATTTCAAATTTTGATTAAGGAATTATTATTAAATAAGGATAAAACGTGAAAATTACGAATTGAATTAATCAAAAAGTTCAACCATTAAACGATTAACAACCTTTAAGCTATAAACTTCTTAAAAGTGGAAGAAACTTAGGCTCCGTGTCTGGGAACTGACCCAATGATAGAAAAAATTTTTTTATCGAATACACTCTATAGACATTGTTTTTTTTGTTTTTTTAATTTCTGTTTTAGAGTCCATTCTTTTTTCAAAATGTTTTATAAAGTTGTAATCTATGCAAATTATTATAAATTCGAAATGTTTCGAGGTATAAAATTTTTTTTATAAAATGTATTTTTGTTATAAAAAGCTTTTTATAATGAAAAAATGTATCAATTTTTATAATCAAATAATAAAAAGTTTTAAATGTTTAACTTACGGGTGAAATGCTTGCCATCTTTCTTAGTTTTTACAGCTTAATGCTTTTTTGTGACAAAACCATCTTAAGGTTTAATAAATAAAAGTATTTAAAGTATGTTATCGAGCTCGAAATTAAACCAAACAAAATTGTTTTATTGAACCGCATCTAATAATAAAAATATTTTAGCATACAGAAATAAATTGATCTCTTATTAACATACCTTTCTTTCAAATTTTGCATCACTCACTTTATTATTTCTTAAGAAATGTAACCCTTTCTCTCTCTTAATCTTTCGCACTAATTGTTGTTCACAACATAATTATTATAATTATTAATAATTAACTTAATTAATTTTTTAACATGTATTTATTAATTTATAATAATATCAATCGTCAAACCATAATAATCTCAAATATCACAAAAATCGATTTTCAATTTTTTGAGATTATTTGTGTCACAAATTCGCCTTTTCCTCTATAGAGTTAACATACAGAAATAAATCTAACTTTTGTTAATATACTTTTCTCTTAAATTTTGCATCACTCACTTTATTATTTCTTAAGAAATGTAACCCTTTCTCTCTCTTAGTCTTTCGCACTAATTGTTGTTCACAACATAATTATTAATAATTAGTTTAATTAATAAATTTTTTGACGTGTATTTATTAATTTATAATAATATCAATCGTCAAGCCATAATAATCTCAAATATCACAAAAATCGATTTTCAATTTTTTGAGATTATTTGTGTCACAAATTCGCCTTTTCCTCTATAGAGTTAACATACAGAAATAAATCTAACTTTTGTTAATATACTTTTCTCTTAAATTTTGCATCACTCACTTTATTATTTCTTAAGAAATGTAACCCTTTCTCTCTCTTAGTCTTTCGCACTAATTGTTGTTCACAACATAATTATTATAATTATTAATAATTAACTTAATTAATTTTTTGGCATCTATTTATTAATTTAAAGTATCAATCGTGAAACCATGATAATCAAATATCACAAAAATCAATTTTCTACTTTTTGAGATTATTTGTGTCACAAATTCGCCTTTTCCCCTATAGAGTTAGCATGCAGAAATAAATCTATATTTTGTTAACACACCTTTCTCTTAAATTTTGCAGCACTTACTTTATTATTTCTTATGAAATTTAACCCTTTCTCTCTCTTAATCTTCCACACTAATTGATGATCAAGCTACATAATTAATTTATATTTTTTACACGTATTTTTTAATTTATAATAATATCGAGCTGTGTTAAGAATAATAATCAAATATCAGATCCTATATCACAAAAATCTTTTCTCTATTTTTTGAGATATCTGTCCCACAAATACGCATTTTTCTCGTGGAATCTATATTCCCGTGAAAAAAATCGTCACACACTAACATGCCTCCCCCTTAAACTTAGCATTTCTTTTTTAATGACTTCTTGATAAATTTCATCCCATTCTCCGTCTTAATCTATCTCAATCTTTGTTATGATTGTTGTTAATGATCTCGTACGAAATAATTAATTTAACTTTTTTTGTCTTAATTTATAATAATGTCAGGAAATCTAAGTAGGAAGATTGGCTATATGATTACTTTCTTGTTCGTAAAATCACTTCGTTAGAGTGTTAGATAATGTAATTAGTTCCAGTTGATGAAGTCTTTTCTGTTATTAAAAACAATTTTCTCATCTTTTTTTATTTTATTATTTCTATCAAATATGCAAGTCTTAGTAAAAAAAAACTAATCTGGTTGTCGAATGTTTTATGCATTAGCAGTGCTCAATCAAACGTATTAATCTTTCCCAAATGTAATGTTGCTTTTTGTTTACCTAAACAGTAAATTAAATTATGTTATGTCTGAAAATGTGTTATTTTCTATGTTGTAGGATAATGCTTATTTATAAAAAGTGTTTGTTTTATTTTATTTAATATTTTAGATTAAAACAGTTTTTTTTATTTCGTTATTGAAAATGAAAAAGAAACTTAAATTTTTATCCGTGATATACTTGAAATAGTTTATATTTTAACAATTATGTTCTTTTATTTACATCATAAACACCGTTTAAAAAACTTTTTATTTGCTTTTAGAAAGAGAAACTTAATTTCGAAAATATTTTAAACCGATAGCTTAAAATATTTCTTAAAATTGTTAATGTATATTATAAGATTATTATGCATCATTTCTTGTTTACGCTATTATATAATGCACATTTTGAATTTTGTTGTTGAAAGTTAGCTTCGATATTAACCTTTTCACGCAGAAGGGACACCGATATCCTTTTTACTTTTTTTCCCTTTTATCTATTTTTTAATTATAAAAAAACAGTCTAATAGTTATTAAAAATGTGTTAGATAATCAGAATAATATTTAAACTAAAATTCGAAATCCAAAAAAAGGAGTCATTTATATTTAATAATTTATCAGTAATTGATTTTGTAAATTTAAAAAAAAAATTTCGATGATGAAGTTTTACCTTTAACACAGAAAAAGACACTAGTGTTTCATGCTGTATTTCCTAACCATAAATTATTAAAATGCTAAATATAATATTTTTTTCACTTATTTCGACCTAAATTACTGCAAAATAATAAAAAAAAAATTGAAAAATGTTTTTAATAAAAATTCTGCGTCAAAAAAGATAATTATCATAAACGTTAATAAAAAAGTACGTACTAAATCTAATTTACCTAAATTCTTTTTTATTATATTATTTTGGCTGACAGTTCTGCCCCTAAAAAAGTAAAGCATAGTTCAATACCTCCTACAGTTTTTTTTTTCTCCCAAAGATGTAAAATGCTACAATGATTTTCATTTCTAAAAACTTTTGTATACTTTTTTCTGATAATTATCCATGTTCCACAAAAACTTGTCCATAAAAACAAGGCAGTCTGTGAAAGCTTTTCAACCGGGAAGAAGTTGAAAAACAAAACTTCTTAAAAAGGTTTGTTCAGTGTTCAGTATTGTAGAAGTAAGAGATAGAAAGACAACGAGGTATATTAGCTAATTAGAGAGGAAAACTTCATGAACGGTACAATTTTAAACTTCACCGTATATTTTAAGAAATTAAGTTTCATTAACTGGGATTAGTTAGTTTTTTTTTTAATAAAAAAAAAACTGAAGCTAAAATAATTAAGCTTTTATGAACTACTCTGATTGTTAATTCTCTGATCTCGCCGCTAATTCTCAAATTTGTTAATCGTACACGGAGAAAAATTAATTCGCTGTATGATAATGGCATTTTTGGTAAAAGGAACCTTAAGTTTGGTAATAAAAACCAAAATATACGTTATTTAAATTATTTATTTGGTAATTATTTGGTTCAAATGATAACGGCTTACCAAAAATTCTAATTTTCGAAATTATAGTACTTATTATCACACATTTTATAAAAAATACAAAACTGAAAAGTAAATTTAACCGTATAAATGGTTTTTATGCCATGTTTTAAGGTATCATGATTAATTTACCAAATTTTTAAAACATATTATAAAATCTTATTTTATTGTCAATTTTTCCAAATTCAATACCAAAGCGCTTCGATTTAAAATTACCGAGCTTTTTGGTGTTAACGGAGAGCAGTGTTTCCCAAACTTATGACTTTTGCTTACCCTTTCTAAATTTTTCGTAACGCTGTGTGCCACTAATAAAAAAATGAATGCGTATTATGTTATAAAAAATTGCACAAAAGTTAAAAGTCACAGCCTGCTGTTGATACCACTAATTATTAGCTGTTAACTCTGCAAAAAATAACCAATAGAAAAATACGTAATCGTAAATTTTCATGGCTATCTTTGTTTTTTAAATAAAAATTTTGAAATTTTCATTTGTTTCAAAATATTTCGCATAAGAACGCTTACCCCTGCTAAACTGTTCCCGTGCCCCTGGGGGTAAGCGTACCACATTTTGGGACACACTGCTGTAGAGCCAGAAGCACAGTAAAGTTTACCATATTCTGGCAGTTTTGACCATTATTTTTTTCTCTGTGTACTGTCCCGTAAAAAATGTTAATTTATCTGGAATTTGTCATCCTTTTTTTAAAAAAAATTCAAAATATCATCCTACAGTTACTGATTTGTATTACGATTTATTTTTTGTTATGAGTAGTATTATATTATTATTTACATTTTTCTAAATATTATAATTTTTTTTAACTGTTTTTAAATGATTTTTTAAGAGGTTTAGCTAGTATTCGCAAAGCAGTTAACGTACTAAAAAGTAAACCTTCGTCAACTCTATGCTGTTTATATACTAAGAAAAGAGATTTGTTCAAAGCAACCAGAATATGGTAAAGTTTACCGCTTTTCTGGTTCGATGGGGACATCAAAGAGCTCGGTAATTTTTACAAAAGAGCTTCGGTAATGATTCTAGTAAATTTAACGATGACATAATATTAAAAAAAAATGTCCAATGCCCACCTGGATAATGACCTAGGTCATACAGGCACCTGACGGGCAGATTTGTTGGCCACTCTTTCAGGGGCACCATATTAGGTGGGCCAACGTTGCTCCCACAGTAAAGACAGATAGTACAGAGAATGAAAGAACATTCATGCCTTGTCCGGGATTCGAACCCAGATCCTTTCTGATGCAGAGGTCGAAATACTTTCGTTCAAAATTTTGTATTGTTTAAAAATGCGTTTTTATGTTTTAAATTATGATAATAAAAATTCTCAATTTTTTTTTAAATTAAAATTTTTTCAGTTAAATCTCAAATTGTATTAAACTTAAACTTCTGTGGCATTTCTTTCAGAAAAAAAGTGATCCCATATTTCCTTAAATTTCTAATAGTTTGTCAGTTTGTTAATTGCTGCAAAAACTAGAATTCTTAAAGTTGTTTTTACCTCAATGCTAAAGAATCAACAAATTTTTTATTCTCATTTTTTTAAACAAATGCATTCAAATATATATTTAAATGTTTCAAAATTATTTTTTTAGTCATTAGTGGCAAAATATTTATAAAGTTTTATGATACTTTTTTTTTGTCCTCTGCCCGCCTAGGGAATGATCATTCGTCAATACAGGCATCTAAAGAGTAGATTGCTTGACCACACTTTCAGGGGTACCATATTAGGTGGGCCTACGGTGCTTCCACTGTAAAGAGAGATAGTACAAAGATTGAAAGAACATCCATGCCTTGCCCGGTTTCGAACCCAGAACCTTTCTGACGCAGGGGTTCAGCACCCTGTCCCCTACACAGTCTTAGGAAAAAAATTTTATGATACAAATTTTATAAAAAGAATAAATACTTTTCGTGTTACGGAACAAAAAAATTCTGATAAGCTGAAATTTTTTAGAAATAATNATGGGTTAAATTTAGTAGGAATAACATAACCTGTGACGTAGGCTACCATTATTTTTTTCTCTTATGTACTGTCTCATAAAATTTTTTAATTTATCTGGAATTTGTCATCCTTTTTTTATTTTAAAATTCAAGATATCATCCTACAGTTACTGATTTGTATTACGATTTAATTTTAATATGAGTAGTAACATATCATTTACATTTTTCTAAATATAATAATTTTTTTAGCTGTTTCAATGATTTTTAAGGGGCTTAACTAGTATTCGCAAAGCAGTTAACGTACTAAAAAGTAAACATTCTTAAATTTTATTCTGTTCATATACTGAGAAAAAAGATATGTTCAAAACAACCAGAATATGGTAAAGTTTACAGCTTTTCTGGTTCGATGGGGACAGAGCTCGGTAATTTTTACCGAAGAGCTTCGTTAATGATTCTAGTAAATTTAACAATGACATAAAATAAAATGTGGTTATATAAAAATGTAACCATATTTTATATAAATTAACATAAAATATGGTTTGGTAAAATGTGATAAAATGTTGTAAACATAGTAAAATTTGGCAATTTTATCATGATACCTTAGATCATGGCATGAAACCATTTATTCAGCTAAATGTACTTTTCAGTTTTATATTTTTTACTAAATGTGTGGTAATAAGAAACTATAATTTTTAAAAAACAAAATTTTCAATAAACCTGCGTAATCGGAAAAATAGCAAATGAATGTTTTAATTACCATATATTTTGCTTTTATTAACCAGAATTATGTTTTTCCTGTAATTACCATAGAATACGGTGATTTTACCAGATTTTGGTCCTCTGCACTGGATTTTTAAACAGCACTTAATTATTTATCATACATAAAGGAAAGGCTGAGCTTTATATTTTAAACAAAACATTTTATTTTGTTTAAAAAGTGTTAAGTTTAAAATTGAAATAAACTATTTTTTTTATCTAGATTTTGAAAACGAGATTATATAAGTTTTGAAAGTTTCACGATGCATTACATTATTCAACACATTTGACATAAGAATCAAAATTCTTTGTTAAACCTATAAAAAAACTTTTCTAAAAATCAAACATAAATCTTTAATTATAAGTAAGTCATTAGTGTATTTTTAATGAAAGAACTTTAAAATATTTTGGTTTTTAAAATGTAACGCAATTGTTATTTAAAACCTACGAAATTTTATTATTTTGAATAGTATTCAAATTTGTGTTAGTCATCTAAGAAAGCCATTCTATATAAATTTTAAAATTAAATTTTATTTTTAAATAAAATAAAAATATTTAACAAAAAATTTAAACCATCTTTGTTAAATACAGTAAAATAACTGAAGAGTTGCGTTTTGCATTTATGTTTAATTTTCGATACGCTTAATGCTTTGTCAATATTATTTATGCTATTTTTAATTATATGTCTTATGTTAAGTTCAATTTTTCATATCCATGCATAAACATATAAATTTAAAAAAATAAACTTTTTGTTTCATGGATCAGCAATCAGCTGAAATCAGTTGTAAAAGAATTCAAAGGAAGCTTGTTAAAATAAAATATATAATTTTTTTAAAAATTCTTCAATTATATGCATTTTAAAAGATAGCTGCCAATTCTACTGGTATAATAAAAATTCTCTCGGTTTTTGTAAATTTTAGAAAATTCCCTGAAATTGAGCAAATTTTCGAAAAAGAATCCCTATTGAAATAGAATTTTTACCGAATTTATTGCTTGCTTGAATATTTAAATAAGTATTACTAATACATAATGAAGTGAGCCTCATTTATAGTGATCAGTTTAAAGCTGTTCTTTCTTTCATTTTCTTTGTTCTAAAGTTTTCAGTTTGTTTTCATTCAGAACTCCCTTTTTAAATTATGAAATCTTTTAATTATCAATAGTGAATTACTTGTCTACAATATATTTTTTTTTAAAAATTGTGAGTTACCGAAATAAAAAATAATTTTAAATTCATTTAACGTCAATCATAGATGGAAAATATTGCAGACCATTTATTAGTGTAATGAGTTTTTTGTATTTTGTTGACAATAAAAATCACTAAAATTCCCTATATGTAAAATATTTATTATATTATGCAACAGTTTTCATGAAATTAATATTATTTCGTAAAATTTAAATTTTTTTTCCTACCCATGTTTTCCTATGCATATTTGTTGAAACGAAATATTTCGTAAAATATACTGTTTTTTTCCCTCTCCATGTTGGCAGCTATGCGTATATGTTAAAACGATATTAAAATTCATATTAATATTCAATATTAATTTATTTTATGTCAGTCATAAATGGAAAATATTGTAGACCATTTATAGTTATTAGTATAATGAATTTTGTTTTATGACAATAAAAATCCCTAAAATTGCCTGTATGTGAAATATATAGTATATTATGCAACAGTTATCATCAAATCTTATTATATAAAACGCTAATACGTACCTATGTATGTATCAATAAAACCGATGATATTTCTTTTCTCGCGCTGGCAACAGTTTTCATTTTTAATTGATTGGATTCGGCGCGCAAGAGCACGTAGTGAGCAACCAGATAACAATAACCAGAGTGAGCATTATCAGGTTGTTCAATTCAGATTCATGCACTAAAAACATGACAATATTTAATTTAAACTCAATTAGGAATTAATTAATTAATTGAAGTGAGAATGCTTTAAAAGGCCGCTGTTGAATTGATATTTTTCTACTGGGAGCTACCTAA
>NC_092211.1:64836427-65043400 GCF_043381705.1 Parasteatoda tepidariorum | reverse complement strand
GTAGTACTTCTCCACAATGAGGGGCGGAGCCTCCTAGTTTATATTATTTCGTAAAATATACTGGTTTTTTTTCCTCTCCATGTTGGCAGCCATGCATATATGTTAAAACGATATTAAAACAGTGCTTTTTTGGTGCACCATTTTGTTTTTGTTTTAATCTTTGAGATGGAATTTAAAATTCTTCGCAGATAAAGTTATCTAATTAATTTTGTCATTCAAAAAACTAAACAAGACATATTTAGAGCCAAAAATAGCAAAAAGTGCAGAGGATATAAAAATAACAACATTTTTACGACTATCTCGTAAATTAACTAGATTCTTACTCTCTTTTTCAACGAACTCTGTAAATGTTGCTTCGCGGCAGAGTGACGTATGACGCAGAAAAACCTGTTCGTCGCGCATTTTGGGTTAGAGTGGGAATAATAACTTATTTTATTTTGAAATCATTCTTAATTTATTTTTAAAAAAAATAAAGAATTTTCTAGAATTCTTCTTCTTTAATTATAAAAACCCATTAAGTATTTCTAAGCCATTTTCCTACATTTTTATTTTTAATTTTTTTTTTTTTGAAAAATAGCAGAAAAATTAATAAACGAAATATAATCTAACTTTTATTTTATTTGTCCTCATTTAAAAGCTTTTTTCAATGTTTAAATAGATTTTTAAGCTGTTTTTATGAACGTATTTGAAACCAATCAAGCTTTAAACAGACATGAGAAGAAATTTAAAAACAAATTAAAGTTTCTTTAAAATATTTTTTTTTTTCGAAAAAGGTGCATACTCTACATATTGTTTCATTTTTTTTTCCTTAACTATTTCTACTCCTTTTAATTCTTCTAAAGTGGTTTAGGTAACCTACCCCCCCCCCCCCCCCCCCCCCNCCCCCCCCCCCCCGTCCCTACCTTCCTTCATTTATCAAATTCTGCAGTTCATCCACTCACTGTCTAGACTACGTCTCAAAAAAAATCGGGAATTCACAGTTGTCTTCTTAAATGAAGGATATCGCTCCCAGGTGTGGTCATCGTAACTTATTAATCCCTTTATGCAAACCATCAAAAAATGTAGGTCGAAGCATTGATTGGCTGTTTGATCAAGGAAAAAAGCAGTAATTGGTTGTAAGTCATTTAGAAATTGTTTGTTTACATCTTTTTGGATTGGTTTACAAATTTGTTTATCGCTGTCTTTTAACTTCCTTTTTTTTTGGTAATTAAACTTTTACCTTCGCTGGTATCATTTAAAACACCTTTGGCCTTAAGAAAAGGTTAGGTTTTTGGGTCGATTTGATCCTAGCATATTTTTTTGAAACCAGAGTTTTAAATAATAGTAAAAATTGCGATTTTTACTAAAAAAATATGTAGTGTTGATGAAAGAGAACTTTGATTTGCGATAAAAATTGATTTTTCGAGTTCAATCACATCATCAATCGAAAATCCAAGATGCTATTTTTACTTCGAAATATGAAGCTTAGAAGAAAGTAAACATAAATGCGATAAAACTCGATTTTTCGAGAACTTAGTATAAATACTTTATCCACTTATATATACTTATACTTATGTACTTTTACTTATTTATACTTTTATATACTTAGAAACATATCGAGAACTAGACTTATGTACTTAGAAATATGTAGTGTTGAAGAAAGAAAACTTTGATATGCCATAAAAATTGATTTTTCGAGTTCAATTGAGAAGAAGCAATTTTTACTTCGAAATATGAAGCATAGAAGAAAGTAAACATAAATGCGATAAAACCCGATTTTTCGAGTTCAATCGAGAAGATGCAATTTTTACTTCGAAATATAAAGCTTAGAAGAAAATAAACTTATAAATACAAGAAAAATCGATTTTTTTTTTTAGCTCAATCGTTGAAATGCGACTTTTACTTCGAAATATCTATTGTAGAAGAAAATAAACTTATAAATACGATAAAAATCGATTTTTCGAGTTTAATCAAAAGTATGCAAATTTTATTTAGAAATAAGCAGAAGAAAGTAAACTTTTAAATGCAATGAAAATTTGATTTTTTTTTTTTTTTTAAATCAAGAAGATGCGATTTTTACATAGAAAGATAAATATTAGAAAAAAATAAACTCTTAAACGCGATAAAATATTTTTTTTAAAATTCAATTAATAAAATTTTATTTTATTTAGTTATTTTAATTATTATATGGAAATAGAAATTTTAGTTTTTAGCACTTTTTACATATTTCATGTATTTTTTCACAATGTGTATTTCTTCACATTTTGGTCATGGAACAAAATTTGCATGATTCAAATAATAATAAGATATTTTTTCTGTCATAAGACTGTCCAAAAGATTTAAAAGATTTCTTGAATCTAATTTCTTACCATTCTTATAATTTTTTGTTATAATTAAAATTCTGACAAAAGATGACACATCTATATTATATTTTTGCATAGACAATCGTTTTTCAAACGCATACAGACTAAAAAAGAATCATAAAATGTTATTTAAGTGATAAAATTGTACAAAATTTTGTTCAACATATTAGACGCTGGATTTCAGGAAGAGATACTAAAGAATTTGGTTTTCGGAATGAAATGAAATACAAAGTACTTTCAGGAAGTACTTTTACTTTTACAAAGTACTTTTTTTTTGTTAAGTGATAAAATTGTACCAAATGTTGTTTAATATATTAGACGCTGAAGCAAAGTAAGATATACTAGGGAATATGGTTTTCGGAATATAATGTAATAAAGTACTTTTGCTTTTACAAAGTACTTTTTATTTGCTTTAGTGATAAAATTGTTCCAAATGTTGTTCAATATATTAGACGCTGAATCTCAGGATGATATATTAGAGAAAATGGTTTTCGGTATGTGGTTTTCGGAATTCGGAAAAATATGGTTTTTGAAATTTCAGTATTAGTTAATTTCATTATTCGTAGTACTTCTCCACAATGATTTTTTGGCCACGTTATTTTACTAATTACGCTTAATTTATTTTTACTTACTTCGGAACGAACTCAATCATTTGCAATCACCTATTTTGTTGGGAGTTTTGAGTCCCCCATTGAGCCATATTATGGTTCAATTTAATTGGAACTTTAATACGGTGTGAAATTGAACCATATTTTGCTTCAAATCAATCCTTCTCGAATTTTGCAATTTTGAAAATAGTTAATCTGAACCAAAACATGGTTCATTTTACAAACCTTTTAAAGATGACGGCGAATTTGCATGATATTAGAAAGATTAAGAAAGACAGCGAAATTGCATGATGTTATGGTTCAGTAAACCGATATTTTGGTTCAAATTTCAACCAATTTTTCTGAGAGCAATATTTAACCATTGGTTTATAAACTTTCTTTTTCTAAATTCAAAAGCACAAGCTTTGGTAAAGTGCAAAACATAAAAATGTATATTTTAAAAGAAAATAGGACCTTGTTTAGGAGCAATTACATATTTCCCCCATTTAAATATATAAATAATGCAATTTCTCTGCGTACCTATTTTTCATATAAAATTGATGTTAATAATAATAGTCATATAAATACGTTAAAAAGATATAATCCTTTACTTTCTCTTCTTTCTAGTTCACGGTGACTACATCAGAAAGTCAAATTAAGATAATATGTAAAAAAATAACCTTGTAAAAATAACCGCTAGCAATATTGTTTCTGGAAATTGTACATAAATAGTATTCGAAAGTGCGACGGTTGAAATCTAACTTAACGTGTATCTAGTTTAAGGAACTTCATGAATTCTTTTTCTTTAACCAAGTCACGTTTCAGATGTGAGATTAGGTGTCTGTCTCAGTTCATCGCCATCGCCAAATAGAAGCATCTCTCAGCTCATTTTTCTATCGTCTAGAAGTAGTCAAATTCTAGACAAAAGGCCAGGATCTTCCCTGGTGTCGAGATTTTGTGAATAATAAATAAATAAAGCGATATCTGGTGTCCAGATTATGATTAAAAAAAAGTAGCAGACGATACATTCTGCTCAAAATTTGAAACTCTGAAAAAAATCAGACGATAAATTCAGTTCGAGATTTTGACTGACCTGAAAAATTCAGATTGGTATTCAGATCAAAATTTCGTGCCCTTAGTTTAATGAATAAATTTTAAAGTACATTTATAACTTTGGCTTTAATATTATGTAAATTTGGGTCCGGCTTTTTGACGTATGATAAATTTATAAGCATTTTTGAAATGCCTGCATTACACTCTTTTGTGTTATAAAATTTATTAAATAGATTTATTTTATATGAATAATATATATGATAAAATATATGTGTCTTATTTTCATTCTAGAACAAGAATTATTTTCCTATCCTTTTTATACTCTAAAATTTTATTTTATAACAAAACATTAAAAGATAGTTTGTGTAAAAGCTTAAATAACTTGAGTAATTTGTAATTTCCTTAAAAAGTAACTAAATTGTTTATGTAATTCTATTATACGATTCAATGATAAATTTCTGATTCATTTCCAAATTATTGATTAAAACTATTTTTTTATGTAATTCTTTTAAACAATTCATCAAGAAATTTATAATTTTTCATTGAATTGCTGACTGACTTGTTGTGTAGAAATATTTTTTTAATTTTTACTGAACTGTTGCTTTAAAAAATTCATGATGTAATTCCATTAAACAATCCTATAATAAATTCGGATTTATTATTGGGTTTTTACGTAAAGATAATTTTTTAATGTAATTCGTTTTAACAATTCAATAATGAATTCAGATTTTATATCAAATTGTTGCGCAAAACAATTATTTAATGTTATTTTAAACAATTGAATAGTAGAGACAAATGTATTATTGTTGAATGAATATGTTTGTGTAATTCTATAAAATTATTCATAAATAAATTCAGCTTGATTATTGAACTGTTGCAACAAAAAAATTTTTTAATGTATTTCTATTACACAATTTAATTATAAATTCATGTTTATTACTAAATTATTTCATGTATATATATGTATGTATGTTTGATGTGATATGTTTATTTCTCAAGATATTTTGCCGCTTTTCATACACACTTTTCGGACACTTAGTGTAAAATATTATTATCAAACCATTTAAATTTGATATATTGGTTAAATATTCCATGCTCAATTCATAATCCTTTTCCATTGTTTGATCCAAGTGTTTTTGTTGCAGCAGCACGTGGCCCTAATCTCAAACCCATTCGCTCAAGTGTGTCCTATGTGCCATAAGAGCTTCGTCAATTCAGACCTATTGATGGAACACATGCAGATTATGCACAAGAGCGGCAACAACCTAGGAATGTCCACCACCAGTAAGTTTTCTGTGCCATCTTGAAATTCTGACCTCAATAGGTTCATTTTGTTTTTATTTTATAACTGGTGTTGCTTTCAACCCCGGTTCCAGTTCTGAGTTGACAACTATGAATATCCAACTCAGTAGCCTAGTAATTTTGAACCAAACACAGAAGACAGGAGAATACCTGCATCAAGCAATGGGACAAACTAGCTTTCGAGGAGGACTTTTTGATGGAAATAACATGTATTTGCGTTACATGGAACGAAAAACTTTTCACGGTTAGCCTGGCACCAAGGGGACCCCAAACCTTGATTCGTCTACCACTGAGGATATTTTACATCAGCATTGTGTTCGATGCGAACCGGGAACAAAATTCGTACCGACCAGTCAACGCTGTGATTTGAACCTAGCAACCTCATTGGAAGGCGTAAGCTTTATCCCCTGAGCCATCGTGGCTCTCAATGTCGTTTTATTTTATTTTACAACAGTCGTAGAACAGCCGTCTTAATTCTAAGTTTACTACTATCAATGTTCATTTCCTTGTAAGTTTGAACCCGACCCAGAAGTCAAAGGAACTCCTTAATCAAGCATTGGGACAAAGTAGCCTTTATGGAGGTCTTTTTGATCTAACTAACCCGCATTTGCTTTGCAGAGAGAAGAAAACCTCCCACTGTTAGCCTGATGGCAAAGGAATTCTAACCCATGATCTGTTTGCCACTGAAGATATTTTAGTTCAGTACTGTGGTCAGTGCGAGCAGCCGGGAGTTGAACTCGTATCGACCAGTATCAACACTGGGATTTTAACCTGAGCATCTGATTGAAAGGCAAACTCCCTGTCTCTTGAGAAACCGCGAATAGTCAACCTATACTCAATTTAGATACTCAATCAATAGGGTCATTGTAAATAGCACGTATCTCGTTTAATTTAATACCGTACACGCAAAGTTTCTCCCGATATAACGCGGGAGAAACTTTCCATGACAAATTTTGTCTTACCTCCATTAGCTTAGAGAAAAGTAAGTTGAGGTAATCTTGCAGTAAACCATGACATCTCAAATCCTAAAGAAATACAAACATGTTATTGCAGGATTGCTTCCCTACTTCGTAATCCTGAAACTTACAAAAATAAGTTTTTGACGTCGAGAGCTGAAACAAAATGCATCTGGAATGGAAAATTAGGTTATGGTTTGCACCCTTTTATATAAAACTTAATTTAAACCTCATTTACGCCTCATAAAATAAACCTAATACTATTGCTGAACATCATTTGTGCATGAAATCGGGGGAAATTGTTCACACCACAACTATGCTTATTTGCTTGAAGAGTAGAAAAATTAATCTGTACGCCTCAAAACAACCTCTCTAAGCTGGTTGCTCTAAGGTAGATTTATCTCAACCTCAAAACAACCTCTCTAAGCTGGTTGCTCTAAGATAGATTTATCTCAACCTCAAAACAACCTCTCTAAGGTAGATTTCTATCAACCTCAAAACACCCTCAACTGCGAATTAAGCAAATCCATGCACCTTGATTATGAACCTTGGGATTTTGATTTTCATGAAACATGTTAACTCGATTTTATCTAGGAGTACCTTTTGGTAGATGAAAGTAGACATCGTTGGCATCCTAGCTCTCACTAGATAATGGTTATATTCCCGTTGAATGTTATAGCTTTTTTTTTATAAAACTGATTTTAACTATTTTATTACATGATTTTAATTATATTTCCGTTTTTTACACTCATGTTTTTCACCTAACTTTTTTCCTAAAATTTCACATCACTTTCTTTTGTTTTTATTTCTTCTCTTTCAATATCGAAGTTTTTCCGGAAAGGGAATTTACAAATCCATCTTCTTTAAGTCGAAACCTTATCATCAGTAAGTAAAAATCTTACAAAATCGTTACTATGCAAAAAGTAAAAATATTAACAAGCTTGAATGGTTCCCTTTCAAATACAATGGTTCTTAAAGGGGAGTTGCTGTTGACGTAGGCCATTAAAGCAGCAAGGTGTGCGATTGCTCTTGTTTTCCTGTGGCGCCATCTATGACCAAGAATTCGACTTCTGCCACACCCATACGTCACACCCGTTTATAGGGTGGGCCCATTCATTCATTCATCCACACATCGTAATTTTGACCTGAACCAGAGAACGATCAATCTCCAATTCAGTACTCCCAGGGGTATAATTTGTTATGAGAACATGGAGGACTTTGTGACCCAACAGATTTAACGTGCATCAGTGCCTATTTGCTACACTTCGGCCGGCTGGATTTGAACTCCCGTTCTCATGAACGCGAGTTCAGTACGCTACCAACCAGGCTAACTCGGTCCTTAAAAGGGTGTTAAACGATCTAAACTCGTCATCTCCGATATTTTTTTCTCTTCTGAAAACTTATAGTTTGTGAACATTGTTTAAACTTCATTAGTATACAAAAGAGAGTTTGTGTATTGAAGATTGCATAAATCTGTTGACGCAGGTAAAAGAAGAACCAGCAGCCACCAGTGTCCGCTGTGCGGTAAAACGTATGTGAACGAAGGATCTTTGAGGAAGCATATTGCATCCCACCAGGATCCGGCCGCTACCATGGCAGCAGGCTTGCAAGGCCCTCCCCTCAGAATGTGGCCTTGCACCGTCTGCAACACCGTCTTCACACAAGAGGCTGGTAAGTACCATGCACTCCTTGTGATATAGTTTCTTCTATATGATCCTTACATCATCTTTTTTATCAATGCATCCCATTACATGATCCTTTTATCCTTGCATCCCATTACATGATCCTTACATAACGCTTTTATACTTGCATCCCATTACATGAACCTTACATAACGCTTTTTTCCTTCCATCCCATTACATGATCCTTGAAAATACATTATTCTTTTATCTGAGCGTCCCTTTGCATGATTCTTGGAATCGCGTTATCTTTTATCCATTCATCCCATTACATGATCCTTGGAAGTACTCTTATCCTCTTATCTATGCATCTCATTATATGATTCTTAAAAATGCATTATCACCTTTGCATGATCCTTTTTTTCATGCATACCATTACATAATCATTGGAAATATATTATCCTTTTTACCATAAATCCCATTGCATAATCCTTGGAAATATATTATCTTTTTGTTCCATACATCCCATTACATGATCCTTGAAAATACATAATTCTTTTATCTGAGCGTCCCTTTGCATGATTATTGGAATCGGGTTATCTTTTATCCATTCATCCCATTGCATGATCCTTGGAAGTACATTATCCTCTGATCTATGCATCTCATTATATGATTCTTAAAAATACATTATCATCTTTACATGATCCTTTTTTTATGCATCCCATTACATAATCATTGGAAATATATTATCCTTTTTACCATACATCCCATTGCACAATCCTTGGAAATATATTATCTTTTTTTTCCATACATCCCATTACATGATCCTTGAAAATACATTATTCTTTTATCTGAACTTCCCTTTGCATGATTCTTCGAATCACGTTATATTTTATCCATTCATCCCATTACATGATCCTTGGAAGTACTCTTATCCATGCATCTCATTATATGATTCTTAAAAATGCATTATCATCTTTACATGATCCTTTTTTTCATGCATCCCATTACATAATCCTTGGAAATATATTATCCTTTTTACCATACATCCGCCATTGCATAATCCATGGAAATACATTATCCTTACATGATTCTTTTATGTATGCATGCCATTATATATTCCTTAGAATTACGTGATCCTTTTTTCCATGCACCCTTTATATGAGCCTTGAAAATTCATGATACTTATATAAATCTTTTTTCCGTGAATCCCATACATGAGCCTTGAAAATACATAATCATTTTATCCATGCATTCCATTGCGTGATCCTCAGAAATACATGATCTTTTTATCCTTGAATCCCGCTCTATTATTCTTGCAATTACATTACCTTGTAAGTAGAATCTGAAATTAAACACATTCACTTTGAGCCCGGCATGTTCGTGAATATGCTAAATGATACGTGAATGTGCTAAATCTCACATTTTTGCTTGTTTATATTCCACCAAAATACATCAATTTGTTACCATGAATACTCTTTTTCTTGATGAGTAATGAAAACGTGGTGTCTAACGAAATTGCTATTCACAAGAATTATAATTTAAAATTATTATTATCAGCTTATGGCAGAGAATTGCAACTCACTGATATTTTTTTTCTTGCTCTTTGAATACTCAAAATGTGAAATTAATGTTAGGGGTCCAAATTTTCTATCGCTCTCTGTTGGGGTTCTATTTGTCTGATTGCAGTTACCCTCAATATTCTGATGGTTAAAAATCGAAATTGTCAGAAAAAGTAAGATTACCTAACTTAATTAATAGTTAACACTAAAACTGATTAGCATATTTAAGCTCAACCTTTATGAACCATTTCGAGTGACACTAGCACGTGAAAATCCGATATTTAGAACAATAGTTATTCAGGATGACTTTTATTGGCTCAAGCAAACGTCTTATACGGTGCGCCAGAAAACACACCACTCTGAATAACTTTTGATGTAATGATCGGATCTTCACGTTCTAGGACTCAATCTTAATGGTTCGAGGAGGTGATGACAAATGTGATAATTATTTAGAACAGAAGATGTTTTAAGTTACGAAATCAGACACAAAAACATACTTTTGAAGGAACAAACCGAATAAAGAAACCTTTTTTTTTACGCATTCAGATTACCCCTGAAACATAGGGGGTAGCCGCAAGCTGAGAAATATTGTCCCAATAGTTTGGTCAGGAGAGCGATCAAAAATTTGGACCCCTTAATGTTAATTTTACTTTTTGCTTATTTTGCCATATCTATAGGACTTTTTAAGCAAAGTGAAAAAAATGTACACACAATTATAAAACTCATTTATCCAAAGATAATTAGATGGTCACAGTAAACTTATAGTAAGTATTTATTTTATTTAATAAAAGTCGAAAACATTTTGAATTGTAAGGTATACAATTTTTTATATAATTTTAAATTATGTAATTTCGCATGGCAAAAAACAAAATTTGTGCGAAATCGGTGCAATAGTTATTGAGAAATCGAATTTTAAATATGCTACTTTTTTAAAAAATTCTATTTCTCAATAACTATTCAATGAATTTCGCTCAAAGTTTGTATTTTGCCATGCACTTTAAAATGTAAAAAAATGTTTACCTTGCAATTCAAAAAATTTTCTATAATTATTTAATAAATTAGTAAGAAATAATAAATATTGATTAACATTTACGATTGACTAACATTTGCATGGAAGTATCTTTAGATAAATGAATTTCATAATTTTTAGAAATATTTTTTAAATTCGCTTATAAAATTCTCGAGATATGGCGAAATACGCCGAAAGTAAAATTAATATTAAGGGGTTCAAACTTTGGACCGCTTTCCTGACAAAACTATTGAGACCATATTTGCCAAATTGCGGCTACCCCCTGTATTTTTGGGGTCAGAAGTCCGAATCCCTTGGAGAAAAAATAAGGTAAATTCGGAGATCTAGTTTAGATTAAGTAGAAAGATGTTTTATTCACAGAAAGTACGTTTTTGTGTCTGATTTCGTGGCTTAAAATATTGTCTGCGCTAATTAATTTGCATATTTGAGGTCATCCCTTCAAACCATTAAGAACGAGTCCTAGAACGTGAAGATCCGAGGTCAAAAGTTATTCAGGGTGGTCCGTTTTTTTAGCGCACTGTACGATATCGATCGATATCGTATACGATACATATCGATATCGATAATTAGTATATTTTTCAATTTATTAACGCCAGTTGATTAACTAAATGTAATAGTTTTTATTTACATTATAATAACAAAACAAATTGCTTGTTGTAATCTGATTTACATAAATAAAGTAATTATATCATTAATTGTAACAAAAAATAACTGTTTTACCCCAAAACAGATAAAAGCAGGAAAGTCTGTTTAATGAGATTTATGAGGATTGGACAAATTGTGCGATATTTTTTTTCAGATTAATATCGATTTATTATCCTACGAGAATTCTTTTTACTATAGTAAGCTCATAACCAGGTTTAAGGTGACGTGAAACTTTGTCTTGCATATGTAACTATGATGAATTAACTGACATTATTAGTCAAGTGACGTGTAATCTTCTGGGGATCTGGTTAACAAATAGTTGTCCGCAGAAATATTTGAGATTGATAACGTTAACCATTTCAAATCTTACTTTTTTTCATTTAGAAGATATAAATAATAAATATGATTATGTATAGAGTCAAGATCATATATCTAAGCTAAATATTATAAACATGTGAAAATTAGGACATAAATATAACTGAAATAAATTATAATATATTAATTATAGCGGAATTATATAATATAAGGTGCGCCGTAAAAAAATTGAGCAAAAATGTGTCAAAATGACTTCAAAACAAATAATAGTCGAATTTAAAAACCCTGTGTATTCAAAATTCAAACAGCATATACTAGAGCTGTGATGGCTCAGGGGATAGAGCGTTCGCTTTCCAATAAAGTGAACCGGGTTTAAATCCCGACGATGGTTGGTCGATATGAATCCGCATCCGGCGTGCACCGATCACAGTACTGACGTGAAATATCCTCAGTGGTAGACAGATCGTGGGTAGAGTCTCCTTGTCGTCAGGCTAATCGTGGGAGGTTCTCGTGGTCTTTCTGTCCGTGTAACGCAAATGCGGGTTAGTTCCATCAAAAGTTCTCCACGAAGGCAAATTTCTCCCTATACTTGATCCAGGAGTTCCCTTGTCTTCTGGATTGGATTCAATATTTGAGCAAATCGCATAGAGTGTAAGAAAGATCCTCGTTTCTTGCCGACAGGATTCGAACCAATGACCACCCGGTTCGCAGTAGGATGCTTTACCCGCCTTAGTCTTACTCCCGAACCCAAGTTAGGAAGCTTTATATAATATCCTCCGCAATGACACATCATGACATATTAATTTCCAATTTCAATGGTACAAAGAGTTGCAATTTTCTAAAATATATTCGTTATAGCTTCGTAGCACAGAAGATTAATAATTTTAATTTCACTTTTTGCTTATTTTGCTTTTTCTTAAAAACTTATAATAAATGGAATGTATGTCATGATGCGTGTGACGGCCACTACCAATAAATATTTGGACACGTGTGATTGAAAAGAAAAACAAACTTTATTCGTAATCAATAGTTGGTAGAACCTCTACGACAGGCAATTAAAGCATGAACCTTCCGGGGCATACTTCCCACAAGTCCATGTGTGACGGCTAGTGGTATTTTCTTCCACTCGTCTCCTTCACCGATTTTGGACGGGTAGTACACCCCTTAATTCGGCTATCCAACTCGTCCCAGAGGTTCTTGATAGGGTTCAGGTCTGGGCTCTGGGCAGGCCAGTCCATTCGATTAACCTCATTGGCACCATACCAAGCCTTGGTGACCCTCGCAACATGACAGCTGACATAGTCGTTCTGGAAGTAACAGGGACCCACCCCGTAAAACTGCCGCAACGTAGGAAGCACATTGTCAAACAAAATAGTGCAGTAGGCATCTACGTTGAGCTTACCATGAATAGGGACCAAGGGTGCAATCCATACCGTGAGAAGCGCCCCCAGACCATAATTCCACCTCCGCCGAACTTGACTGTTGGCGCAATGCATTCTGGCAGGAGACGTTCTCCAGTCATACGTTAGACCCAGACCCTGCCATCCGCACGGCAGAGGGTGAACCTTGATTCGTAGTTCCATAGAACCGCTTTCCACTGATCTACTGTCTAATTTCGATGTGCTTTGCATCACATTAACCGAGCAGCGCGGTTGGATTTTGTGATCAAAGACTTATGGGCAGCAGCACGACCATGAAAACCAAGCAGATGTGCTTCCTTATGGATGGTATTATTTGAAACAACACTCCCTGATGCCTTTTGAAACTCCTGGAGTATGTGGGCCATCTGCTGGGTGCGGCTCTGGACAACATCCGTCGGTTTCTATCTCCCAGTTTCGTTGGTCTTCCGACTCGGGCCACATTCCGACACTCACCGCTCACCTTCCCCTTCTTAATCACATAAGCCACTGTCGATTTTGGGTAATTCAGCTAGCTAGATATGTCCCTTAAGGATCGGCCATATTTGTGATACTCAACAATAATACCTTTTTCGCAATCAGAGAGCTCCGAACTGCTTGGCATCTTACATGGGACTAATGCCGATGTTGTTCCCTACGCGATATATACCGGCGGAGGGCGTGACGCATCTCAGGACCACAGATATAGTCATTTGCATAGGTGCCCAAATACTTATTGGTAGATAGTGTATAAGGCCCCCTAACTCACCCTGATTAGAGCATCCTACTACGAAACGAGAGATCCTGGGTTCGAATCTTGTTGGCAGTCAACAATCATCTCTCTCGCATATTTCTCCCCTCACATCACTTTTGAGACCATTTTACTCAAAAATGCTGATTCAATTTTGAATACATAGGGTTTTCAAATTTGACTATTATTAGTTTCAGAATCATTATGAATGCCTACTAAAGTTTTTTTAATTTTATTTCCAATGGCACATTAGAAGACAATTGAAAATCAAAATGATAACAATAAGTCTATAAATGAGAGCGAGCAGTCCTGTAGAGTTCCTAGATTGATGTCCGAGGAAGAGCTAAACAGATCGGACAGGTCCATCTCTTCTTGGAGATCGCACAAAGTACAAAAAATATTAGGAACCACGTTGAGGTGACGTAGATGTTTATTTAAGCAATCGTGTCGAAATATGGCTACAGATTTCATCCTTGGCCACTGAGGGACATCGAGAATCTGTTTTAGCCATGGTTTATTGGCGATTTTTGAGTTCCTCGCGGAAAGAGTCCCTGAAGATGTTTTTTTAAATTTGTTATCAGACAGTGAATATTATTGAAAGGAAGTCTGGGATTAGATCTCTCTTTTTACAGCATACCGTTTCTTAGTATTGTTTTTAGAAAGATACCAATAAATAATAGCATTAGATGGAAAGACAATAGCATGATACACAAAATCTTAATGCTTTTCACGTGGAATAATCTTCAAAAATCGCTGGCCTAAATAATATGAAAATGTAGTTTATAATTTTTCCACCCTAAACCCTTAAATTATATTAACACTAGATTGCCTAAGGAAGTCATTTTGACTTTTTTTTAATTTAAATTAGAAAAACAATTATGTATAAAGTGACGCAATTTCGTAGAATTTTGTGACTTTTTGTGCAACATATAATTTTCCCATTATTAATATTTACTAATAACTTGTTATGAAACTGTAAATAATATAAAAAGTATTAAAAATTAATTTTAAACAAATTTCTTTACACATTAGGTATTCTTTCACAATTCAGTCATTTTGACTGCTTTTGGCAACGTAGGTATATAGTATATACTATATACTAAGTTTCGGTCTTTCTAGTGCTAAACAGATATTCAATAAAAACTCTTTTTTTTTATTTATTCAATATTTTAACTTATAAACCAGTAGCTTCTAAGGAAATTGATAAATCGTTGTTTTTATTTATTTATTTTTTTTAACTTTTATTGTAATTAGACCTTGCTGTATGTTGTTACATATTATTTAAGTTTATACAAATTCAAATAATATAATCGTTATATTAAATAAAAATCGATTTGATAAAAAAATAATCTCAATTATTAGTTTTTTTACATATTAATTTTATTTATACATTTGATAGTTATTATTTTGAATATTTTAATTCTTAATTAATTTATCTGTATTTTGAATCAATATTTTTATTGCACACACTTTATTATCTTTCTATGAACTTTTAGCAAACAAAAGATAAATAAATAAAAATTAATTAAATTCATATTGATTCAAGAGTGTTAAATTGCATTTTTATTTGCTTTGATGAGATTAATAAAGCAATATATATTTTTTTAAACATCTCCACGAGCCTAGAAAATAAAATTTTTCCTGTAAAATATTTTAAAGTGGAATTCTTTGTTATAAATATAATCTAATCAAGAAGTAAGCTATTGAACTAATTTTTTATTTATATTAAAAAGAAAATTTTAAATGGTTTTCCTAATATGATTATATTTTTAGAAATAAGCTTGATGGATTAGCACTTTACTTTGTGACTCTTGTTTTGATATAATTTTTTTTCACTCTAATCCTTAGTTTCAGGTTTTAACTTTTTTTTCTTTTATTAACAGGATTGTTTATTTTGAAAAATAATTATTAAAATATGCAACATAATTTCCTATCTTAAATTTGTATTTGTATAAATTTTTTAAGCTTTTTCATAAATTATATTATTGCCTTGCAGAATATGAGTTTAAAATCTAATTATTTTTTTAAATTGTAAATACAAAATGTTTAATTTTCATTAAGAGTTGTAACTTATTTTACTTATTTGTATTATTAACTTATTTGTACTTATTAACTTATTTGTACTTATTTTATAAAATAGGCTTTATTTAAAATTAATCGTCCTTGGCGTCTCAGTGGACCATATTTCGAGGGAAACGAAATTAATATAATATGACAGTGGATCACATAAAAGTTTGCGACAAATTTCTTAGGGAATTAGGGCACAGTATTAGGATTTAAATTGCATAGAATTCGATGCCTAAAAAGTCGTCGTACGCGGCTAGAGGAGCTTTCCCTGTTATGACCTTTTCAAAAGCGTGCGAAGAAACAGTTCATAATATGGTATCGCCTCTAGCGGCGTATGATGACATTTCTGGGCATGGGTTTCTATACAATTTTAATTCTAATGATGTGCTGCAACTCCCCTAGAAGTGTGTTGCAACATTTATCTGACTCCATGTTATATATAACTTTTTAAACTTGTATCTTTCGACAAAAATAGATTTAAAATGTCATTTTTTTAAAGAAATCGATTCCAGATTTGAAATCAGCGAGTATCAAGTATCTGTTAAAAAAAAATCTCGTGCAACAGAAAAGAACCAAAACAAAATTTGTTCCCCAGTGTTATCGAAATCAATGTATAATTCTCCCACTTTGCAAAATTTTTGAGCCTAGATAATGCAGGGTTGGTATAGCCTTTTTTTAAAAAAAAAACTAGATCAAAAAATACTTTTCAATTATGCAAAGGCGTGTCCTTTCTTTAAATTGACATTTTGCGCTATTTTCAACATTAGCATAAAATGCGCTGTGTGAAAAATAGGCCTAACAGTTGTGATTAACTGTTGCAAGCACAGATATGAAAATAGCATGCTAGTCACAAAAAAGCGTAATTAAATGTGATGACAGTGCCTTAAAGATGATGTCGAAAAGATGTGCTTTATAAGGGTGTTAGCATTCAAAGTCTGTAATGGAAACTCTTAAATGCTTGATTTAGCACATCTTTAAGAATTAAGGAGACAGTATGTGAGATTTTGTTGTAAAAACATTAGTGACATACTGCTCTGAGCAAATAAAGTATGTTATTACCCAAATATGGTAAAGTTCATAGTGTTTCTGGCTCTAAGGGAAAACAAAAGAGCGCGGTCATTTTTACCGGAGCGTTTCGGTAATGATTTTAGTAAAATTAACAATAACATATAGTTTAATCTGTTACAAAATTTGATAAAATTCAGTAATTTTATTATGATACCTTAGAGCATGGCATTAAAACCATTTATTTGGTTACTTTTACTTTAAGTTATTTTTAAATTTTCCTATGCTACCCTGTAGAATTGATCGAGGCTAGGATAACCTAGTTGGTAGGGCGTTGGTCCCATGTCCGAGAGGTCGTGTGTTCGATTCTCGCCGGACTGTAGTAAATGGTGACTGCACGTTAAATCTGTCGGATCATAAAGTCCTCCGTGTTCCCATAACAAATCATTTCTCTGGGGGTATTGAATTGGAGATTGATCGTTTTCTGGTTTAGGTCAAAATTACGATCGGTGGAGGAATTAATGGGTACTCCCTGTAAAACGGGCTGTGACGTGTGTGTGGCTGAAGTCCTATTCTTGAAATAAAAGAAAAGAGAATACAAAATACATAAACTAATTATAAAAGGAAAGGAAATTTCAAAAAACCTACTTAAAAGCATATTCCATTGCCAAAACCAGAAGTACACCACACTCAGAAAATCACAAACCAAACAATTTTTAGCAATTGAATATGTTTTTAAGTAGGTTTTTTGAAATTTCTTTTTCTTTTATTATTAGTTTATGTATTTTGTATTAATTTTACTTTTATATTTTGTTTTTCTATTTTATATTCTCTTTTTTCTCCTTTCCTGGACTTCTTGCAAAAGGGAACGGAGAGAGCACATTTTAGACATTTGTCTTGCTCTCTCGATAGAAAATATTTTGTACTATTTTTATATCTTCCGGGGCTGGTAGGCCCTGACGATGTCAGCTTTTTTTCCCATTGTTTCTTCTTGTTTACAATTTGCTATTGGTTTCAGTTTTCATGTGGAATTTCTGCTACATTGCGTAATTTTCCTTTGAAATTGTAGTTTTATACTGTTTAACATGAATTTTGATTTCTCTTTTTTATCATTGACCATTTTTAAATTAAGGCAAGGGACCAAGTGATATTGAAATGTCATAAGTTTACCTATGAGTGACTGAGTGTAAACAATTACAAGACTCCTAAAACCGAAGGAAATATAGGACAATTCTAGTTTATCCCTCCTCTTGTATTATGTTTACGAGACGGTGTGTGATCATGGCTTGATATTTCATGTGGTTAATATTTCATGGCTTGATATTTCATGTGATCATGGCTTGATATTCATGGAAGTTTTATTATTGTGATTTGGATTTGAATTGACTCTCAATTTTACCATTCATAAGAGTTTTTTGTAATTTATAAATTCTGAAAGGTCGTCCGTCAGCCATAAATAAATTTGAGTAAAATTTATATCACAACGTAAATAAAGCGTAAGGTTTACTATGTTTTGAGTATCTTATTTGACTGTATTTGTGTATCCGTGGTGGCTTAAAGGGTGGAGCTCTCGCCGTCCAATGAGTTGAACCGGGTTCTCTTCGGTTGGTCCTTTCGAATTCCGCACCCGGCTCGCAACAACCACAGTGGTGACGTAAAATATCTTCAGTGGTAGACGGATCTTGGGTTCGAGTCACTTTGCCGTTAGGCTAACCGTAGGACTTTATCCCGGTTTTCCTCTCCATTCAGCCTAAATGCAGGTTAGTTCCATCGAAAAATCCTCCACAAAGGTAAATTTCTCCCAATACTTGATCCAGGAGTTCCCTTGTCTTCTGGATTGGGTTCAAAATTCCAAGGCTATGAAGTTGTAAGTCGGAAGTAATACCCGGAAGTCTAACGAAGAATTTCAACCCTTAGCGCCCCAGTGTTTAGCTTTATACGATTATCCAATCCTACATTGGAATATTCATAAGAAATAGGGGGACCGGAAAATAATGTCATTTCGGTGCATTTGTGATCAAGCTTTTATTTTTAATCAATAATGTATTCACCCTCGTTAGCAACAACCTTTCAATGCCGGATCGAAAATGAATCGAAATGGATTGGAAAAAAAAGGAATTGGTTTTTAAGACAAACGAATATTTAATGCGCCGAAACGACGTTACTTTCCAGTCCCTCTAATACTTGGTTGATTTCATTATTGTAATTTTACCGTAATATTAGAAGGAAAATTCTGAAAATGTGGCTTTAATTCGACGCTAACAATCAAACCAAGGAAATAAAAATATACGTTTTAACCAATTTGCGTCTCATAGAAAGACTAAACTTTCACTGATACGTAATTCCCTTTAATAACTTATTAAGTTAGCAGAAATTATGCACTATGTCATAGTTCATGCTACCTATCTTTTTAGTTTAATCCTGGACTGATTTTAAAAATGTGTTTTTTTTTCCAGGACTCCTGCACCATATGGAAGCCATGCGCACCGACCCAAGACATCAGTTCGCTGCTCAGTATCTTCTGAGCCGTGCTGCTGCCGAACGGAGAATGAAGGATCCAAGTGACCCATCTGGTTCTGGTATGCCACCCTCCTCCTCTGCTGAGCAACAGCACCATGCCCACTTGCAACAGCAGTGCTCCAATATGATGGGAGGCATGCCACCACCTCAACAGCAGCCACAACAACAACAGCAGCCACAGCCACAACAGCAGCAGCAACAACGTCTTGGTAGCAACAATAGCAACAGCAGCAACTGTTGTAGCTCCGATTCTGAAACGGATCTCAACAATAGCCCACCCACCGCCAAATCAGACAACTCCTTACAACCGCAGCAGCAACAGCACTACACGAACATGCTACATTAACGAAAATTGGACGTTTAATCGCCAAGCATGTATATATATATACATATATACTGTGCTGCCATTTTAAAGTTATATAAATCGGACACGATATAAAAGAAAGAAAATTCCTGTACGATATTTGACATATATTTGTAATATATGTTAAAAACTTTATGACAATTATTGGTAAATTTAGCTCATGACTTTTTCAGTTGTTCTGTACGACATTATTTACTAACATCAGGCGATATGAAAGCCTTTTTATTCTCATAGACTGATTTGTTTTTATTTCCCTTTCATTTTAGTTTGTTTATCTTTGTTTGATTCTAGTGACGATATCGATGTAAAATGAAGCATACCTTAAATTGTTTATATAATGTATATGTATATCCTTTTAAGCATGTAAAGATTATGAATTTTTTTTTTACTCTTACTTATAGAAATGTGTTGCTGCATTTGTATAATGTGGACAATACCAAATATCTCAACGTATTTCGATGTTATAAAGATTCTTCAAAGATAGTTTTATAATAAGTTAACATTTGCAGCCCATTATAAAAAAATAATATCCTTTCTAGGGGGAGTAAAAGTTTTATTAAACATGGTTATGTTGATACAAAAGATTTTAATGTCATATTAAGAATTATTGCTATTTCATTTGTAAAAGAAATAGGTGAAGAGGGAAATGAAACTTATGTTGCTGAGATAGTATCTGTAAAAACAACAATAATTATCTATAAAAAGTTTAGAATATTACTCATAACACCATTTATAAATTTCCATCGAAAACAGAATAAAATATTTTTAATTATAATCTAAACATTGCTTGCATTTAATAGAAATATTACATCGCCTATTATTACAAAAATGCAAAACATCAATATTGGTATACAAAAATTTGTTTTATGAGATTATTTTGTTGTTGTTTTCTGTTAAATTGAGCTAAATGTTTATGATAAGTTTTAAAGAAATAATAATATCTAAGAATCAGCTGACAATAAAATTAAACGTTCTAACTTCTAACGCAAAAAGAAGTAACAGAATTGATACGAAATTATTAGATACGAAATTATATTTGTGCAGTTATTTTGTAACTTTAAAATTTTTTCTAATATATTTTTTTAAACATAAAAGCAATAAAAATTTAGCTAGTAAAACAACGCTTATGTCTAAGTTAAATCTTCAAAAAGCTGCATCTTCTATCTCTGCAGAATGACCAAATAGATAAGCAGCTATTTCAGCAGATAGATAAGCAGCTATTTGTTTTCTTAAAGTGAATAAATCTCTCAAATAGATGCTACTTCAGATTAAGAGGACTGTTTATATCATTGAGTAGAGAAAAAATTATAACTATATAAGACCTTAGGAGGACCAATATTTTTATATGGAAGTGAGTTTTTGGGAATGAATACGTCAGAAGTAGATAGAGTTCTTATATTTGAACTAAAGTTTCTGAGAAGTATTTTTGGTGCAGTAACGCTGAATAATATGCGAGCAATAAAGTACAACTTTGAGTTATACAACAAATTCAGAGAACCAATTATGGTGAATTATATTAAAATTCTATTTGGTCGCATCTATAAAAATGACCCAGTAAAACAAAAAATTTCACAAGCAAGAAGGAAAAAGAGGTTGACCACACAGAAGATGTTTAGATAATATAGAAAAGTGTCTGAAGAGTGTGAGATGGAGAGTAATGGCGTCCGATAGATCGCGATGGACAAAGCTGCTTAAGACAGCCATGGCTGACAATCGGCTGTAGTGCTGGTAGTGAAGGAGTTTATTTTTGTCTTTAAATTATTTTTACAAAAGAAGTGTTTTTACAACAATATTAAGTTATATTAATCGAAGTTATTGCGCATTTAAGAAAAAAAGCTTGGAGCATCACAAACTGTTTCTCTTAGCTGTTTCGTAACAAGTTCACTGAATAAATAAATAGCTATATCTCAATGTTTGCATCAAACATTACCTTATTTGGACAATGTAATGATGACACACGTTTCATCTATGCTATGTCTCAAATGGTGCTATATCACGCATCTCCGATTTCATAGCCGTCATTTTTTTCTCTTTATTTCCCACATACATGGCTACCATATATCTCTATAGTAAAAAGTTTTGTAGAAAATAGTTCTCTGGTGAACCTTTTACAGTATTAGTATAGATATTTCACTCATGATGTAAATATTATCATATATTTGCTTCATACTGTCAGAGAACTAAGTATTGAATCTTCGAATAAATAGCCTAAATAAGAATATTCCGCCAAGATAAGGTTATTTTAAAATAGTTGAAATATCCCTAAATATTAGTTAATTAAAATTCGAATATCTTAAATATTAAGGTTTTAATCTAACAGCTAAAATATGAATATTTTGCTTATTTACCTAATTTTCTAATGCATTGTATATGAATATTTTTCCTGATACATTTATTTTCTGACGGCTTAAGTATATCTAAATATTATTTCTAATATGAACATCTCATAATTCTAGCTTCTAATATTGAAACTTTAAATTAAATTTTAACTTTCTTTTTAAAGCTCATTTGTTAAAATATTCAAGTTAAATATCTTAAATTACCGTAAATAATACAATTTTTCCTGATAAGTTTATCTTCTAACAGCTAAATTATGAATATTTTGCTTATTTGCTTAATTTTCTAATAGATTGTATATGAATATTTTTCCTGGTGCATTTATTTTCTAACGGCTTAAGTATATCTAAATATCATTTCTAATATGAACCTCTCATAATTCTAGCTTCTAATATTGAATATTTTGCTTATTTGCTCAATTTTCTAATACATTGTACATGAATATTTTTCCAGATAAATTTATTTTCTAACAGCTTAAATATTTCTAAGCATTATTTCTAATATGACCCTTTCATAATTTTTATTGAAATCTTAAATAAAATTTTCTTTCCTTTTAAAAAAACCAATAGTATGCTCTAAACTTTTAGTTCAGTTGTTGAAATCTAAACATACAAAAATTGTAATGAATGAGGTAGCATTTTTTTAAACTGTAATTTACATCCAATGAAATGATGAAATTCATTTTCATATTATAACAATGAAGCAATTCCAATAATTTAATTAGTTTCGAGAAATTTGCAATATATTCTTATTCCTGTTGAAATTTTATTAGATTACTTGCAAATTTCACAGCAACAATTAATATATTTTGAGTCTTCGAAAATAATTTTCAAAGCAGCATTTTGTCATCGTATCGTCACCAGAATCTCTTTGGTGTTGTCATGGTATTGTTTTTTTTTTACTTATTGCAATTGTAAAAATTTTTATTACTGTATACAATTTTATGCTTGACGCTGTTTCAGGCCATAATAACTTGATTGGTTGTACAATAACCAATCAACAAATAGTGTTTCTCAACATTTTAGTTTTTTAACAACAAAACCGTGACCTTTAACTCCTAATTGATTTCTTTTTATTATATTAAATTTTTTGTTTCATTAAAAATGTGAAAAAAATTTTACATTTATAAAAGGAACTATAAGTAAAAACTGAAATGTATTTCTAATTATTTCAATTAATAAAGCTTTAATTTTAAATAATTAATTTAATAATTTTAAACTTAGTTTTTTATCTCTGCAATATTTCAATGTTCTCATTATATGAAAATAACACAAGCTATGTGCACTGATTATAATATTTTTTAATGGTTTATTGTAAGTTTAATAAATTACTGTTAAATTATCATGTACTTTCAATTTCATTATTTACCTTCAAAACATTAACCCAACTTGTTTATGGCTCATAAACTGTTACTAAAAACAAATTCACAATAATTAAGTTGAGAAACACTTTTTTAGAATTACAAAAGTTTGCATGCCAATTTCAAAAGTTCCTGCACTCTAAATATTATAAGATCAGATTTTTTTTCAACGAAAATCACGAAACATGTTTGTTTAGTGCAGGTTGAAGTGTCTTCAGTTGATGTTATTTTTAAATATTTTAAGCTGTTTTAATTTTTTATGTATGTATTTGTTGATCTTTTATTCCATTAAAATTAAGGAAAAAATTTGATGATCATGTGCAAAAAATGTCTAAGGAGTATGCATTAAACGCATGTAACTTGTTTAGTTAATTGCATATCATATTCCTATCTGAAAGAATGCGACTGTATGCAATTGCGAAAATAATTTTTAAGCTTAAATGTATCTTTTTAATAACTTACTGATTCTTGATAAAAATTTTAGGTAACATTGAAATTAACTAATATCAGTTAATATTCATCGATTACAGATATTCTTTTTGGATAATTTTTTAACCTTTAATATTGTTAGTTTATATTTTTTAGTATATTAATGATGTTATAATCTTTATTGCAACTTTTTTTTTAAACATCAATGTAAAACATGCTTTAGTAACCAATTTATGAAGAGCTTTTAATTTTAAACTAGATACATTTATTAAAAAAGTAATCTGAACTAGTAGGGTAACCAATAAAATATACAATCAATTACTCATTATGTTATGGCTTAACTAATAAATATTGCATTTTGTATACAAGAAAATAAAATGATAAATGCAATCTTTTGTATATCCAATTTCAGTAAAAAAAAAATTAAAATTTAAGTGCATTGTAATCAAATATATTGTGTTTCAAAATTTGCAAGTAAGCAATTACTGACTTAAAGAAAAACACTATGGTAATTAAGTTTTGAAAATTTGGGGTGAAAAATGTTCTTATTTGTGTTACAAAATTTACTTAATGAATAAAGAAAATCTTGCTTACCATAAGTGTAATATTATAATCACATTATATTTATTTTTTAAATACTTGTCAAAAAAAGAATTAAAAAAATATGAGCCTCTGGGATCGCAAATTAATTTAACCCAAGAAAAAGCAAACTGTATCAAAACCTGTTTGATTGCAAATTGGCATTTTTTTTTTAATAAAAATTTTAATAATTTTTTTAATATTTAGGCTATTTGTGGGTTTTAAAGCTCAGTAACTCTTTCCTACAAGATTGCACACATAGTAAAAAATTATAGATTTGCTTAGAATGGAAGGCTTTTTAACTGTTACTTTATTTTCTTTGGAGAAAGAGCATTGAAAAATACACTTAAGAGCAGTCATTATAGAACTCCCTTTTTAATTTATATCGTGATAATTAAAATGGATTAACGTTATTTCGTTAAAACATGTTGCATTTCTTCGTAATTGTAACTTATACTATTAACAACACATCCTGTCTTTCTTCACGCATTTTTTTTCTAAACTCATTGAATATATTGAACAAATTTCATGGAATTTAAGCTCAATGAATACTGTGAAATGTTTGATCAGTGTTGCCAAATTATATTTGAATAATATATGGATTTTATGTTATTTTTTTTTTGTTTGAATCGTCATGGCGTTCTGTAAAATGAAATTTTGTAAAAGTTGTGTTTTACAGAAGAGAATCAGTGTAAATGTGATGCCATTGGAGTAAACAGATTGTAAATAAGGTGAGTCATTTGTGGATTGTATGGAAAAAATTCTCATGAAATTCAATGTTTGTAAATTGTTTGAATATGTGTAAAATCATTTTTTTAAAAGAGCATGTCCTGTTGCATTTAATTCAAATTGTTATATGCTTTAGAGATTTTTTTTATCACTATGATTTTTATCAGATCATTTGTAATTTCTTTTTTGCTGAAATCGTCTTGTGCAATATAATCAGATTTTTAATATATATTTATAAAAATTGTAAGATGTTAGAATTTTATTTTGCTTTTTAGCTTTTTATTTTTTCATTGTAAACTTTTATGAATTACAGCAAATTTCAAAATCAACTAATACAGTTCCTAAAATTATAAACTGAAAACTCAAATGTTATTGGAAATATTAATTATATATTTAAAAATTAGTAATCATCAATTGCAATTAAATATGACGTGTGCTAATATGTTATTGTAATAACCATTTTGAATTGATTTACCATATTGAAATGGTATTCATTTAATTTGATTTTAATGTAAACATTTTATGTGAATTTAAAACTAAATGGAATTTATAAAATTTTTGATGGATTTGTTTCCTACAATATTAATTTCAAGTATATTATGATACAGTCTTTCTTAAGTATTTTTTAACTTTCATTTATTTATTGCTCTCAAATTTTATGCATTTAGTAAGAATTTTTTTTACTTGTTTATTAACTATATGAATATTTTATTGTCCTCAAACATTTAAATAACGAATGATGCTCTACTTTTAATATTTCAAATACGTAAGGAATAAAATCGAATTAAATTAGAATAGAATTTTCGTCATACTTTTTATAAAAATAAAGCGATTTCAACACAAAATCAATTCCGTGCTGTTATCGTTCTTCCAATTAGAAATGTTGGCTTTTAATAATTTTTCTAATATATTTCTATTTTTTAACTATAATTTTTGAACTTAATTATGATTTTTCAATCCCAATATCTAAGAAATAAAGATTTATAATTTTTTCCAGTCATCAAAAAAACTATTTTAATTAATGGTTCCAGGCGTAAAAAAAACTGTCTTAATAAATTTTTTATATAGATGTATTTAATTAAATCGCACTAATTGCATACATATATGCTCTCACTTAATTTTAATTTTTTTATTGGCTGATTACTGTAAAAAAGTAAACTAAAATATTTCTTTGCACTTAAATTAACAAGTTGTTGATTACTTATGAAAAATGTTTCGAACTTTTTTTTTGTAGTTATGTGACTTAACATCGCAATGACAGTAATTATTTAAATAATTTATTTTATAGTTAACAAAGCAAGGAATCCTGATTTGTTAACAAAATTATTTCGTGTGAAATATCCTGAAAGAAACAATAATAAAACTTAATTTTTTACTTTCAATTTTTATTAATTATTTACTTAATAATTTATTTTACGGAGAAAATAGAATATTTTGATGTTGTTGCCAGAAAACTCTTGCAAAATTAACTTACTAATCTCTTAATAATGTGTAATTTTTGGCATTTTATTAAGTAATAATGAAATTTTTTTGCCATCCTATTTTTAGGTCATACCTTTCTATGGAAAAAAATTCACTATTAGTAGCCTAAATTATGTAACATCTTTCCTTTTTTTTAATCTATATATACACAATTCTATATATAATTTTTTCGAATTAAATTTGATCAATATGTTCATAAAAAAATAAGGAATATCATAAATATTTTTATACAGAAATATTGCGATAATTTCTCTGAGAATATTTCAAGTTTTACAGAAAGACAGATTCTACAATATTATTTAGTACAACTTAAATCATTATTATACCTTTTGATACGTAATTTTTTTTCCGATGAAACTTTGTTCTAAACTTTATAAAACAATAAATAGCAGGAAAAAAAATGTTTAAGCTATTTTTACTCACAAATTTTAGGTTTTTTTAGTTTAAGAAATTATCATTTTTGTTGCCAACGATTTTATTAATACAATTAGTACGACTTAAACAATTATAGTGTGTGCAAATATCTTATAACCATTGCATTGCAAAAATACCTATATGTTATTTAATATTTTTAATCAATTTTGGAAGTTTTATTATTTTGTCTACTTATTGTGGCCACCAAATTTTTAATTTATAATATATTAGTTCGCTATTTATTTACCTATCAAATTAATTAACCTTAAAAATCAATTTACCTACATAATATTTAATATTTTTAATCAATGTTAAAAAGTTTTATTATTTTGTCTACTTATTGTGGCCACCAAATTTTTAATTTATTATATATTAGTTCGCTGTTTATTTACCTATCAAATTAATTAACCTTAAAAATAAATTTACCTATATAATATTTTTAATCAATGTTAAAAAGTTTCATTATTTTGTCTACTTATTGTGGCCACCAAATTTTTAATTTATTATACTTGTATATTAGTTCGCTGTTTATTTACCTATCAAATAAATTAACCTTAAAAATCAATTTACCTATATAATATTTTTAATCAATGTTAAAAAGTTTCATTATTTTGTCTACTTATTGTGGCGACCAAATTTTTAATTTGTAATATATTAGTTCGCTATTTATTTGTTTTAAGATAATATGTTATTTAAATTAATATTAATACAGAATATTCATTACCCATCTACCTTAATATATATTTAATCTTGCCTAAAAAGTAAGATAAAAATTGATTTAAACACGAAAATAAAGTTCGCAAATTATTATTTGAACTATGAAAAGAAGAAAAAAACGCGAATTACTGTTGAGAAAAGCGGGATTGAGAGCATCAATACCTGTTTGATTGTCGAAGGAAACGAAAAGGAAGGAAGAGGTAATTATTAGACACGTCTTCAAGCGGCAACAAAACTGGTTTTGATGTTCTTTAGCCCGTCTTCTTAAATAGACATTTATTAGACTTTTAATAATATTTTTGTTTTTTCTTCGTTTGAATATTAATCTGCAACACTCAATATGCATATTTTTTATTTAATTATCGATATTGATAACGTAACATCCTAAATATCTACTTTTTATCTTTTCCTACTCAGAATTTGAAATTTCTTTTTGTTTACTTTTAACAACAATATCATACACTTTAATGTTCTACAAAAAACTTTCATCAGTAAATGCGACAGAGTCTGTGATAAACTGCTGAGTCAACTGCGCTTAAAATAATAAAAACATGAGGTTATTATTTTGGAAAAAGCAGATTTGTGTAGTGTCATAAAAAGGTGGGCAAAGTATTACAAATAATAATGAAACGGAAGTGACATTAGTGTGTTCAACTCACAAGAGAGTTTTCTTTCTTTCTTTCTTTTTATTTTTATTTTATAGAATTTGTGATGTGTGCGATTTGCATATTCAAACATATATGTGTGTTATTCTTTTTCAATGTACTTTGCTTATGGAAAAAGCAAATTATTGTTAATAAATTTGTGTTTTACGTCGTCTTATCTGTAATTTATTGCTTTTATCAGATCATGTGATGTTAGGGCTCAATTTCAACTTGCATAACGATCTTTAATTACTATTCAGAATACTTGGGATCTCTTCTCATCCTCGAAAATCGGTTTATCGCTCTAATGTATATCGTTTATGTATATTGTATTTTCGGTTGTATTGTATATCTTTATAAAAAACAATTAAAATTAAAAGAAAAGATAAAATTACAAAAAATAATTTAATTTCATGAACTGCGTTTAAGCTATATAAGTACATAGAACCCATAATATAATGTATTTACACAATAAAAGCAAAAAAAGTAAGAAAATTACGAGGGTTGCTATTTATATTTCTGGCCTAATAATGAAAAAACAAATATGTAGGATCGAAATTGGTATTATTTTTCTAAATATTCTCCATGATGATTAATACACTTTTTCATGCGTTTGAACCAATTTTCAAAGCACTTTTTCCAGTCCGATTGAGGTAACTCCAAAACATGCGTTTTGAATGCATCAACCGCTTCTTCGGGGGTCGAAAATCGTTGTCCACGTAATTTATTTTTGATGTGTGCGAATAAGAAGAAGTCATTGGGTGCCAAATTAGGGCTGTACGGCGGATGATCCATCAGTTCGATCTTTCGCTCCGTCAGAAATGCCTTTGTTTGAGTCGATGTGTGAGAGCTCGCATTGTCATGATGAAGAATGATTCGCCTGTTCTTCTGCTTTTTTCGAATTTCTCCGATGACTTCTGGCAAACAAATGGTCGTGTACCATTCAGAATTGACCGTCCTGCGTTGCTCTAACGCCACTGTTGCCACATGACCGTTAATGCCGAAGAAACAGGCAATCATTTGTTTCGATGTGCTTCTTCCTCGAACAACTTTTGTTGGTTTTGCCTCGTCTTGGAAGACCCATACAGTTGATTGCTGTTTTGTTTCCGGCTCATATGCATAGATCCATGATTCGTCACCTGTGTAGATGTTATACACAGCCTTTGATGTACCTTGAACGTATTTTTCCAACATTTCCTTGCACCAATCGACACGAGCCTTTTTTTGAGCGTTTGTCAGATTATGCGGGATCCAACGCGAACAAATTTTTTTTACGCTCAAATGTTCATGCAATATTTTATTGATGCTAGTCATACTAATGTCCAAAGACGCCTCTATCTCACGGTATGTCACATGACGATCTTGCTTTATCAGTTCACGCACAGCATCGATCTTTTCTGGCACAACAACGGATTTTGGACGACCTGCACGGGATTCGTCCTGGATCGAACATCGACCACGATTAAATTCGTTATACCAATTTTTTACAGTGCTGTAGGATGGCGCTTTATCGCTGAATAAAGAATTAAGTTCATCGAAGCACTCTTGTCTTGACAATCCACGTCGAAAGTTATGAAAAATAATGGCACGAAAATGTTCACGATTCAATTCCATTTTTTGAAAGAGAAGAACTTTTCAATTTACTGTCAACAACACAAATGAAGCTATAATGGTAAATCGTCTGCTGAATTTATGTTTAAAAATATCAAACTTTCGATTAAAATCGTCTGCGGTCGCCTAGCAACACTTACTGTTGCCAAGGCCAGAAATATAAATAGCAACCCTCGTATTAACTTTTTGTATGTATATATATATATATATTATTAAAAAATTTATGAATAAACGTAAAGGTTCTCATCAGGACGCATTCCTTTACGACAGCGAAAGAGATATTTCAAAATAAAGAATAATTAACCTTAAATGAAAATTACTTTATAATGTGTCTAAAATCTTAAAAAATGTAATTTTAAAGGAGAACACTTTAATACACACACACATATATATATATATATATATGTATTTAAATTTTGCTATTTTTTCCACTCTTATTTTATTTAATTTCTTAAAAGTCACAGTAATATTAAACAAGCAAGGGATTATTGAATGGATATTAATAATAATTACAAGTTTCAAACATCATCTTTAAAAGTAAAATAATTGATTATTGGCTTTATAAATGTATGCAAGTACACTTTCTTGAAAACATTGTAACGTAAGAACAAAAGAAGAAAAACATTCACACATCTATATATATTCAAATAACTTATAAGAATTATGAATATATTTTGTTCATTAATAAAATAATTGACCCAAAATATAAAAGTTTGTACTTAAGACCACCATATGTTGTACCATTGAATGTTAGGCATTATATAACACTCGATGTGAGAACTTATCATCTAAACTTGTTAGTTAATTTGATGTTGGTTATTCATTAAATTAAAAATTAAGTTTCGAGTAGATAGAAAACAATGATTCATCCTGATACGTAAAATTGAAAAATAATTTTAAACACGAGTCAAATACTCTTACTGAAAAAACATTGTGAAAGTTTAGAATATCGGACATGCCTTCTGAATTGAAGATAATAATCAGCAGTCTCCCAACCAGAGCTCCAAACATTGTTTAACTTATAAATGGTGATATTAGCACTATCTGTTCTTTTACGTGTTTTGGAAATTAATTTCCTTTTTTTATATGCTTTTTTAATATATCTAGGCCATGAGCATTTTTGAAAAATATAACGCTCATTCTTTATTATTATGAATCCAGTTTCATACAAATTCCATGAAGAAGAAAAATATTCAAAATTCATGAAGTGTTGGCCACTAAAATAAAATTTTTATCAAATATTTTTTCGAACTTCTTGAAATGTATTAAAGCAGTACATTTCTTAATTCTATTTAGTTTTTGAAATTATTTATTCTATAATTTACAGGAAACTGAATTTTAAACACTTAAAGAAGCACGTTCTCTTGATTTAATTTTTTTAAAGAAGCAAAATATTAAATTTCGATAATTTTATCTCTATCAAAGTCGAAACTGGCACAAATCTATTAAAATTTTATTGCATTTATATTTTGATGCAGCTTTTGTTGTTGAAAGAGCTATCATACATTTTTTTAATATTTATTTTAAACAGGAACTATTAAACAAAACTTCAAATTTCTAAAAGGAATTGTCTAAATTAAAGTAATTATATTTTTTAATGCTATAATATTTGTCAAAAAATAATTAATTTATATCTTTTCTTTATTGAGATTTGTTTTTTTTTTATTTAATATTTATTTACTTAACTCAATAATTAATTTTATTGTATGATTTTTTATAATGTTAAAAAAATTACAATGGTTAAAAATTAACAAAATTACAATGGTTAAAAACAAACTGTTACCACAACTTTTTAAGACATTTGTTGCCAACTACTTATAATTTTCTTAATTAGCATATGCAACGATAAGTTTCCCTCCAAATCTTAAATTACACAGAAATATTTTCCATGTGGATATTTTTTTTTTGAAAATGTATATAAATATTATTGTGTACATTTTATATAATTAAAATCTAGACAAATTTTAAAAACAATGAATAAAAATTTTATTTGCTACTGGGCAATTCCACGAAAGTGTCAACTTTTAAGTGAAATTTTTTTTTTATGAATTGCATATTTTAATTTTAAAAATATGTTCAAAAATAGCCAAAGTCTACATATTACTGTTTAATTTTTGATAATTTTAAGTTTTTTGAATCTGGCAGCATTCTAAAGTAATCACATGGCTGACAAGTGAATTCTTCACATTTGTGCTCAAATTGTTTTCTTGAAAAATACTTATAAAATAAAAGAAATGTATCTTTCTTTTGCAATATTTTGATAAAAATATGCATATAGTACAAAATTTAAACATTTAAAACATAGCCTTTAAGTCATTTTAAGTTTAATATATTAAATAAAAGTAACTTTTTTTTGTGTCATTCCGTCACATGTTTTAGTATATTTTTTTAAATAGCAACTGCGTTTTTGAATGAAAATGTGTATATTTTGGAATATAAAGCAGATGTGGCATAAGAATCAATGAGAAATTGTAAAATTCTATGCATTTGATTATTAACTTCCAATAATTAGCGTGACGGAATGACACATCTTCGGCGATGGAATGACAAAACGAGTCCTTGAGAAGCTTAGTCAAAAACTAGGGAATTATTTTTTTTTCAATTAACCTAATGGCTAAAACAGCTGTTGAAAGACAGATAAAATGTTGAAAAAGACCAAGATCCCCATGATATGATGAAGAAAAAAAACAGAGAAAGAAAGGCAGAGAAGAAAGCTTCCGCGACAAAAGTTGGACTTAAAAAACTCAGAAGTGCAAACGCTGTTGTGCAGAGATTGTGTAAACAAAGAAAAAATCAAATTCTACCAATCTCTTCACATACAAATAATTTAAATTCCCTATACAAATTCCTGCAGAGTCTTGGTAAAGCCATAAAAAAAAATTGTACACTCACCATAAAAAAAATTGTACACTCACTTCCAAAATCACCAATAGAGGTAAAAAAATTAATTCAGTCTTTATGTGAGAAGTATTTAACATCGAACTCAAAAGAAACTAAGTGAGAAAAGTAATGTTGATGAGCTGTTTAATTTGGTTAAAAAAATTTTACTGTCAAGATGATGTTAGTTACAAGCCCCCAAGTATGAAGGATTCAGTCATAATACAAACTCTGACAGAGTAACGAAGAGTGCAGATGCAATATATACTTATGGCCTTAAAAGAGGCTTTTCATAAAGAAGCATATATTGATGTAAAGTGTGTCTTATCTCATTTTTGTTCTTATTCTCATTTTTGTTAAGTGTATTTCATTAATACCTCACAGCACATGCACCTATAAATACCATGTAATTGTGATGTTGTTCTAAAAGGCCAAACAAGATGTTGGCTGCTGTAAAACGGCACATAATATGTAAAAGAATTTTATGATTTCATAAAGTCGAAGCAACAAATCGTTGAAGTTTTGTTTTTGTCCAGCTATTCTATTTAAGAGAGGGCAAAAGAGAATGACTTCAGCTAGACACTTGCTACATTAGCATTGCCAGGAACAAGAGACCTGCACTAGATGCTCATGTAGTTGAGAAGCGAATCATCAAAATTGGAATGCTTTCTAATTTTAACCAAAACCAAGTGTATGATTTGAAAAGCCACTGTTTTGAAGAGGAAATGGAAAATATGATTGAGGAGTATGCGGTCGGCTCTTTAATCATTGTCCCATACTGCGAAAAAAAAGAAGGCACATTTATATGCAGCGCAAATTACTTTGATAAACAAAGACGATTTAGATGTTAAAGTATTTAAAGAACATGGGACAAAAATTGATTTATGCATAAATTTCCTGAGAACGAAGATAAGATGTGACATTGGCAAGTTAGATATAAAACCTCTTCTGAGACAACCTAATTTTCAAATTGTTGAAATTTTAACTGATTCTTACGTAAATATTAATTCTGTTTATCTGTTACATTCTGTTTATCATTTACATATTAATAAAACATTTTTTAAATGAAGACTTTCTTCCACTAAACTTTTTGTCATTCCGTCACGGTCATTCCGTCACAGCAAATAGATGTTAATAACTGCTAGCCAACCTGAGGTTAATTTTCCAAATTCACAATTTACATTGCTTACACATTATACTAAAAGTAAAAAATAGTTCAGGAAAATAATAGTTGCAAAATTCACAGAAACTACCAGTTCTAAGCGGCATGCCGAAAGCTTGGTTGCCAAAATGTCATTCCGTCACACAAGTAAAAAGTTCATAAAATTAAAAATAAAAAAAATACAAAATTCTTTTTTTTTAGTTTATGAATCACATTATACCAATAATAATGATATGCATGAGAAAAAATCATGTTTATTTGAAATTAGATGCATAGAAACTTCAATTAATTGTCATCATGCAAGTCAAAATGTCATTCCGTCACATATGGAATTGCCCTACTTTTAATATCAAAAAAATTCAATGCATTGTTAGTTTAGTAGAATAATTTTATATAAATGTCATATAATTGTTTCTGCTAGTCATATTTTATGTAGCAACATGAACAATATGTATTAAGTTTTTATCAAAACTTATGAATTAATTTTATGTATTAATTGGAACTAATAATTAAGTAATTATGATTTACTCAGAGTTTTCGAACAAAAACAACGATAAGGGGTTTATTTTCAAAATTTACTCATTTGAAGAAAATAGCATAACTACTGATGGTGGCTCGTATGTTAAAAATGTCTTTATCTTTTTCATTTATGTCACTGGGAAAGAAAAAATCAACAATATGTAACTAAACTGTTAAAATACTGAAAATATTTATATATGAGCTTTTAAAAGGTTTTATTAAAAGAATTTTTTGGGGAATTTTTTTAGTAGATTTCAGGAATTCATACTGGAATGCTGGAAAGTAACAACTTTTATTTCCTCGATTTTTTTTTCCCATGATAGTAAAGATCATATTTTAGCATAAAAAAATCAAGAGGGTGTTTTTTTAAATTTTTAATCAGTAAAAAAATCGGAAGTATTTATCCAAAATTAATCAAATAATTAATTATAATTTATAATTCATTATAATTTATAAATAATAATTACTTATAATTAAAAATTATTTATTTTTAATTAATAAAAATTTTATTATAATTAATATTCCAAATTAATGAATTAATTTTAATTTTTGTAAAGAATAATTTTTTTAAATAAAAATTTAAATACTTCATATTACTTGACTCTTCATAAGTTAAGTTCGGCACAGAGGTCAATCTTCTACTTTTACCTAACTTTTGTTTATTTATAGTTTAATCACCCAAATAATGAATTGCATGTTTCTTAATCGAGATAATTGCATGCTTCTATAATGAAATTATTTCAAAAATAAGGCAAGATAAAGAGAACAAAACAAGCATTTATATATATTTTTATTTTCTCAAATTGAAGAAGAAAACACACACATACATACAACATTTAACAAGATATATATGTTTTATAGTTTTGTTCGTTGTAATGATATTTTATATGAAAAATAACAATTTTTCAAATTTCATGCATTTAAAAAATAACAATTGCATAGTTCTATGATATTAAAAAATATTAATTAATAAAAGTTTACAAAAATGCCGTGAATTAAGAAAAAGAAAAAAATATCTTTTAATTATAAGGGAGGTTTTTAGCTGTTACACAACTGTTCTCAACGACGAATTTTGGTGCATATAAATATACGTAAAGTGCTGAAAAAATTAATTTAATAAGTAATTAATTAAGTTGTGAAACATATTTTTCTGTAATTAATAAAAATATTTTTAATTTCATAAGAAATTTTTAAATTACCTAAAGTTTTCTAAGAATTTTTTTTAAACTTTTTTAAAAGAGAAACTTTCTTTTTCAATAAATGTGTGTCAAATTTTATTTTTGAAAATAGCTTTCCTACTGTTTTCTCTAATTGTAAAATATTAGCAAATCTTATGATTGAAATCTAAATTTTAGATAAATTAGGAACTTATTTTGTAAAATTATTTATCGCTGAAAAGAATTTATACACATCATATTTTATTCAAATTAAAAGTTTAACAAAAAATTAACAATTTCAACGAATGTGTTATAACAATTTAAAAAATGGACAATTCATAAGATCTTTTTTTTTTAAAAATTGATATTTACTGAAACTTTTTAAGATAAAAATCAGCATTATTAACTCATTGGCCGGTAATAATTTTTGGAAAATTTTAGACAAAATATAACATTTCTTAAAACGTAATTGTGAAGTTATCCAATATTAGAATGAAGAAAAAATTTTAAAAAAAATCTCAACTATAAACTATATAAATATTAAGAAACTGTCGTTGTGGTCAGGCTTTTTCTATAAAAATACCTATAAATATAGAGTCAATTTCTAGATAGTCAATTGATAAATTTAATTTATAGAGTCAATTATAACCTTTTAAAATGCAATACAAAAATTCAAACTGTTCTTTATTCATAAGCAATATCATTTTATGTGCTCAATCAGTCATAAAAATGATATAAAAGTTCAATAACATTTGCATAACTATTTAAATTCGTTGCTTATTATTAAAAAAAGTTTTTAAAAGAACTTCACTATTGATCTCATTTTGCAAATTAACGAAAAACAGTTTAAATAGTAAAGAATATTGAAATAACATGATTAAAGCTATTTTTAGTGCATGATAAGTGCATTTATATACCAATCAATAGGAAATTATATTTTTATGAACTCATTTGTTAAAAGTTTAACTAACAAGCAGTATTATTTTCCACATTTAAAGAATATTATATACAATAAAATATCACAACGATATAATAAGTTCAAGATGAATTGAAAAATATATCTACTCTATACCAATAAATATGCAAGATAAATATATTTAAAGAACAGCAAAAATACATTTATAAACATTTAAAAATTTCATAAGACATTGGAAGACGATGAAAGCTGCCAAATTCATTTAGGTAAAGAAGTTGTAGCTTCTAACAATCACGATAACTAGAGCTATGAAAATTTGTTAAAAAACATATAATAGGAAGCAAAAGCAACGTAAATACGTTTCAGTTCCCAATTTTTGGCGGCATTCAAAATCATAAAACTGAATTTAAGTATTGAATTTTTAATCAAAGACTTGTATAGGCATTTATTAACATACAAAGATTTGTGTGAAAAAGAAGTTTATTTCGAATATCACGTAAACTGCAAAACAATAGATTATTTGACGTGTGATGTTTGTAATTGCTATTTTATATTTCCCTTTAATTTCTTTTTTTTTTCAGTTGATAAATCATACACTCTTCTGCCATTTCAGTATATTTAAATTATTAAGTTTTTACCATAAGAACCATTATTACCATATGGACGAAAAAAGTTACAAAATGAATGCTTTAAATGCAGTATAATTTGTTCGTTTTTTTAATCAGAATTACGGTTATTTTTACCAAAATTGTCATTATTTACCATACAATACGGTAATTTTACCAGTTTTTTTTTCCTTGTAATCATCTTAAATTGGGATTTATATATCCTAATTAAATATGTAATTAGGGTTTATAAATTAATGATAAATAATTTGGATAGGATTAGCCACAACACTAGTACCCAAGTAAATTAACAGTCCTTGAATTATATCTAGGCTGATTTTGAATTTGTTGATTTGGCTGATTTTGAATAAATTTACCAGTTTTTTTCCTTGTAATCATCTTAAATTGGGATTTATATATCCTAATTAAATATGTAATTAGGATTTATAAATTAAGGATAAATAATTAGGATAGGATACGCCACAACACTAGTACCCAACTAAATTAACAGTCCTTGAATTATATCTAGGCTGATTTTGAATTTGTTGATTTGGCTGATTTTGAATAATTTTACCAGTTTTTTTCCCTTTTAATCATCTTAAATTGAGATTTATATCTCCTAATTAAATATGTAATTAGGATTTATAAATTAAGGATAAATAATTAGGGTAGGATAAGCCACAACACTGATAGCCAAGTAAATTAACAGTCTTGAATTATATCTAGGCTAATTTTGAATTATATTTTGGTTTTATTGCTAGAATTATGTTTTTTTTTACCAGAACTTACATTAGCATACAATAAGTTAATTTTACCAGAATTTTTTTCTCCAGGTACATATGTTTTTTTTGAAATTTCAATTTAAAATTAATTAATATAACAAGTATCTAAATATCTTTGCTCCCTATTATAGTAATAGAAACAGTAAGCTAAATCCCTAGTTCATTATCTTCTACATTACGATATCATATGTAGTAAAAATTTTGAATCTGCTAATTTTTTACTACACACCATCAGGGAAAGGAGTTACGGAGTATCTTTAGTTCGCTTTACGATAACACCTTCCAATTTTTTCTTGAAACACCTCAGTGCTAATTCTTCTAAAATGAAGAGTTTATTCTCACTCAAAAATCTAGGAAATGTAGGTCTTGATAACAAATCTCATTCATTTGTGCCAACGAAATTAAACATTTCAATATAAAATTTTAATAATTTTTTTTTCTCTATATTTTTCAAAACAACTGTAAGATATGTTTATATATTGTAGATAAAAAAAAATGCAGATATGTTTATATGATATTATATTATTAATTTAAAATTATTTATTTGTTTTATTTTATTTAATAAGAAAATAATAAGTCCAAGTTGAAATTAATATTCTTCTTAGTGGATCCAAGATGAAAATACACTACTTTACTAGTAAAGGCGTATTATCCCTTTAAAAGAAAATTTTCATCAAACAGATTTTTCATACTTTTTTCAATATTTTGTATTAATTTATGTGAAAATAAATGAAAAACATTATATTCAGCATTTTGATAATTTAAGGTTATGAAATACAACATGAAACACTGACGTCTTTTTCTGCGCTAACGATAAAATCTTCCAAACATGGCTCACTTCCAAACAATAATTTTTCAAATTTCCACTTATATTTAAACCTAAATAAACAGTTACTCGTCAAAGAAGTTTTTTTAAGTTAAAAAATCAATTGTTGATACATTTTTGAATATGAATTTAAAAAAAATTCTAACTACTCTTTTTCATATTTTAGTAGAAATATAATTCCGATAATCTAACAGAATTTTTCAGCAATTATTAGACTGTTTTTTTTTACAATCAAAAAATAATAAAATACATTTTTTCTTGTAATAAGAGCATCAGAAAAAAACATTCATAAAATGGACACCGGTGTCCTATTTGCGTCATAGGGTTGAAGTCCTATGCCATTTGACGCATTTGCAGTTATTCCTTTTCAATTCATAGTTACATGCTCAATTCTCAGTTTTCAATCGTAGCTTTTATCAATTCACAATATAAATGTCAACTGACTACTTCACAAGTTTTTTTAAATGTTTGATTTTTGAACATTTAAAAATAATGCTCACTAGTGAAAGTGCATATTAAGGATAGGGCTAAGCGCATACTCAATTAACTTGGAGAAAAAAAAATGCTTCGTTTTTAACCCTTTGAAGGTAGTTGAAAATACAACATACATAGAAAATGTATCCCTGACGCACACTTGAATGAATACACATATGTAAAATATAAATTACATATCTATCACAGGTTAATTGACGGATATATATGCATGATATATAGTTATAATTAAGTAGAAAAAGTTTTCGTTACAAGAAGTACACTTTACAATTAAATAAATATAGATATACGTAATTGACACGTAACAGAGATATAGTACTCTAAACAAAGTACTCTCTTTACAAAACGTCTTCAATCTATGATATCTTCTTTAGGCCCTTCTTGTTCTTCTTTGGATATGGCCCATACTGCGTAAATAATGTAAATAATTAAAAAAAATCTTTCATATTAAACTAATTATTTCATATTAAACTGATAGAAATTTCTAAGAAAATGGTTAAATAACCATTTATTTCACCATATTCAAGCAAAATAGTCAAATAACCATAACTAAGATGGCATTCAAACTGTTAAATGTGTGAAAAACCGTTTATAACCAAATACGGTTAAGCAACCAGAATTTTATTGCACCAACTAGGCCCACATGATGAAGCCACTTAGTTCCTTGCAGCTGAGTACATATTACTATAGCCGAGGGAGCTAATCTGTCAATTTCATAACCGGCAGAACGTAGGTTCGAGTACAATCGTTGACACCACAATAATTCCTCCGTCCCCTTCTACACATGAAAAGTGCCCAGTATCCTGTACTCTTCAATTTGTGATCCTGGACTATTAGAATACGATACTCTCAATTTCGCATAGATTGCAGCACCATAAAAGTGCTTGAGAGAAAAAAAAGTCTTGTTTTTCCATGTTAGTTGAAGCTGGTTTAGGAACCGTATAATTTTCTATTCATGGTTTGTTAACCTTACTACTTGTAAACGGTTTCAAAACCGTAAACGTAAAAAATGCTCTTTACAATAAACTTTATGGTTAATTGGATGATCAAACTGCTGCCGGTTATTTTATTGTAATTTTAGAATGAAAATTGCAATAGTGTAGGTTTTATATTGAACTATGTTTTAGCTAAAAAAATTTCAGTATCATATTTCATAAGACTTCATTTGATATTTATCATTTCATAAAAATTCATTTTTCTATTCTTACAGTACCTTTAAAATACATTTCAAAAATTTATTTTTTCAAAATATACTTACCAATAATAATGATAATTATAAATAGTCCAATGACGATTAAAATAGATAGCATCTGCAAAAAAGTATTAAAAAAATTAAAGATCAAATAATAAAAATTTAGATGAAATTAATTGATAACAAATGAAAAAAACTTGTTTTAATTTTAACAAGTTTAACGTCAATAAAAACCAATAAATCTCTATAAATTAAAAAAAAAGAAAAAGAAAAGAAATCCAATAATTCATTAATCTAAAATTGATTTTAAGTTAAGCAAAAAAAACTAGATTTAGTTTAAATATCTATAATAATTTAGTTATTACAAGCCCAATGCAGATCAATACACATCGATATATACATCGATCAATATGCAATATCGATGTAAAAAAATAAAAAAAGGAATCAATAAATTTTTTAAATCTATATTTTATTTTAATTTCATAAATGCAAAGATAATCTTATTATTTATAAAAATTTAAACCTTCATAATAATTTAAATATTTATACTGACTACCCTTAATATATCAATTCTTTTAACTCAAACTTTTAAACTACATTTTTTTCTCGACAGTTATTAGTTTTCTTTTCTATAATAAAAAGCCTTCTTTTCTGTGATAATGAAGCATATAGTTTACCAACTAAACAGTAACGCTGTTTAAAATATAAAACTCTTCAATTCCCCCCCCCAAAGCAAAATTGTCACACAACGTCTTTTTAAGCACATTTTTTTAAAAAAATTTTTAATTAATTAATTTGAATTTTAATTATTTTAAAAATAATTAATTTAAAAATTGTAAATTATTTTAAATTTTTTTTTAAAAAATTATACATTTAATCCTTTTTTGTGATAATGACTCATATAAATTTACTAGCTTCAAAGTAATGCATGTTAAAAGATAATCATCTTGAAATTTGTAAATAGAATTCGTGAATAGAGTTAGGAATAATTTATTTTAGACACAACTGAAAACAATTACTTATTTGATTCTTTTCTGACAGAATAACTCATACAGATTGACTAATTAAAACAATCATGCAGATCAAAACATGAAAATCTTGAGTTTTGCAAACTATATTTGTCATGCAGTTTTTACGATAAGGCTTTTTAGATACATTAAGAAATTGTTTATTTGGTCCTCGGAATGATTCCTATAGATTTACTAACTAAAAATAATTGAAAACTAAAACTTAAAACCTTTCAATTTTTTAAATGAAATTTATCATGCACTGTTTACAATTAAGCTTTTTAAGTACAATCAAAAATCATCTGTTTGGATCTCACAAAGATTCATAAAGATTTACTAACTAAAATTTAATGCAAGTTAAAACTTAAAACTCTTTAGCATTGCGACTTATATTTATCTTATATTTACAATTAAGATTTCTAGATACTCATGCTTTTTTAGATACTCAGCTTTTTAAAACTCATTAAAAAAATGGTCTATTTGGTCCTCAGAATGATTTACATAGGCTTACTAACTAAAACTTAATGCAAGTTAAAACTTAAAAGATTTCAAAGTTACAAATAATTTTTACCATACAGTGCTTACAACAAGGCTTTTTACATACATTAAAAAAATGCCTATTATGCCCTCAGAATGATTCACATAGATTTACTAGTTAAAACTTGATGCAAGTTAAAAGTCTTCAACATTGCAAATTAATTTCATCATGCAGTGTTTACAATAAGGCTTTTTATATACATTAAAAAAATTGTCTATTTGGTTCTCAGAATAATTCCTATAAATTTACTAACTAAAAATAATTGCAAATTAAAACTTAAATCCTTTTATTTTGCAAATTAAATTTATCATACAGTGTTTACAATGAAGCATTTTAGGTACATTAAAAAATTATCTATTTGGTTCTCAGAAAAATTTCATAAAGATTTACTAACTGAAAATTAATGCAAGTTAAAACTTATAAGTCTTCAACATTGCAAAATAATTTTATCTTACATTTACAATAAAGCTTTTCAGATACATTAGAAAGTTCTTTATTTAGTCCTCAGAATGATTCACGTAGATTTACTAACTAAAACTTAATGCATGTGTTAAAACTTAAAAGTCTTCAACATTGCAAATTAATTTTATCTTACATTTACAATAAAGCTTTTTAGATACATTAAAAAATTCTCTATTTAGTCCTCAGAATGATTCACGTAGATTTACTAACTAAAAATTAATGCATGTGTTAAAACTGAAAAGTCTTCAACATTACAAATTAATTTTATCTTGCATTTACAATAAAGCTTTTTAGATATATTAAAAAAATTGTCTTAGTACCCAGAATGATTCACATAGATTTACTAACTAAAACTTAATGCAAGTTAAAACTGAAAAGTCTTCAACATTGCAAATTAATTTTATCTTGCATTTACAATAAAGCTTTTTAGATGTCTTAAAAAAATTGTTTTAGTACCCAGAATGATTCACGTATATTTACTAACTAAAAATTAATGCATGTGTTAAAACTGAAAAGTCTTCAACATTGCAAATTAATTTTATCTTGCATTGACAATAAAGCTTTTTAGATATATTAAAAAAATTGTCTTAGTACCCAGAACGATTCACATAGATTTACTAACTAAAACTTAATGCAAGTTAAAACTTAAAAGTCTTCAACATTGCAAATTAATTTTATCATATAGTGTTCACAATAAGGCTTTATAGATACATTAAAAATTTGTCTATTTGGTCCGCAGAATGATTCATATAGATTTACTTATCAAAAATTAATGAGAGTTAAATTTTAAAAGTCTTCCATTTTTCAAATATCATGTAGTCAACAATTACAATAACGACGATAACGACGGAAATTTCAAACTTACATGATTAACCTGCATTACTTAATAATATTAAAAAGCCTTTTTAAGTATTTAGATAGAAAGAAATCAAATAGATCATGTATAACGATAAAATTAAAAACTCCATATTATAACGATAAGATTAACGATAAGATCATGTAACGACTATTTCATTTAAAAAAATAGTCGATCCCTTTCCGTGAGAATGATTTAGAAAGGTTTTTCAATTGATAAGTAATGCATGTTAAAAACTTAAATTTAAGTCTTAAATTTTGTATTCAAAATCTGCCACATAATGTTGACACTAAAAGTCTATTTAATTTGCTCGTTTTTTATATTTAATTTGATTACTTTTTGCTAGCTATAAAGTGTTCAATGTATAATGTATTTATAAGAATTTTATCATGTTTTGAAACAAAAACCTTAGAATAACTTACTTTACAATTCTTCCACCAATATTTCCTTTTTAGTTTACCGGTTTGCTTTCCAAATTCCGAAGCTTCATCGTTTAATGCATCTAGAAAAAAACACATATTTATAAATAAATTTGTATGAAAATTATGAGTTACAGTGTAAAAAATTCCAGAAAAAGCTGGCAACCGGAGTGCAGCATCCGTAAAAAACATTTTATCGTAAAATCCATTCTTTACCATAAAATTATATACCATTATTTTTACAGTGATATTTATTTACGTACTGTGATATTATAGTACTGTAAAAATTACAGTATATCAAATTTTTTTTTGTAAAATTTTACAGTAAAAATGGATTTTACGGTTAAAAATATTAGCACTCTGAATGCCAGTACTTTTTACTGTTATTAAATCTGGAATGTTTTACAGTGTAGCATTAAGAACGATTTTCACAAGTATAAGCTTATATTACATATAATGTTAACAAAAGCTTTCAATTTCTTTTTCTCCAGATAAATTATAAATTTTATACTTATAGTCCTCTGGTGTAAAACAAAATATTTTGTGAAAATTTTTAACGCTGTAAATTTTAACCCTCCGAGAATTGAGTAACTGGAGTAGAATTGTACGCAAAGCTTCCTGCTACGCGCTATTTTCCCATACAAAAACATAGAGAAACAATTTTTTTATGCAGGTAAGCTTCAAAAAAAAGCCAAGACTATTGCTCAGAGGGCTAATAAAAAATCTAAAAAAAAAAAAAAAAGAATACTAGAAATACTAGAAATTATACTAGAAATAATCAAGAAAAATCATGCCAACAATACTCAAAAATTTTTTTGCTTGTTTTTTTCTTTAAATGAAATGTATAAAAATACTGTTTTAATTTAAAAAAAAGCAAAATATTTGAAGAAAAAGAATCGATTTACAAGGTGTTCCATAATTGCTACTCTCATTACATATTTTTAAAATTCATGTCAGAAACGAAAACCTAAAGGCCTGTCTATTAAGTGTCTCAAACTAATATTTAAATAGAGAAAATATTCGATAAAAATTTGACGATACTTCATCGAGACCAATCTAGGTAAAAGTCGAAAACAATTCTTTGAAAACGCGATAATTTGTCAGATAAAACTGAAAAAATATCATATTTAGGTACTTTCCAGTTTCATCTTGCAAAGAAATTTCATCCGGCAATGGATTTTGGTTATTCCATCTTGCCATTTGATAAGAATATAACCTTCATGTAATTTCGATAACGCTTTTTTTCAATAAACTACTAACTTGCTGTATTAATGCGTATATTCTTAAAACTGTAGTAATTAAAAACAATTACTTAATTTTAAATAATATAATTTTATACGGCAAAATACAAAAACTACAAAATGCAAAAATAAAAAATCCGAGAAATCAACTTTCAAAAAGTTAGATATTTAAAATTCAATTTTTCAGGAACTATTCGACCAATTTAGTTAAAATTTTGTATTTTGCAAATTAAATCATTTGAAATGTTCAATTTCATATTCAACTCCTTACAATTCAGAAATTATTAGGCTTTACAATTCAAACAATTTTTCGATTATAGTTAAATGAAATAATAAAAAATAATAAATAATTATTGATAATTGGCTTTTGTACGGAATTATCTTTGAACAAATGAATTTTATAATTGAGTGCAAAAAAAAAGTTTTAATTCACTTATAAAGCTCTCGAAAAGAGAAATACGCAAAAAGTAAAATTAACGTTAAGTTGTCTAAACTTTTGAGCAATCTTCTGACCAAACTATGGGTACCATACTTCTTAGATTGTGGTAACCCCTTATGTATTGGAATTCAGAAATCATAATCCGTCGCAAATAAAGTATGTTTATTCAGAGGAAATATGTTTAACTGTCTGATTCCGTAACTTAAATTTCATCTACATTGATGAATTAACAAAGAGAAAAGAGGTACGTGAAAGTCTGGTTATTAAATAAAAAGTTATTCAGTATCTTTCTTTTATTTTTCCACGCACTGTACACATTTCATTTAGAAAAAAAAATCTGTAGGTATAGTTTTCCAACTATATTAAAACGCTCTTAAAATATAACAAAATACGAAATAAATAATAAAATCAAAATATCGAATACTTTTTAAAGTATATTGCTGTAATATATTGTCAGCCAAAAAGTGGACTAAAGTATTATATTTTATTTCACATCTCTATTTTAAAATCTTCAATGAAAAAAAAGTAATTTCTAAGCACACGTTTCCTTTTTATTATTAATTTATTTTATTATTAATTTATTTTATTATTAATTTATTTTATTATTAATTTATTTTCTTAACATTGGAACTTAAAACTAAAATTATGAAAAAATAGTGTCTTAAATAGCTTTTGAAAAAATGAAATTTTATGTGATTATAAATATGAATGAGAATCTGTTTAGATGTAATAAATTACCAGCACGATCATCCAAGTCCGATAGTTTTTCATCTCTTTGCAATATAAGATCAACATTTTTCTTTAAAATTCCCGTCACCTAAAACACAAATGAGCGATAAAGTATTTCATATTGTTTAAAATGTATTAAATTAAATTACATTTTTAAATTATATTTAGCACATTGTAAAAAAAATTGGTGTATAGTTGCCGCCTCTATTAATGTTGAGTTAAACTTAAAAATTTTATAATGCATGTAGCCAAACATTTTATTTACTTTTTCCTTTAGTGTTATTTATTTAATTATTATTTTTTTGTTTGATTGTGCACATTTTCATACTCATTATTCAAAACTAATATATGGCCTGATTGCAGAAACATTTAGTTTAAAAAGCAAGCACATGCTTAGTAATGTATTCGCACTAATTCTTTTAAACAATTATTATTTTATTAATTTTATATAATTTTTTGAACCGTAACTACAGTTCTGTATTTAGATTACTTCAACACCAAAAATGGTGGCTATATTACACCAGAATTTTTTACAGCGTACTATTTGACAAATATCTAAAAAATACTTTTGGCTATGCCAAGCAGAGCCTGATTATCGCCTAGGCTCAATAGACATGGGTCTAGGGCCCACAATTTCTGAGGGGCCTCGAAAATTAGTAAAAAGTTTAATAAAAGTTGGGCTAGCTTTGAGTTGGTTTAAGTATTAAATAAAAAAAACAGTGCTACAACAAACAGTATTAAATAAAAATCAGTAACTTGTAGCAAAAATCACTAACTTCAATTGTTTGTGGTCACCAAACTACTTTTATTTTGATATAGCATTGTTTTTGTTGTTTTATATTTTGCTTTAATTTATAGATACGTAAAATTTATCTCAGAAAAACAATCTTCAGTTGCCTGTTTTCAAAATTTCTCAGAATGTTTCTCTTGAATCATGCAGTTCAATAGATTCTTTTTCATTGTTAGGACTACTCTTCGGTTATTTAATTTCAAAATATCTTGTAAGGGGCCCGGAAAATTTGGTGGGCCTTGGGCCTGAATTTGTCTTGATCGGTCCCTGATGCCAAGTTAGATGAATTTAAAATTCTCATTTTAAGAATTACATTAACTACAAAATCGATACTTATAGCGTTTTATGGTATATAGTTTGAAGTATTATTATTTTATGCCTTACTTCTGCAATTTGAGCTCGTTGTTGTTCCATTCTCTTGTGTGCCACTTTGTGTTGTGGGTTTTCTTGCTGCATAGCAGGTTGGTTGTCATCGATCATTTCGTCATAGGTTCCACCGCCAGACCTTGAAAAAAAACTCCTATATTACATTTTATTAAATCTACAAAACTGATGTTCACTGATGGGCTATTAGCAACATTTTGGTCTTCTGGACATTCTTTTCTTATTATATTATATTGGTGGTAGATGGAAAAATCAGATAAAATTACCGTACTGTATGGTAATGATATTTCCGGTAAAAAAAACAACGACATAATTTTGGTTCATTAAACCAAAATATACGGTATTTAAATCAGTCATTTGATAGTTGTTTCATTCGTATAGCGTATTTCCTCTAAACAGTTTAGAGGAAATTCTTGTTTTCAAAATTATAGTTATTATTACTGCACATTTAGTAAAAACACAAAACTGTAAGAATACAAAACTGTATTCTTACCGAATAAATGTTTTTTTTTTGCAGTGCTCTAATCTAAGGTGTTATGATAAAATTATCAAATTTTACCACATTTACCATGGTTTAACTCATTATAAAATAATATTTTATTGTTAATTTTACCAACATCATTATCCCCAGATTTAAACAGCCAAATTAGCATTACATGGAATTAAAAAAAAACCACTTATTAGTCAAATTGCAAACAACAATTTAAAACGTTTTATTTCCGAAATTATCAATTTATCCATATTTTCTAAACATATTTTTTAACTTTACTTTTTTTAAATTTATTTTAATTCTTACTTTTAATAATTCTTGCTGAAGCTCTGTATTTATTACAGTTATAACAAATTTCTGCAATTTAAATTCTTTTAATATTAGTTTTAATGCTTATAAAGCAGATTACCAATATATGGAGTAAAGCAATTCTTAGTCTCTTTTACGAAATATAACATTTTAAAACATGCTGTCTTCCTACAATTATGAATTTATTTATAAAATCATATTTTGTGCCAGTTGTCCTCACTTTTTAATGTGCTATCAATGATTTAAATATAACATTTAATTTTTGTTATTGAATTGCTACTGCATTTAAAATCGTTATTAATAATTTAAATGTTACATCTAATTTAGAAGACACCACTTTTACTAAAAACAAAAATTTTATCAGTTCAAATTACAATTTGAAATTCTCAGATTGTTTAGGTTGCATTTTTTTAAAAAAAATTTCAAGTTCTAAAACACGAAAAATAAATCCCATGTTTCTAATGGATATATTTAAAGTAGCGCTTTTTAAAAGATTCAAAATATATGTATAAAACAAATCGATTTTTTTCCTGAGAATGTCTTATGAGTTCCTTTATCTTCTGAGTTGGGCTCAAAATAAAATGTCCATTTCTCATGGACAGTAATAAATTGAAAATATGTGCGATGTTAACAACATTTACAATGTAATTACAATGCAATTTACAATGTAACATTTCAAAATTTCAAAAAATGCATACATTACATAATTAAAATATACTAGGAAATTACGAAATTCTATATTAGTTTTCAATACTGTCTACGGTGAATTACAGAGATCTTGAAACTTCAAAGCTGTTTATTGACTTTGGGTCGAAAAGAGGCTTCGTTAAAGGTCAAAGATACTTTTCGTTCGTAACATAGTTATGAGCAAACTAAGCACAATTTATAAAAGTGAAACAAATATTTTGTTATTTTTATTTATTTTGTTACACAATTTATAAAAATGAAAAAAAAAATTTTTTTTAATTAAAATTCTATAATTTTGCCTTTTAGAAATAATTAAAAAGTATTTTTCCTTTTAAATAAATAATATTAATAAATCGGTTTTAAAATAAATATTTTTTAAAAAATAAAATAAAAGCTGTATCGTTATTGTTATAATCGCTTTTTATTTAACTTACGAATAATCATTTTTCAAAATGTTTGATTTTTTATTAAAACTTACTTTAAAAAGTTCTAAATATACTAATTTAAAATTTAATTCATTAAAAATCATACGGATTTTAATTGAAAGAAATTTCTATGTTTCAATCCTAAAAAGAAAAAAGTTACTTTTTTTAATTTTCAATCAAACTATTTTATTTCAAATAATAAATATAACCTTTATAAAATGGTACTAACTTTCAAATTTTTAAGTAGATTATTCTTTTTAAATTTTTAATATTATATTTTAATGACACACGTCAGTATGCTGGGGAAAATAACAGATATTTCGTCAAACTTTTATCTATCTTTTTAATATATCTCTTTTGTGTTTTTGATTCAAAACTACAGAATTTCTTAAAATTATACGATATTAAATTTGTAATATTTTGATTATGCAGAAATTGGGTAAAAAAAACGTATAAACTTTAATTTGAGATTGAAATGAATAAAAATTAAAATTCTACAATATGAAATTGCTTGTAATAGGGCATATTTAAAAGAATAGAATTTATCCGGAAATATGAAAATTTTAAAAAGAAATAAAAGGATATTAAAAAGTGACAGAAAAAAAGAACATTTTTGACATTTCAAATACCAAAACTATCATTAATGGAGAACACGTTTCATGAATTTTACATTTATTTTGATACCATATGTTAAAAATTTAATAAATCAAAATTTAAAAATACGACAGCTGTCGCTTTTAAATGAGGGAACTTACATTATCACTGCGAACTATGAAATTTTATCAAATAATTAAATTCTTAGAAATTAATTTAAAGCACTAGGCAAAGAGAAATTATCGTAGTAGAAATAAGTTCCTCTAACAGACCAAACGATATTCACCGCTTGTAACACGAACACGAAATCGATCGTGGCAGACGATAATGAGTCTACGTTTGAAAGGCTGATCTTCTAGAGCTGAGTGAGATGGTATGCAAAATATATTTCCAAAAGATGGGGAGTTCTACTTACATCTTTTGAGATTTCTCCTCCCGAGTTTTATTATAATCTTTCAGGTGAATCTCTAGGGGGTCAGGAAAGGATGTTGAAGAGTATGGACGGTGGGGATTCAAATCTTCAGATCAGGAGGGATGCGGGGATGATGAGAAGGAAAGGGGGGCATGCGCATATCCACACCGGTTAAAGGAACAAAACTGTCGCCACTTGTCTTGGTTTTGATGGATTTTTTCTCATATCCTTCGCATAGAATGTTGCTCTAAGATGTTAAAGTGTATAAAAGAATTGAGGTTTCCTTTTTAATAAGAAATACAGAAGGCGGAAAAAATAATAGAAACACTTTTATACTATTATACTTTTTAATATTTCTCAAGAAATACTTAAAGAATCGATTTATTACATCAGAAGTGTTTAGATCATGCGATTTGTCAGACTTGCCGATGAAGGTGAAAGCTTTTAGAGGTTTGAGGGGACGATAATAAATTAATAAATTACAAACGGAAAAATAGTGTTTTTGTACACCCTATGCCAAAAAATGTAGCAATAAATTTGTAACTTAAGACAAGTATATTGGTTATTATTTGTAACAATTGCACAAAATTTCGTAAACCTAACTTAAATGTTTATAGAGATATGACCATTTCTATAAAAAACTAATTTTTTAAAACTTACAAAATATTTAATAAAATTAAACAACATTTGTAAAAGCAATTTAAAACTAATTACAAAATATTTTCTTTAAAATTTGAAAAACATTCATTGAAAACTCTGCAATATACAAGTAATTAAAGTAGTTCTTTTATATTGCGTTGAGCGAAAAAAATTTAAACAATTTTTTTTTAATAATTTTGCAGTGAATCGTGTTCGGCAACTAATGAAAAAAAAATTCCGTTTTGAATATCTTAATAAAATTAAAAAATTTCCAGCAATTTTCTAAATAGCTTTTATACTTAAAAAATAAATTCTTTTAAAATGATAAGGGGTTTTCTACAAATATTATTTTGCATCATAAAGCAAAATTAAATAAAAAAAATTATATTACCTTACAATAAATGTTCATGCACCGAAATATGATTGTATAAAGGAAGAAAACATGCAACAGAAAAGACACTTTTAAGGAGAATGATCCCCAACAATGTCGGTGTCATTTTTAATAAATCTTGGTTTATATATATATGTAGTTATACATATATATAAACATTTATATATATTTAAATACTCATATTTTGCTTAGTTTAAAAAAAAAATCTCAAATTTTAAATCAATAATTTCGTGATTAATTTTAAATTTATCCAAAAAATTTTGTTTAATTTTATTGCAAAAGTACGTAAGACAACAAAATTAGTTTTTTTTAATAAAAATGTCCATATTTCTATGAATATTTAAGATTTTACGAAATTTTGTGCAACTATTATAGATGGTTGACTGAATGTAAACAATAACAAGCTTCCTAAAACCGTAAGAAATTCAGAAAACTTCCGGTGTATCCCTCCGCTTATGTTATGCTTACGAGGTGATGTGTGAACAGGCTTACTATTCTAGGAAGTTTTATTATTGTGATTTGTGTCTAAATTTATGAGTTATTTTACATTCATAAGAGTTTTCTGTAATTTATAAATTCTAAAAGGTCGTGACCTTAAAATAAATTTAACAAAATTAACGTCACATGATAAATAAAGCGTAAGGTTTGCCATGTTTTGAGTGTTATCCCTTATTTGGCTATATTTGTGTAAAATAGCGCCGTTTGTTACATTTTGAGTAGCATCGTATCAAGTTTGTCCATTCGTTGACTCACAAATAGAAAAATATCAATGTGGATTTTGTGCTGGAAAATCAACTAAAGATCAGATATTTTGTCTCCGTCAGATTTTGGAGAAGTCAATGGAATTTAACATTGAAACACATAATCTTTTTACTGATTTCAAGGCTGCCTTTGATAGTATCAATAGAATTTATCTTTTTGAAATAATGAATACTTTTAATATACCTTCATAACTCATTAAATTGACGAGACTTACATTGAAAGATACAAAGTGTAAGATTAAGTTTCTGGGGTCTCTGTCAGAAAATCTTGACACATTTACAGGTGTTCGGCAGGGAGATTCTCTCTCCTGTCTTCTTTTTAATATTGCACTTGAGAGAGTAATTCGTGATTCAAACATCAATACCAGTGGTCACATTTTTACTAGATCAGTACAACTACTTGCATATGCAGGTGATATTGATGCCCTTCTTGCCCTAAAAGAGGCATTTCTTGCCCTTGAGGTGGCTGCAAGACAAATGGGCTTAGTCATAAATGTAGAGAAAACAAAATATATGTTACTCTCAAGAAACATGGGATTTCAAGATGGGAGTCCCTGACCCCCATCTTGAAATAGATTCTTATAGATTTGAAACAGTAAAGAGTTTTACTTACTTAGACTCAATTATTACTATCGACAACAGAATGACTCCTGAACTAAAAAACAGACTATCTTCCAAAAAAAGGGTGTCCACGGGCTGAGAAGATTTATTAAATATAGGTTTCTTTCTAGAAAAACTAAGTTCTTAATCTACAAAACTCTTGTCAGGCCAGTCTTGACATAGGTTTCTGAAGCTTGGACAATGACTAAACTGGAGGAAAATTGTATCGCAATATTTGAGAGAAAGATTTTGCGGAGTATACTAGGTGGTGTAAATGAAAACAATAACTGGTGAAAGAGATTTAACTTTGAACTGTACGAGATTTATAAACAACCCGATATCATTAAATGCATAATAAATAGAATTAATTGGATGGTCCACTTGATTTGAATGAGCGATGACAATACAATAAAAAAGATGAGTGCTGCTTTTTAAACCCACTGGAACAAGAAAGCGGGGCAGGCCGCGGTTGAGATGGGCTGACCCGGTGGAGTTGAATTTTCTTGCAATTAATGAAAAGAATTGGAGATCAAAGATTAATCGGAAGTCATTGCGGATAAATCTTCAGAGGAAGGCATTGGCCCACATTGGGCTGTCTGGGCAACTATGATGATGATGACGTAGCAAGTTTGTGAAGTCTTCCGAATTCTTTCGTAGAAGTTAAATTGAAAGAACGCGTGATACTGAAAACACTACAAGTATAATAATATTGGATGGCACGTTTTTTCAAGCGTAAGCGTAAAATTTAATCGGAAATAGTAACCCAGAGGACTTACGGCGAATTTTGGCCACCAGCGCCATCTGCGCTTAACTTTACACGGTTAACAATCCATAATAACCAAAATAATTGTGACAAGCTACAAATTTATTGCTACATTTTTCGTCGGCATAGGGTGATCAAAAACACTATTTTCTGTTCGTGATTTATTATCGGTTCCTCAAACTTGTAAAAGTTTTAAACTGCATTGATAAGTGTGAGAAAGCACGTGATATAAACACTTCTGAAGTTAAAAAATGTTTTTTTTTAAGTATTTCTTGAGAAATGTGAAAAAATGTATTAGTATAGAAGTGTTTCCATTATCTTGTTCAACCCCTGTAGAATAAATCTATGTTCGAAATTTCAAACAATTACAAATTAAGTAGAGCTATTTTCTTCTAAAATAGTCTTAATATTTTAATTAATATTTATTTATTTAATATTTTAATTAATATTTAATTAATATTTAATTAATATTTTAATTGGAAATAAAATATTACATTTACAATTTTTTAGCAAAATGTTTAAGGGAATGTGTATTTTTGGAATAATTTATAGTTATTTCTATTGGTAGAAGCATTTTAACTTTTTTTTATATATATTTAATTACTGTTCTATTAGCAGAATTTTATAAGTCAATCCGCAACACTTTTTTCTAAAACTCAAATTTATCTGCGATTTCGACGCACTCAAGCAAAGAATACTAGTATAAAAATTAAGCACATATTTAGCATAGTTTGCAAATATTAAATACTAATATACGCAAAAAATTGTTTTTTAAATTTAAAATTGATGCAATCATAATTTAGCATTGTCCAAAATTAAATTATAAAAAACAAACAAAAAAACAGAAAAAATTAGAAAGAAAGGCTTAATTTATCAACTTATGCAGATGATAATATAAAAATAAAATCTTTTTTTTTTTAAGGAAGAAATTAACAAAGTTGTAATGCTTGATGTATTTGAATTTTTCTTCAAACAAACCTCATGACCATACTGCAACAGGTAATTCGCAGACAAATTAAACAACGCTCAGAAAAAATTAAAATTAAGTGTCGCTTTTTGGTATTTTTTTAAAGGAAAAATATTGAAGTATATTGAACTATTGATAACATAAATAAACATAGAATAATCTTTTCGTTTTTTGTTTTATATTTTATTTTAACATGTTCTCCGTATTTTCTGCTGGCAGTTTTTTCTCAATTTGTTTCTCATTTTTTTATTCTACAATCGGAATCTAACAGCCGATCCAATTTTGAGTTTATGATTATCAATGTTCAACTCCGTAGCCTTATAATTTTGAGCCGAACCCAGAAGAAAAAGAACTCCTGGATCAAGCATTGGAACAAATTAACCCTTTTGGAGAACTTTTTGATGGAACTAACCCACATTTGCGTTACATGAAGAGGAAAACCGCGAAGACCTCACACGGTTAGTCCGACAGCAACGGGATTCTAAACCATGATCCATGTACCACTCAGGATATTTACGTTAACACTGCAGTCGATGAGAGCCGGAAGCAGAATTCACACCAACCAGTCACCGCTGGGATTCAATTCTGTGTCGCCTCTACTCTCTGAGCCACCGCGACTCTTCCATTTGTTAGTGTTTTTTTTTTTTCAATCTGAGGTGGAAAATATTCTGCAGATCTTGGGATAAACTGCAGCGGCTGACCTGGAAAGTTACTGCTACCGAAATTAAGGCTAATATTAAAAAAAAAAAAAAAAACTTTTACTACATATTTTTTTCGCTAAAAATAGGTAGAAATTAATCTAAATACACGACTGAAGAATAATTTTTTCAACGATGAAATGTTTGTTTATATGTTTTGTCGAAAGCGTCCTGACATCAAATGTACCTCGTTACAGCTTATGAAAATGTTGTGAATTGTCTTATCTAAAGGGTCTCGATTTTTCATATGAATAATGTTTTGACAAGTCTTATCAAAAATGTCTAGATACAACTTATCAAAAGCATTCGAAAATGTCATTAGAAAAAAAACTGATATTCTGAAATTTGGAAGAAAATCTAATAAATCTGACATTTATAAACTCATTTGCTTAAATAATTATGTTATACTTCTCGAATACACCTCTGTAAAAATTTAAATTTTTTTTTATATTTTCGAATAAATTTTTTATGTGAAGCTAACAGGAACGTAGCGAGAAAAGTTTCCTAAAAAGTGTTAGCCTACCTGCAATCCCAGTAGCGGCCCTCTTATTACACATATAACGACCTATTATTTGACAAATGACGAGAGATGGAGAGAATAATTTTCGATCTAATGATCGGATCTTCACATTCTATGACTTAATTTTAATGATTTATAGATGAGATCTCAAATATGCTAATTAATTAGTGCAGACGATATTTTAAGTTACGAAATCAGACTCGAAAGCGTACTTTCTCTGAACATGTTCTTTTTTTCGACGGATTCGGATTTCTGATCCTCAAAATATAGTGGGTAACCGCAATCTGGGAAATATGGTTCCAATAGTTTGGTCAGAAGAGCTGTTAAAAGTTTGGACCCTTTAATGTTAATTTTACTTCTTGTGTAGTTCACCATACCTCGAAAACTTTTTAAGTAAACTGAAAACTTTTTGCACAAAATTATAAAATTCGTTTATCCAAAGAGAATTTCTTGCAAAAAATAACTTTTAGTAAATATTTATTATTTTTTATGAATTTATTTCAGAATACTCCAAACAATTTTTTGAACCGGTTCTTGATCATTTTAATAGTTTGTCTCTTTACTATTAGTTGGTGTTAAGACACCGAGGAAGGTTCTTGTTTATAGAACCGAACTATATTATGTCCCTTTCTGCACTTTATTCATGTTTTTTTTTCTTTAATTCAGATGGCAGACTAAGACATAAGAGACGTGAACATTCTTACTGAATTATTCTGATTGCAGACGATCAATCTAATAACGGAATTTAGCCCCTTGACAGTATCGAATTAAATTGATCCAAATTTTGAAATATAATTATTATTGTTGTAACAAGCAATTTTTCCTACATTCTTAAAGAGAAAATTACTCAATTATGTTTATCAATAAAATAGAAGTACATTGGAATTTTACTTAGAAATAAACTTAATGTTGTAAATATAAAGTTAGTATTTGAAATGGATCACCTACTTACAATAAAAATGAATTCATACAAAATGTCACTATTATTAATTTATTTTTAAATCAGTTATCTATTTCAAATTTTAGTAAGTTTTAAAATTATGCAATGAATAAAAAAAAAAGAGCAATGGGAATTAGTCGTTTGCTAATCGTATTTAGTTCAAATGCTTCTTTAAAAATTCGTCAAATAAAATTAATTTTTTTTTTAAAAAATAAACGTATTTAAAAAAAAATTTAAAAAATTTGCAATTCTTAAATCATCTAAGAAAACATTTTTTGAATTGATGAAATTTAAGAATCAGCTATTGATGGAATCTGTTCACTTTTATAATTACATTTAAATGGAATTCATGCGAAAACATTGAAAAAAAATATTTCAAACGATACTTTAAGAAATATTTCGAATTAATTTTTATTCAGCGAATTTTAGATCTACAGATGATGATCTGCATTATAAATTTATCCAAAAGTTTAGGTCAAAGCAAATATTTAAAGTTAGAATGATGAATGAACATTTCTGTTTCAATAAGTTCAATGAGTAAAAAGAATAGTAAATATTAGCTTAGGTAAATCTTAAATTTCCATTCGTTTGCATTAGATTGTTAAAAGAATCTTTTCAACTTTAATTAAGTAATTTGATTTATTCTTGTTCAGTTGATTTACTTTTGTTTTTAATAGAGGATTTAGAATTTAAATTACAGATCATGGTAGTTCATAATAAAATGTTTCAAGAACTTTTTTTTTGTAAGTGAAAGAAGCAAAATAATTTTTATAAAAAAAAATATATTCTTTTAAGTAAAACTACTTAATGCTATTTTGCTAATTGCATTATTATATTTATAATAATAAAAAGCATATTACGGGTATATTAACCCTTTAAAACATTTAGGTGAATAATAACACGTTTTCTTTTATGATTTGTGTTACTAAATTTATATAAATTAAAACAAATATTAACATTATATGATTTTAACTATTTCAAGCATTTCCTAAATCTTTCTTTTAGAATTTTATGGATTCGAAAAAAAATTATAAAAAAGTATTTTCTAATATATAGTTTCATTAAATTTATATTAATAAAAAAATATATTACATACATTTTAAATTATATATTATTAAATTCAAGCATTTCATGGATCATGCTTTAAACGTTTTCTTAAATTATGAAATAGAAAGAGGTCTTCTTTTATAAATTGTACTACTAAATAAATATTAATAAAAATATATGCATTTTAACTATTTCAAGCATTTTATAAACCATTCTTTTACAACTTAACAAAATAGATATAAAAAAAAGTTTCCTTTTATAATCTGCATTAATAAAATTTAAACTTCATACACATTTTAAAAATTTCAAGTATGTGTGCTTAAAATTGAGATTGTGCTTTTAAGCGTTTTCATGCTTTTGAAAATTATTAATTACCTTTTATGAAATGTATCATTCAATTAATATTTAGAAATAAACTATAATTAGAAGTTTCATTTTCTGAACTTTAAATAAGTTATATGATTAATAACTAAACTCACTTCTATAGACTACTAATTTCTCTAATAACAGAACGACCATGCATGTTATAGCCACTATTTCAACATGGCCGTCGGAAAGTATACACATTTTAACTATTTCGAGTATCTTATAAATTGTACTTTTACAATTTCAAGAATTAGAAAAAAAATTCTTTTCTTCTTAACTTTTAACATTCCACAAACTATTAAATGTTTTTGGAATAATATTTTAGATCATTCGAATGATGATGATTTTTTCTACTTAAACCATGTTTTGGCTTTTTCTTTCGTGTTTATTTATGTTATTTTTCAGATCACCAAAATGGAATGTCCAAGTTAAGAAAAATTAGCAATTTTGATACCTCTTTCTTTTTGCTTTTAATCAAATTTTACGCTCGCAAAAGCTGTCGTGTCCTTCGCGCTGTGCTATAACTGAAAGATCCACTATTGTGAATTGTGCGCGTATGCCAAGTTAAATTAAAGCATTAAAAAATATATATATATGGCCGGAACATAGATGCCATTTAAATGATTTTATAAATCACATTAACATTTATATACATAAATTCAAATGTTCATAGTAGAGAAATTGCAACAAAAGAAATTAGATTTAAATGGAAAAAATCGACGCTTTTAATTTTTTTAACCATTAAATTATTTCAAATATATAATAATTGCAACATCAACAAAAATAATCATTTTAGTTTTGTTATTTTTTAAATCAGTTTCAATAACTTTTTAGCCCAGAATCATGTTTTCCATGATTTCAGATGATTGAAGTAATTTTATCCCTTAATTTTCCAGTATTGTAATTGAGTTAAATTTATTATAAAACTCATATATAATGGTTCTTAATTTCTTGACTTGGTATGATCTAGTATATATAAGCTTAGAGCACCATAGCGATAAAGCACACTTTTTCCTAAGGTCACGTTTATACATTAAGCTGTTCCTCAGTATTGCATCCAGATAGGTACTTTCAGTTTCCAGATAATGCCCAGTGCAACTTTTTTTTTACATGAAAATCTTGCTTTTCACTAAAAACACTCTATAGAATAAATAAAAAAAAGTCGCGTACTATTATATCGCTCCAAATTCTTCATATAAAGTAGCTGATAACGAAGTTAAACAATATGAAAACTGTAATCATAAGTGAACACTATAAACACATAATTACACTGACAGACATTTCAAAAATATTTATTCTAGTTAATAACTTGAAAATACATTGCTTACAATTTGTAAACTATGGAAGAAAAATTTACAAAATTCAGTTCAATGCCAATTGTGTCGCAATATAATCAATTATTACATTAGTAAAGTTGGCAGCTATTATAGAAAACTTAAAATATAGATTACGCAGCATCATTAAACATCAAAGAAATTATACATTTAACTTTAAGAAAGAAATTAAACTTTATTTCGGTATGCTACATCATGAAACTTATAAGCATATGTTAAGATCCACAAAAGAAAAAAAAAAGGGCTTAATGCAAAACAATTAATCCTTTTCTGCTAACGAAGTGTTTTACCAAGTGTTTAATAAAGAATGAGTCATACTGTAAACTAGAAATTATATTATTTGAACTTTTAATGAATGCCCCAAAATATAATCTTACTTACGTAAAATATGTTAAAGTTCACAAATTTATAATTAAAAACTTAGATAAAGATTAATAACCCCAAAATATACTAGAACCGCTATTCTTTTAACGTAACCGAGCAAAAAAAAAAAAAAAAAAACTCTGAACTATGCAAGGTAAAATAATTATGGAACTAAAGAGATTTGCTAAGAAAAGGTTATTATTAATTTGCTAAAAATAAAATATTCAAATTAAATTAAAACTAAATCATAAAATATCTCTTTAAGTAATAACGCACATTTCTTTTTAACCATAATATTCTAGGAAAAAGAAAATTTCCTTATGACGGTTCTTTTAACTAACTTATTTTGAGTTCTAAAAAATATAGAATTAAAAGAGAAGTATTTACCCCTCCCAGATCAAAAAGCTCCTCAAAAAAATATCTAACTTAGTCGGCAGCAACCTATGCACTTCTAAGATATATAGATATTTCTTAAGATACATATATATATAGAAGTTTTTTTAATATGACCATTTTTTAAAAGATATATCGAAGTTTTGAGCAAAAAAGCTTTTATGCCTAAAACCTTCTTCGATAATGAAAATAACTAATCATCTTCTCTTCGTTGGACAAAGAATAGTAGTGGAGCGCCAATTATCCGAACACCGATTTACTGGATTGTTCAATAATCCGGATCATTCAAACATCATGTGTTTTTCGCGAATATGCTTTTTTTATTTTCAGAATATCTGAAAGGGTTAAAAAGAATTGGCCTTTTTTGTCTTCTACCTTAAAAACAGCCTCTCCTTCATTCTTTACTTTCAATGCGGGTGAAAACTGGTAGGTAATTTTTAGTAAGGAAATTAATTTCTTAGAAAAAGGCGGTGAAATACCCGTTTTTAAACACGTTTTGTCGGTCAATTTGGCAAAAAATAAAATGTTACAAAAGTTAAATCTTTTAAACACTCCATTTTTAGCATGCTATATTAGGCTCTATTACAACTGCCAGTTCTAAGACTGCAAAAAGTGGGAGGAAGAGAAATTACTGAATAAAAATTCTCATAACCATTTTTTAAAGTTATTTAATTATCAGCATTTTTAATTATCTGGTTCGGCTTTTGTTCCGATTGGTCCGGATAATCGGCGCTCTAAGGTGAATGAGGAGTTTAATGAATCAAGGTGCCAAAAAACATTCGAAAACGAGCAAAAGTTTGAGATTAAAAACATTTTTTTTTTGTCAGCTGTAGATATAAAATAAAACATTTAATTTATTTTACTAACAAATTTTTAAAAAAAGGCGATGTTGATGTTAAATTTTGTATGACTGTTGCTATATTTCCTAAAGCAATATTCCTAATATCCCTAAGATAATACTTAAAACAATTTTCCATTTTAAGCTGCAAAGAAAAAAAAAGTTTTTTTTAAAAATAAAATGGCTAAAGATGTATTTGACGGTAGTGTTAACGTCAAAAATTAAATATCAAAGAAAATACTTTTTAACTTTCAACAAAAGTAAGACACGATATAGAAAAATATATGAACTTGAAATTAAAATATTAAGCAGATATCTTATAACCTTTCAACATTATTTGCTACAAAAGAGAACAAATAGCTAATACAAAAAAATTATGGCATTATCAAAACAAATAATTTAACTGTTACGAAGGTAATACTATTTTGAACCAACCTAAAAATACATTATAAAATAAGATCTCCTAAATTACATAATCGCACATATTTCTTTTAAACAATAATTTCTTTTGATGCAAAATATGTTTAAATGAAAGTTAATTAACATTCTTTTAGTTTTTGAAAAATATAGAACTAAAAAGAAAATAACTACCCCCACCCAATCAAAAAAGGTTTCAAAAAAATCTAATATAATCTGATAAACTAAGAAGTAAATGTCTTTTCAAAAATAAAATGGTTTAAGATATATTTGGCGGTAATGTTAACGTTAAGAAATAAAAGAATTTCAAAGAACCTTCTTTACTTTTAACAAAAAAGTAAAGAACGGCATGAAAAAATAAATTAGTATTGTATTAAAATATTAAACAGATATTTAATAACATTTTAACATTATTTACTGCATAAGAAAACAAATTTCTAATACAAAAATTGTGGTATAATTAAAACAGAAAACTTAACGGTTTCAAAAGAAACATCATTTTAGACCAACCAACTGCACCATGAATATTTTCTTTCCAATAATATTCGCAGATCAATTCTTCTTTTTACCTTTCTGCATAATTTCCTTTAAACTTTTCTTAGTCTTTTTGTTTGTTTTGTCATAATACAGAAATTTATGCTTCTTAACATTCTGCATATGGTTGACTCTGTGATTTACAAGCGCTTTCTTTTTGGTATAAGTTTTATCACACTTATAACATCGGTACAATGTTTTCTTAGCAGGACTCGTCTTGGTCAGTGATGAATCCCCAGAAACCAGTTGAATGGGTGAAACTGTAGGAGGAACATCATTATGAGATTCAACTGGTTTTGGTGGTGCCCAATCTGCAGTGCAACTCATGGGATTAGCTGTTGGATCAAAATTTTTTATCGATTTCGGTTTCAATGTTAAATCATTAGTGCTGTAATTTACACTGATTGGTTTTTCTATTACATCAGGATACACTGTGAACGTCGTTGGAATTGCTGACTTTATTTTAGAACTGTCGCCATTTACACTAATGGGATTAGCTGTTGGATCAAGATTTATCATCAATTTCCCTAGTAGTTCTGATTTCAATTTAAAATCATCATTGTTGTCTTTTACACACATTGGTTTTTCTCTTACAACAGGATACGCCGTGAACTTCATTGGCATTTCTGACTTCATTTTAGAACTGCAGCCATTTACACTAATGGGATTAGCAATTACATCAGGATTTATCATATTTTTTTGAGGCAATTCTGGTTTTACTTTCGAATTACGATTGCTGTCATTTTTACCCATTGGATTAACTATTACATCAGGATTCATCATTGACTTCACTGACTTCGTTTTCACTTTAAAATTGTCATTGACTGGCTTTGATTCAGAAATGGCGGCATTACTCATTGCTTTCAAATTTAAACAGGCTTTCTTATCAAACGGGTGTATTCCCATTTCCTTTATTTTTTTATTTCGCCTGTGATTATTTTTGTGCGTAACAAACGTTTTTCGCACAGTGTATATTTTACCACAAATCTTGCAGGTATAAGATGGTTTTTCGGCAGCTTTAGAAACATCTTTAGAAACACTGCCTGATACTTTTTTTCTCTCATTTTCTGAAGTATGAGTCAGTTTATGCAACAATATATTTGCCCGAGAAAAAAATTCTCCACAAAAGTTACACATAGACGAATCACGTTGCTCTTTCCTGTCATCTGAAAAAGATAAGATAATTAATGAGGCAAAAAATTAAGAAAGCACAATTTTAAAATGCAAAATTCGTACTCATCCGTTTCGACGGGCTGCATAGTGGGACGAAAATCGATATTCGTGGTCAAATATGGAAAAAAAATGCAACATTTTCACCTTTTTTTTCTTTGGTAGTAAAATGTTGAAGGAAGAGCTTTATTTTGCAATTAAATAAATAATAAATGCACTAAAATTCAGATAAAGTTAACTTAAAAAATTATTGAAAAAATTAAGCTACGTTAACAACAAACAAAATATGGCATTCTTTTTATGTCTTGATTGAAATTAATTTCAGAATATGTATTACTATGATCTCAATTTATATTAGTAACAAAAAAAGTAAAAATGAGGATTGAAAAAGAATTGTAAAATTTTTTGAGTATTAAAAAATATTCGCCATAAAATTGCTATGAATTATGAAAATTGATAGTTTAGCCAATATGGAAAATATTACCAAAAGATAAGGTTTTATTTTATTATTTAGAAGCATTAAAATGACGGCATAATTAATAAAACTTAATAAAAAAACCTTTTTTATTCATATATTAAAAGATCATTAAAGTAAAATGTATAATTAATTTTCAAATAAATATTCATAGTAAACGTTTATTTAATTCAAATAAACATAGCTTCAATTTTCCAAAATTTTTTAGGTTAGCTTTACCTGAATTTTATTGCACTTTTTATTTATTTAATAGCAATTTAAAGTTCACTATTCTTACACATTTTACTCCAAAAAAAGTAAATAATAAATAAAAAATTTGAAAATAACTCTTGATAATACTTTCTTTTTCCCATATTTCCATTTCCGTCCCATTGTCAACAGTAAGAAATTAGTTAAACTATTGTTGACACAAATTATGCTTAATTAATTGTGGTAATAAAATCTATCTAGCATAATAAATTTATTGCGACAGTTTCTAACGACTCTCCCAAAACGGATAAGTACCATAAATAATAATGAAAAATCAAAGTTATTTTGCTTGTATGATTTACATATAAATCTTAAATTTTTTTGCTTAAATAGGTATAATTAGCACCAAATCAGGTATAAATATGTTGGAGGACACATTCGAAAGATAGTAACTTTAAAATCTTAACAGAAAATCTTTTTAAAAAAATTCTTAGTTAATAATTTAGTCCACAATTTCAGTATACAGAACAATAACTTTTAACTAAACTGAAATCAAAATTTATTTCACGTTCCCTCTGGTTACCAAAGTATTTGTCAATAATAATGTACAATCGTCACACAGGCATTTGCCTATAGTAACGGAGATAAATTCCTTAATTTCCAAAGGAATATTGAAATGCAAAATTTAAATGATTTTATTTATTATGTGCCTTCGAAATTTACATGGTTATCAAAATTAAACTGCCTTTATTCAGAGAGCGGTACACGTAAAATATATTCTATAGGCCAGAATAGCATTAAACTTAAGCTAACGGATACTCAAATCATCCACTTCGGATTTATCAACAAAGTGGCTCAGGTGATAGAGCGCTGACCTTTCCAATAGGACTGTCTACCCACACACCTGTCACCAAAAAAAAAAAAAAAACATCTAAGAGAAAACCCCAATAAAACCCATATTTAAGAGGGTTTTTTAAGAAATAAAAAAAAAGGGAGTAGGTTTACCGACTTTTTTTTTCCTGTTATTATTATAATTCCATACATTTTTAAATATTTTTCTCAAGTTACTTTATCATTTTTAAGTTAATAATCTTGATTACATGCTAAAAAGTTTAGCAAAAAATTTTTTAATACATTTTTGAAAATTTTTATTTTATGAAAACATATATTTTAAATAATAAAAAATATTGTAACATAGCAGAAATGAAACACTCTTTGTATTTTACCAAAATATTTTAATCTCAAAGATATCACATAATATAAATTTTACAAGAAAATTCTGTTATTTACGTTAATGAATGATATTTTGGCAAAGTAAAAATAAAATGAATGCCACATTTAGCTAAAAGTTCTGTAATAGTCTCTTCTGTCTATTAACCTCTAAAAAAACATCTATTAACTTCAGCAAGCTTTTTATTTTTTTCGGGACACAAATTGTTTCGCAGTTTGGACCAAACAAGTTCATGTGTTAAAAACCTGCATTCAATAACTGCTGAGCTTGCTGGACAACCAGCTAACTGAACAATAAAATGGGCAAATTCTTTTGCATTCTTCACTACACTTTAAACGATGATTGTGGGTTCACACTTTATTTTTTATTCTGAAACACAGAACTAGAATTACCCACTCATCATTTTTCTTAGAAGCCCAATCCTCTGTCTCTTTTCGCATGTACTTAGAAAGCCTCTTTCCAGTGTATTTCGGATTCAGCATATTAGCTAAAGAAATGAAAAGGCGCAAGGTCCCACAACAACGAGACCAGGTTTAGCTTACAATCTAATTCACGCCGGACCTTTATATGGAGAACGTTAGGGTTTCATCACCACCGTTACGGTAAATGCAGGACTGCTGATTTGGGGTGGTTTCATTCTGAATTTCAGAATGTATAAGCATTTTCAAATCGAAACGGACAAGTCAAATTTAATGGGTCATCATTCTAGAACATGTGCCTTTGTATTAGGCAGGGTTGGCAAGATTTTGCCGCAGGTGGAAAAAACCATGGTAAATACCGGTAAAAACCGTCCTGGCAAAAACAGGTTTAGTCCAAGCAAATTGGCAAAAACCTATATTTTCCAAGATGAGAGGACAAAAACACATTATATATACTATGAATATAAATAATTACAAAAAAATTAACAAAACTATTATTCCATGACATAATTAAATGATAATGTATCATTTTAGTAGTTTAAAACATTATTGATTGGAAAATTTGCGATTATTCTCTTTTTTCCAGTGAAATGAACTTATTTTAAATTAATATAACTATAATTTAAAGCATAAAATATCTATCAAGATGTGTAGTTAATTATTGTACAAATAATAATTTTTTATAATATAATAATAATAATATTATACAAATAATAATATTTATTTATTTGTAAAAAAAACATTTATTTAAGGATTCTAAAATGAAAAGAGGTTAAAAACTTTCAATGTTTTAAAAATTATTGCCTTTATATTAATTATTAATATGTTAAAAATAATTTTTTCATGTAATGTATCAAAATTATTATTCCTTATGATTGATTTAAATTTGTTTCAAGTATTTTGTAATAATATTTAATCAGCAATTTAGATATTTTGGTTTTTGCCACTGTCCTGGCAAAAAACCCATTTTGCCGGCAAAAACTCCAACCCTGGTATTAGGGTGTGAGCAGAATTTGTGTTTATGGTTGACAACGCCCGGTTTCAAGTTTCACCGCGCAAACATCGTAAACGAGTGCCTTCAATATGCAGATATCAATCGTCTGGAATAGACAGTGTTCTCACCTGATTTGAATTCGATGCATGTGTAAGATATACTTAGCCCGACAACTTGCAGCTCATCAATTACTTTTTTACTTGCATATAGGACTTTAGGATCACATTGCTTGATGAGTGATGTAATCTTCGCCAAGATCAGAGCATGCCTAGACGTTGTACGTACTGCATTGCAGCACTTTCGAACGATACACCTTAATAACTGTTATGTTAACCATACGCTATAAAGTTTTTCCAAGGAACATACGCCGTAGTATTATGAATATTGTATATTTAACATCTTTTCTTCCTTTGAATCTTTATGAATGGTGTTTTCGACACTACGAAGCGCAGCAGGCTCTTTACAGCCTGTATTTCCGGGTTGCTGTAATGATGCACTGCTTGTAACAAGAACTAAGTCCAATCACGTTGCCTTTGCTAAACAATATATCTATAAATAACTAACACAAATTTTCACTTCAAGCTCACCAGAATTCTCATTATTAAAAATCTTATGAAATGCAACAGATTTGAGAGCAGGAGTTTTATTATTTCTCTCATTGAAAACAAAATTATCTGTTTGAAAATATCACCATGAAAAATAAGCTGTAGTAAGCAACCATAAACTTCGAGATTTGTGTTTACATTCGTAGTGAAAACACCATTCATTTGAGCCACATGGCATCATCCTTAATTTAAGAGCGTGAGTGTAGTTGGGAAACAATGTTCTATTCTGAAACAGATGGGGCTTTTAAACTAGTGTCACTCAAGCCAAGAGTGGGGGGTCGTGTAATTGACGAGTTGAAGTTATGAGCTGGACAATTATTTCGTGATTTAATGTTTATTTAAGTTGTGTACATTACATCTCGTGTTTATAATGTTTATTTACATTGTGTTCATTAGATTTATGTTTCACACTTATGTTTATTTATTTTACGTGTTTATTTATGTTACACGTTTATTATTTTTATCATCTTATCATCTGTATTTCTTATATTTATATATGCTGTGTTATTTACGTGTTTAATACCATGATAATTAGTACATGCCAACTGATGTTCATATACGTAATGTTTTTATTATATTTTATTTATGCCCTATGTTAATTATGTTTATTTCCATGTTCTAAACAACGATAATTATTTTCATCTGCTTTTTCTGCAAAAAAAAAATTTTTTTTTAATGTGCACTCTCAATGTATGTGTTATTTTGGTTCCAATTCGGTTAGTTATAATGTTGCGGAAGGCATAGACAGGACCAAAGATTGTGGTTTTGCACATTTCCTGTGTGTTTTGTGTTCCTGTTTTCGTGTAAATAAATTGTGCGATGCCTTCTCCTCCAGAGTGAAAAATTCATTGCACCAAAGCTCAATTAACATAAGCTAACAAAATGTAAAATAACTACTCAATAATTTTCGCAAAAATATAATTAGACTAAATAAACAAAATAGTAAAATTTTTATTTGACAATATATGTAGCATGGGTATCAGAAGTTTAATAGAAATACAGTATTTACAAGATTCATTTAGGCATCCAAACACAGCAATACATGGAACTCATTATTGCTTTCAATTTCGTTGTAAACACTCTCACTTCAGTACAATCTTTCTCACAATATATTTGACTTCCGATAGCACAAGATCTGGTTCTACACGAAAAACAAAACTTGGTAGGAATATAAAATCTAGGGTAAACAAAATTTCACGTGGCACTGAGTGCAAAAATGCTGAGTGTATGATTCTACTTTAGTAACTACTAGTATTTTGCCCCATTGAACAGCGATATTTTGAGTACATGAGATTCTGTCCTTATTTCGTTTTATTTTCTCTACGCTTTGATGCTAAACTATGATACTTGAACACCTTAAGATTTTGTTCGGGTGTTCCTCTGTTTTCCTTTTCTTGGAGACTTTTATAAGCGTTTTTCGAAGCTCTTTTGCCACGAAAAATAAAAAGAATACATGATGTTTGAGTGTCTAAAACATGAATCAAAGGTTCAATTTTAAATTATATATAATATCTTGTAACAGCTTAATATCAGAAAAAAATTACAACTTCTCGCTAGTTCTGCGGTACCTTTCTCCTTGAGAAAAATTAATAAGGAGAATGAATAATTCTTAAATTTGGCATATATTTATGAACACAAATAATGAAGCATCGAGGTAATTTTTCAGATATTAAAATAGATAATAATTTTTTTAGATATTAAAACATTAAATCATAAACAGATTTTATTTCTACATAACTATGGTTTTTCTTTATAGTGACATTTTTCATCATTAGCATAACAGGTGCAGCGAAAGGTGGACAAAACTTAACCTAAACTATTACAACACTTCAAAGAACAATCTTTAAGACATAGTTTGATGCACTCTGTATTTTTTTTCTTCATACAGGGTATCTGCTACATTTTAGATTTTCTAACTTCATGACTTTCCATGATTAATTCCAAGAATTTTTCATGACTTAACAAAGTTACTATTTTCTACATACAATAACATTCATTGAAATGATAGGTATAACCAAAACTGTTATGCTCTGCATCTTTATAATTATAGATTTAAAAAACAAAGTAAAGAAAGAGTTGAAGCAATAAAATAGCTGAAAAAAATACAAAAGCAATTATATTTTTTTTTCCTGCAGAATACATTCTAATGATACTTTTCTTGTTCATCCGAAAGGAAAGAAATACTCCTGATTTTTCTGTTCTCATTTCGGAATAAAAAAAAATCGCCANGCAATAAAATAGCTGAAAAAAATACAAAAGCAATTATATTTTTTTTCCTGCAGAATACATTCTAATGATACTTTTCTTGTTCATCGGAAAGGAAAGAAATACTCCTGATTTTTCTGTTCTCATTTCGGAATAAAAAAATTTCGCCAAAGACTGGCTTGCTTCAGCTAGAATTTTAAATTGATAAAATAAAAAAAATAAGTAATAACAAAAATTCTGAATTCACAGAAGTTTAAAATATAATTTACTCTAGAAATGTTTTTTCTTTCATTTTTTGAAAGAACACCCTAATTTTTAAAGAACACCATAAAAACATTTTATATTTTAATCAAATATGACTGTGAGTGGGGATTTTGTTACAAATTCAGATATTCCGAATACCATTAAATTGGGGAGAGGGGATTAGATGTATATTGTATTGTGCACAGTAGAATAAAATTTACATGGGTCACTTCACATACTAAAAGACATTTTCAGATAAAATATTAAAGGAAATAATTTAGACAATAATTATGTCCAAAAAAAAAATATTATTTTAGAAATTTTTTTTGTTGGAATTTTTAAAACGTTATAAATAAACTTAATTATAATACAGAAATAAACATTTTAACAAATTTTAAGCTAGTTTTTTGATAATATCTTTAATTAACGAGAGCCAATAATTGTTAAGAACAGAACATTCAATTTTCAGCCAAATTTTGAAATGCCTTTATGAAAATAAAAAACAAATTAAATTTTTTTCAAATGCATTCTGTAACTGTTCAACTTCATTAATCTAAACAATTCATTTCATTAAGTCAATAGCTGCTTCATTGAGCAATTATATATATATATATATATNTTGATAGTCAAACGGGATATTCTTCAAGTTTTGCAACATGACAAGAAATTGGGACATGATAAATGCTATGCAATAACCCAAAGATAGACAAATGAATAACTACAAATTTTGCTCCCAAGCTTGGAACTACAAATTTCCGAGTTTGGTGAAAAAATAGGTAGGTGACATTATGAATCATGTAATGATAATACAGTGTAAAACACTAATTTTTCAAGATTGAAAAAAAAAAAAAATGCGAGAAGCTGTGAGTGAGTATTAAACATTTATTTATTCTGTAATCTTTAAATAAGGCGATTTTCAAGTGAGAATGGTTTTGTAAGCTTTTCTGATGTTTTGAAATATTGTTTCGTTAAAATAATAAACAAATAATCAAGTTTTGGAACACAAGATAATCATAATACATTCACTGCAATGGCCCATATATAGAAAAAAGTGTTTTTAAAATATATATATGGCCCATATATATATTTTAAAAACACTGAATTTTCAAGATTTGAAAACATTGTGACTAGATGTGAGTATAATACATTAACTTATTCTGTTAAGTTTTTTAATAAGGTGGATTTTAAGAAGAAACCGTTTTTTTAGGGTTTTCTGGATTTTCTAAGTAACTGTCTCAAACAGTTGTAGAAATATCTTGATGAAATATTTGTTAAAAAATATACATAGATTTATATAAAGTTCTCCCAGTTTAACCTACACAATGTGTGTTGCCAGTTTTTATTAAACTGTAAATTTATGTAATACTGATACCCTGCATCATTTCAGGGTGGCCACCCACCAGAGAAATTGCCAAGACTAAAATTAATACAATTTTAGCAATCATTTAAAAAATAACCCATATATAAATACATAATTATCATTACAAATTTATACCTTAATGCTGAAGAACTTTTTTTAATTAAAATTATTACTTAACGTTAAAATTGCTCATTGTTCCAAACCTGAAATTTTCATGATTATGGAACAAAAACATTTTTTATGATTTCACAAATTTTCATTATTAATTTTATTACAGGCTCTTGATAGGTCCAAATTGAAAAACATTTATTTTCCTTATGTTTTAAGATATAAGGAAACTGAAATTATTTTAATAATTTCAGTTTCCTTGCTATTTTAATAAATTATTCATTTATTAAAATAACACCAATGACAAAAAATTAAAAAAATAATAAAAGTGAGACTGGATTAAGTTTTAAAAGATACAGTTTCATACATAAAATGCCAAATAATAAATCGAAACACTTTATTGTGTGACATATTTACTGAAATGAATATGACAAACAATATTGCTAATTGCTGGTATTCCAAAAAATTAGATCTAAGAGTAAATTTCCCTCAGAATTCTAGGTTTTCCCTGTTTCAAGAGTGAGTAGCCACCCTGCAATTAATAAAGCAACTCAAAACAAAACTTTTTTTTTCTTTTCTTAACTAAAGAAACTTTACCAAACATAATTTGTTGTAGGGTTGTCTAACAATGTCTTTCTTTCTAGCAATGTCTTTCTTGGTAACAATGTCTTTCTTTGCATACCATAAGTATGTTCACTGCCCCCACCTCTGTTATCTTCAGAAGGATAGTCTAACAATGCATTTCTTGGATATGGGTGAGCTTTCAAATCTGTATTATCCCTGACTTGGTTTACACATGGGGATTTTAACAAAACTTTTCTTTCCTTTTCAAAGGAATTTACTCCTAAAGTCTCATTGTTAACAACTGGATTTGTTGTAGGAGTTCCTAATAATGCAGGTCTCTGAAAATCAGAAGAATGGTATACTTTATTTTTCAATACTTGATTTACAGTTGGGGTGGTTAACAATGCTCTCCCTTGTTTTCCAAAAGAATGCATTCCTAATTCTTTTTCCCCATTCACATAAAATTCTGGAATTTGTAACATTGCACCCCTTTGATAATCAGAAGGATATGCTTCCAGATCCTCATTATTAGTTGCATAACTTGTATTGGGGTTTTTCAATAAGGGCTTCTTTTGCTTATCAGAAGATGTAGCTTCGAAAATCTCAACATCTGCAACATAACTTGTATTAGGGGTTTTCAATAAGGGTTTCCTTTGCTTATCAGAAGATGTAGCTTCGAAAACCTCAACATCTGCAACATAACTTGAATTATGGTTTTTCAATAATGGTTTTCTCTGTTTATCAAAAGGGTTTTTCAACAATGTTTTTCTTTCCTTAGTAAAAGAATTAGTTCTCAAATCTTCATCATCTACACCATAACTAGTACCAGGTTTTCTTAATAATGTCATTCTTTGCTTATCAAAAGAATTCACATCTAAATCCTCATCACCAACAGGATACCTTGCACCAGGGTCTTTCAATAATGTCTTTCTTGGCTTCTCAAAATCTTCATAGCCTGCACCAGGATTTTTTAATAATGTCTTTCTTTGTTTATCAAAAGGGTAAGTTTCCAAATCATCCTCATTATCTACAACACTATTTTCACCTGGTTTCCTTAATAGTGTTTTTCCTTGCTTTCCAAAAAGGTAGGCTTCCAAATTCTCATCTTCTTTAACATAACTTGTATTAGGACTTTGTAATAAGGTTTTCCTTTGCATATCAAAATGGGATTCTTCCCCAAGTGGAGAGCTCGGCAGAGCTTTTAATGATTCCACTTGGTAATCAACAGGATATACTCCTTGTTCATTAGTTGTAGGAAATTTTGAAAATGTGCTTTGTTGATAATCGAAGGAATATTCTTTAAATTTCTTACTTTCCATATTCTGATTTATGATAGGGGACAAATTTCTTGGATAAATAAAAGGATGAGTTTCATACTCATAACATTCGGAGGGAGTTTCTAACAACACATCTCTTGGATAATTGAATGAATGTATTTCTACCATCTCAGTTTCAATTACTTTATCAGTTGCAGGAGTTTCTAATAATGCATTTCTTTGATAATCAAAAGGGTGTACTCCGATGTAATTATTATCCATAGTTTGATCTTCCATAGGAGTTTCTAATAGAGTACTTTTCAGACCACTAAAATAACGTGCATTAAATTTTTCATTTTTGATAATGGTAGGAGTTTCTAACAAAGCAGTTTTTTGATAGTCAAACGGGTGAACACCCAATACCTTACCATTAGGGTCTTCAATAAGACCAGGTGTTTGTAATAATGGCCTTCTTTCTGTATCAAAAGGATGTAATTTTATTTCTTTATTTTTAACAGTTTGATTTTCAGCAGGAATTTTTAACAATGTCCTCCTCTGTTTATCAACATTGCCTCTGCTTAGTTTCAAATTTTTTCTAGTGCTATTTACAAAAGGACTGGTCAAGGAACATCTTTGATAATCAGAAGAACTAGTCATACTTTTATTTTCTGCAGGGGTTTCTAATAATGCTACATATTTCTTACGCCTTGATCGATTCTTCCTCCTTTTTCTAATATCTTTATCTTTCTTAGGAGTTCCTAATAATGCCTTACTACCTATAATTTCTGAAGGGGTTTGCAACAAAGCCTTTCTCTTCATACTAAAAGGATGCAATCCTAATTTTTTAGTTTCTACGATAGGATTTGCCTCAGGAGTTTTTAATAATGCCCTTTTTCTCTTTTTGAAAGAATGCAATTCCTCATTTTTCTCAAATGTATTAGCTACATTAGATTTCATATTTGTATGCCTACTGTAATCAAAAGAGTGTGTTTCTAAATTTTTATTTTTCCTAACTTCATGACCCGCAGAAGCATCTAAAAATACTTTCTCTTTCTTAATGAAAGCTTGTCTTCTAAATTTTCTTGTTTTACTGACACTATTTACTGAAGAGATATCTAATGATGCTTTCCTTTTCTTACAGAAAACATTTTGCTTTTGCTGAACTTGTGTTTTTGTTGAATTTTTTTTCTGAAAATGGTATTTTCCCCAACTATGATTTTTTCCCTGCGTGTTATTCTTCTTACCAGTAAGATTTCTTTCGAAGCATTTTTCATGAGAAAAATTATTTTTACTAATTTCATTTGAAGGGGTTTCTAATACTTCCTTCTTTACCTCATTAAAAGGATGCTGTTCTTGCTTAACATGAGCTCCTGTAGAATTTTCTGTGTGGAGACTTTTTTCATAGGCATAATTCCTTTCAGAAATAAAATTTCTTTCAGCACTTTTTTCCCGAAAATGATAATTTTTCTGACTTTGATTTTTGGCAAGACCATTCTCCCTAATACAACTTTCTTCTTGAATATCATTTTTCTTCTGAGTATGATTTTTTTCAAACTTTTCAACCTGAGTATAACTATTTTTTTGAATTTTACTTTTCACTAAATTTTTTTTTGGAGTATGACTTTTCTCATGAGAAATCAGTAAATGCCTAAAATGCCTGGGAAAACGAAGGTTGCAAAACTTGCATTTTAAACTACATTTTAAAAGCTTTTGAGTCGAAGACTCTTTAGTAGACTTTTTAATGTTTGTTTTTTTATGAGGAGAACCAGTAAAAGAAGTTATCGAAGTGTCATAGACTTTGGCTTTTTTAGAATCCATTTTGATAATTGAGGTACAAAACTGTTAACTTAAAAGTTATTTTAAAATATTTGGTATTTTGGCAATTTCTTTAACAAATTTGAAATTGATGTGACTTTACAGAAAAGTTAATAACTGGAATGCTTGTACAAAGTCAGATTTTGCTTATATCCTGTTGTTTCATTTTTATCTGATAATGACTGGTATAACTAAGACTAGTAGACTTGTCATATTTTTTTTATTGTAATTATCTGAAAGTAAGAAAAAAAACTTTGTGAAATAAAAGTAAATATACCAATACTGATTAATAAATACAATAGATTCTTAAAAAAGATTTTTTATTCTAACTATAGTCATATGTTCAAGCACCACTTAGGCACAATTGTGTTCAAGCACAATTGATTTATGCTGACTATATATTAAGGGTTTTTGTAAATTGATCATTTAGATTAAACTTTTTATGTGGTTTAAGATATACAACAACTTAAGATGAGATAGATGCAAATCAATATTATATATCTACATACATATATAAAGTAACAGTTTAGAAAAAATATTGAAATTTCTGTTTTTGTAATGAAATGCACAAACTTAAAAGATTTTGCACAAAATTACCCAAAGATAATATCGGTAATAATAAAATTAATTTTTAGAAACTTCTTTTATTATTATTATTGAATTGTAATAGAGATAAAAAAAAATCAAAATTTTATATAATATTGTACAAAAAAATCAGCAGAGTTAAATAAGAAAGGTCATACATTTTTACTCTTCAAATAAAAATAAATATTGTTATACGCTTAAGAGACAGATAAAAACTTAATTTATTTTAAATGTTTTTCATTTTGCTTTAAATAAAATAAAATAGAGCATAAAATTAACTTATATAGAAGACTAATTTCCTTTTTTTTTCTCAAACTTTTTTCTGTAAGCATTCATTAGTTTCAAAAAGTGATGTTTATATTTGAATGTTTTTTTATTAGCTTTAAAAGGTTATGAGTACACTATCATTATGAATTTCTTTCTTCCTCAGTTATTTATTTTTGAATCAACCACAGTTTTGTGAAAAACATTGCAATTATTCAAAGATGATAGGTAATATATTGTATAGATGACACTATTATATTGTATAGTCTTTTTTTATGCATGTCTTTTTTTAATATTATTTTCCTTTCTATTTCAGGGAATTGTAAAAAAATTGCTCAACTCTAATTAACACATATCTTAGTTTAACAATTTAAACATGAACTCTACATATGTGCAAGTATTTTTATAAACTAAATGAATAAAGTACAGGTAAGAAGAATTTTTTGTGGGGAAAGGGAATGTGAAGAAACAAATTGTAAAACTAATATTTCTTGACCACTTCTGATAATGATTGCTTGAATTGTGACGAATTTTTAATGTATAATTTATTATTGCATAATGCATAGTAACTAACACCTATCGTTTCTCAAAAGCTCAATGGAACTCAGACATCTAATAGTGAAGAATTGCCACAATCTTAGTTATAGGTATATTTCAAGAGATATTTCATATTACGAATTAAATTTGGAATGATTTATTAGTAATCCATCCCTAAGATTTCTAGGTTCAGGAAGCATTATAAAACTTTGACACTTTTCTAAAAATTGTGAAATTTGGTGTTTCTTTTTGCTTTTTTTAAGTGCTTTTTAATAGAATTTTTTTCTTTTTCAACAATTTAAAAAATGTAGGTGATCATTTTATTATTTTAAGGTTTTTAAAATGAATTTTAGGCTGCAAAATATAAAAAATTATGAAGTAAACAAAAATGTTATTAAGTATTTCGGCAGTCTGATAGCAGCTTTCACAAACTTAAAAAGGCCACAAAATTTTATTCCTAAAAAATTTACAGCTAATCAGTTTACAAATACAACTACAATGAACGGTGGAATAACTCTAGTCAGACAAGTGAAAACTGAGGATGTTATATATCATGAGTGCACAAAAATACCATAAATATTTACTCATAACTAGACTGATTTTGACAAAAAATTTTATACTTTCTAAGAATTAGAAAATGAATGTAATAATTTATAATAACTCAACTATTACTTGATTAAAAGCTTCATTTGCTTCAAAAATATACAAAGTGGAGATAACAGTCGACACTTTCACATGCTAAAAAATGGATGCCTATTTTTGAACGCTTGAATTATGTGGACTGTTATTTATAATTGATTTATTTCAAAAATATAAAAATGGAGATAATAGCCAACGCGTTTCACATGCTCAAAAATGGACGCCTATTTTTGAACAATTGAATATCTTGACTGTTATTTATAATTTGTATATTTTTGAAACAAATGAAGTTTTTATTCAAGTAATATCTTACCACTTCAGTTTCTTGGGATTATTTACTTAGTTTTTTAGGTTATTGCATTCATAAAAGTATACTATTTAAAATAATTCACAATGGTTGAAAAAAACATTCATAGCTGATATCTATTTCTGAACATCCATTTTTGTAAAATAACACCCACATCTAGTTAATTGTAAAATCTATGAGTTTTAATTCACAAAACAAAACTCTAAAAACAACTAAGAGTTTGCGAAAAAAGAAAGAAAAAAAAACGGATAAAATTTTCAAACTGGGGTAGTATGAATGAATTCAGAATAATTATATAAAGAGTGTGAAAAGATTCATTATAAAGATTGTGAATGCATCTTTTCAACTCACTAAATGAGTGTTTTAAGCAGATTTCTGCATGAGGGTCCCACACTGTTGATAAACAATGTGAAGTAGGTAATCAAAATTCCACAAACTTTTAAACTATAGATCATGAACACCTAACAATACCTTTTCGTTCATTCAAAGGTAACTTCTGGATGATTTAATTTGGTCACATTAAAAAAAAAAGAAATAAATGCTTAAACATTTTCCTCAAAACTTTCGCTAGATCAAAATTATTCTTTGTCAAAAGAAGCATTTTATTCTAAAATTGGAAAAAATTTTTAACTCCTACTTTTGAAATGATTCTAAGGAACCATAAAAAGGAAAACGTTGATTGTTATATTGTAATGAATAGTTCAGTGCAGACTAAAAAGAGTGTTAAATTGATATTGTGTCTATGGAATAGATAACAGCGCTTAATGTGTCAGTCCCGACAATGTGCTAGTGCAAACTGCAAAGAGTGTGAAATTAATATTGCGCCTAGGGAATAGATAATGGAGCTTTACCTGTCAGTCACAACAATAAAACGATAACAATTGTAACTGATTGGGGGATATTTCTGTATTGTGATCTGTCTCGCCAACTACAATCGCCCAAATGCAAAATAGATTTCAAACTTGCAAAAGCATGTAGGTAGATGTTTGTCCGGGGGTGGCTACAAGTTATACCTTTCGAGTTGATCCCTTTCTGTGATTTTTTTTTAAGTTTCTTGCGGGCCACTTGACCAAGACTTGGCGATTATTCTGCCACAGATTGCGATACAGAGATCTTCCCATTGATTGAGTATAGACGGTATTTCAGAGTCATGAAGCAACTCAAGCCATTTTTTTTTTTTTAAATTGCACAAACTTTTGGATAAAAAGTACTAATTCGTCAGTGCTAGTGGTATGATTAACTAAAATAGACACTTTAAACTATTGTATTACGTGTATTATAAAGTCCTTAAAGGTGACAAACCCCTCATATTTATCTATGGAAAAATAATGTGAGCCATTTTAATTTTTAATAAATAAGCAAGAAAATAAAGTTAGAATTCCTTTATTTATTAGTAGAAAATATAGTTAGTTGAGGGACTTTAATAAGTTTCGATTAAAGTGTAGAATCGGGAGACTATTGATATTTGGTGATATGAAAATATGACTATGTATAATTTTACGATAATAAACCAAGAATCAGGTGACGGTAAATAGAAATTATGGTAACCCGATGCTGACGTCATTAAAAGCAGAGACAGCAAGAAAAAAAAATATAATGGTATGGTAACGGGACATTTAAACCAAAGTTTCAACTTTTAGAGTAAATATTCTTAGGTTTTTTGAGTTTTATAAGAAATTCAGATGCATTAAACAAGAACATATCTTACCGGAAAACAATTCTTTTTTCATTCCAGGAACAGAATATTCTTTGGAGTTAATGATGGAACCAACAAGATCCATGACTAAGTTTCTTTGAAATATAACAATCAATGACTACTATAAATCTATTTTATGAACATAACTTCTTTTTCATAAGCATAGCCACAAGCACATTAATTCTGTATTTGTTTTGAGAATTATTGAATTGCTTTAGACTGCTTATTTCTGTCCAATTCGATATGCTTCTTTAATTTTTACGACTGATGCGAACTCGCAAAAGCAGGCGATTATTTTAATGGGAAATAACCAAATCCGCAACCGTACCATTAACTTATAAAAATAGAAATGTCAACAATAGAACAAAGTGGTCCATTGCGAAAAAAATATCAAACTTTTTAATATCAACGGAAAATAACTTTTAATCGGTTGTAATTGTCAGCAAATTTAAACGAAAATATGGACTTACTGGGTTCTATTTTAAATTCTATGGAGAAGCCACCTTCAGCCTCTACCGAAAGAAATAAAATGATGCAAAGTGTGTTTTGCTTTTAATTTGTTAACAATAAAAATTATTTTCCACGCATTTTTAATTTTCATTAAATAAAAATTCGTCAAACTTTATATAAAATATCTTTTGGGAATTATCTACTATTCATTAAAAATCAATTAAGGTTTCTCATGAGAAAAATATAAATTTTCTTCTGAAGTGTAATTTGTAAGCAATTGCGCGTTTAATATTTAAAATTCAGTAATGTCCGAATAATGTAATTGTAACTACGAAACGGAAATATCCCCCGTGAAATTAAAAGCAAAGTTCATGGGTAGAGAATTATTTTAACTTAAATGTGCAATATTGTTGATTGACAAGCTCTCTGTAAGAACTTCAATCTTTGCGAAATCTGCAAGTGCAACCCTCTGACTAAAGTAGTTATTTTGAAAAAACAATGTATAAAAATTTCCTGAACAAGGATTTTATCACTGATTAAAGGGAATTTATTTAAATAAAAGACTCAAAATTAATGTATTTGAAGTTACCTTCGCAGGTAGGATTTCTTCCCTGAGATTTTTCTTATACTGAGACAAAATTTCTTTTACAATTTATTAATTAAGAGAAAAAAGATAGGAGAAGAATAACAATATAACATATTAAGCAATTAAATAATTACCTAAATAGTACAACTTAGAACATTTAAAAATATGGATGAGTTTTCATGCAAGTTTCTGCCTTCATATATCAGTTTTTATTTTAGGGTAAACAAAGCAATTTCCTTAAAATAACTAAATTGAATAAAAATACATGTCTTCTATAAATACTTAAAACTACCCCTCTATATATTAATTTTAACATTCTTATTTAGATTTCAAGTAAACTAAAAACTATTACACTTTTCTTACTTTTCAATAAAATTGTGTAGAGCTCAGCCATATAAATAAATTGCATACGAAGTGAAACCTAATTTTGATAGCCATGAACATTAACTCTTTAATTTAATATATAAAATATATATATATTATTCCCAATTATTCTTTTAAATACATTCAAGATACATTTATTTCAGAACATTTTTATTTCTAAAACAATATTTACAAATGTTTTTTTTAATGAAATATGTACTAGTTTTAGAACTATACCCCACTCTGAGATAAAGTGGGTAAATCAAAGCATGTTCTTTTGAATGCATTGTAAGAAAACAATAAAATGAAATTGATAAGTTATGTTTCATATTTAATCTACATGAATCGAATGTGCATGAAAGGCATCTACATTTTTGCCGGAAGTCAACAAAACTTGGTAATGATTTCAGCATAGATTACGATATAAAAATATTCCCAATGTAGTTATAGGAACACTTTTTTTAAAAATAATAATCAGTTTGTAGTTTTAAAACAAACATTTGCATGGGAGAAGATTTTTCCATAACGTAATCTAACATATCAACTACAATCATGGAATGGATTTTAAACTTACAATTTAAAAAAAAAATAATAACAGGCAGAAGTTTGCTTGTGTGTGGCTACAAGTTATACCCTTCGTGTTGGTCCACTTCTGTGATTTTTTTTATTTTGATTTTCTCACAGACGGCTGCTCAGAAATTGTTAATTATCTTCCCTGGGAAGCTGACTTCATTTCTTTTCAACAGATTTGGAGTTCCTACCCTCAAAATATAAGGGGTAGTGGCAGTTTGGTCATTAGAGTGGTCCAGTGTTTAAACTCTTAATGTTAAAAATACTTTTTGCGGATTTTGCTATATCTCAAGAACTTTTTATTAAGCGAATTGAAACATTTTTGCATACAATTTCAAAATTCTTTTATCCCAAGATAATTCCCAGCAAAAAATAATTTTTATTAATTATTTTTTTTAATAATGTTGAAAAAATTTGGGATTGTGAGGCATAAAATTTTTTAAAGTATGTCATTTTAATTTGCAAAATACAAAATTGGATGAATATATAGTTTTAAAAAATATTGTAGATTTAAAATTTGATTTCTCAGGAACTATTTGCCTCATTTTACTCAAATTTGGTACTTTGAAGTTTAAAATTAAGTACTTCAAAGTGATGTGAAAAAATTTATACCTTACAATTTAAAATTTTTTTGACTATTATTTAATAAAATTTTTATTATTATTATTTATCTGTTATTTAATAATTATTAAAAATTATTTTTTGTATGGAATGATCATTCGGCAAATGTTATTTACAAATGTGAGCAAAATTTTTCAGTTGTTTTAAAAAGTTTGCTTAGATTTGTTTATTTTTTTGCGCTCTGTATATGTATGGTTGTTATAAAGGAAAGTGTGCCTTAATGGAAGGCATACTAAGGAACTTCTTAAATAATCTAAAATGTTTTCGGAAACAATTTTATAATTATGAAGCCACAAAAGAGTGTCTGAAATATTTTTTTAGAAAATCCCATGCCCATAAATGACTATGTTGACTTGCCCTTCGTTGTCAAGATGCATACATTCTGGTCAGTACAGAGATTCAGTACTCTTGAAAAATATTCAAGTCTATGCCAATTGTAGTATTTGCAATAGAAAGACAATTTTCTGCTATAGTAAATGTTCTATATAGTGTTGTCAAATTAATTATTTTTGTTTATTAGTGTTCTTTTATTTAATTTAGAACAAAAGAAAATAATGGAAAAACAACAAGCTGCTCAGAAGGCAAAGCTGAACAGTTTTAGAGAGAAGGTAAATTTGCTAATCTACTCTTTGCTATTGTAATATGTATTTCATGCTCTCATTAATTCTATTTTATTGCATTTTATTTTTTACTGTAAACTAATATACATTTTAATAGCTGAAAACTATACTCTAACACTCAAAGTTATTGCAGATGCACTGAAGTATGACAAATCTCAAAAAATTGAAAAGTAAGACAAATAAAAAGCCTCCCGTCAGATCCATATTTAATTGCAAAACAATCTGTTGGTAGGAGTCGATTAATTTCCATGATAATCCCCTTCATTCTCAAAATAGATTCAAAATATGATGAAGAAAAAGTTGGAAGAAGTTTATTACCAATAGTTTATTTTTAAATTGCAGAGTTTTCTCAGTACTTTATCCATATCTGTGTTTTTAAATATAAAAAAAAAAAAATGGCTCAGCTGCTTCTTGCATTGTCTAAAGCAGTGTTTCTTAACCTTTTTGATATAATGGACCCCTTTTAAAAAATTTTAAGAAGTCACGGACCACCCCCCTGTAAAAAACATCAATTATTAGAAAACATTTAATTTTATTATTTTAATAGTATGCTAAATTTTTAAAATTAAAATTTTTAATGTGAAGGTTGCGGCTGCTTTTCCTTAATTAATAAATTGAATTGGGGGATGGTTTTCGACAAAGCAATGTGCATATCATGTTCAACATTCAATCGATTGGGATGTTATGTTTTTATTGTCACAAGTGTGGAAAATCCCTCTTTGCAAAGATACACTGCAGCAAACGGAATTATAGCTGCCATAGCTCGCTTTACAAGCAATGGGTAGGCTTCCAAACGTTTTAAAAATTAGGAGTAGTCAACGGACCCCCAAAATATAACTCATGGACCCCTTAGGGGTTCTGGTTCATGAACCACAGGTTTAGAAACCCTGGTCTAAAGGGAGAAGGTGTTAAATAGGTTAGGAGTTGTACACTAAACCACTGGTTTAATGCAAACAAATTGTGTATGCTCTCTGAAATAAACAAAATACTACTTTGCTCATTTATAATAAAAGTTGTATCATAATGCAGGGTTTTTTTTTTTCATATCTGGAAGCAGATTTTTTTAAAAATCATATTAATGTTTTGTTTACTCTTAATTGTGTCACAGATTTGTTGGTATTTGGAATCAACAGGGTGGCCACCCACCTGGAAAACCTTGAAAATCTGGAATTATCAAGGAATTTTTTTTATACTGGAAAAAACCTGGAAATATCAAGGAAATTTGGATAAAACATGGAAAAATCAAGGAATTTTAAAGAAAAGCTGGAAATTTTTTCTTTTATCATTTTTTTAATTTCACCAATTTAAATTATTTACTAATTTTCTTAATTTAAATTATTTCATCCATTATACCCAGTTTTTTTAAACGGAAATGTATCACCAAACAGTTGAAATATCATCAACTTAGCGATACTTTGCTTGCATCAAAATTTGCTCCATTACAGCTCTGTTAAACTAGAATGCCACATAAAATTCTCCCACGGTTGCTAAACGAATGTAGAAATCTTTGACCGCTATGGGACTGTGCAATTTAGGAAAGATTCTGGTGGAGGTGGAAAAAGGGATTAGGATATTAGCTTCTGTTTTTAAATTCTGTCCTTGGGCTGAATCCATTTATGGCTCAAGTTTGTTCCGATGCTTTGGTGGTAATTTTTTTTTTCTATTTTGACAAAATGTTTTTGTATTTTTAACTTTATAAAATTCTCCAAAAATTAGTTGGTTATAATTTAATAATAATAGATTTTATATTGCACTCTTTTTCTGAAAGCTTTTCTACTCCCATTCAAAGAAATCTGTGAATTATTTTTTCTCAGCAAACCAACCAATCACACATTTTTTTACAATCGCTAACAGCAATGTTTGTCGACAAATCGTTACAATTGTTGCATTAATGCTAATTTTTTCTATTTCATTTTAACCTTTTATAACATATTTTAATTTTAAAAAAAAGTTTTTTTTATTTTAAGAATTAACTATATACTAATATTTAATTTTACTCTTTTGTTGGTCAATATATGATTTTTGATTCAAAATTTTGTACCAAAACATTAAAAAATAAATAAAAAATCTTGCCAAATTGTCAAAATAAATTATTTTTTTCAAGATGATATGTTAAAAAAATAACATTTTGAATAAAATATTTTATAATATAGACACTTTTCTTGTACACATCCTATACTTTATAAGAAAAAAGAAACAAAAACCTGGAAATTTTAAGATTTTTATCTGGAAAACCTGGAAAAATCAGGGAAATTTGAAATCTGATTTAAGTGGCCACCCTGATCAATTAAATTTTCTTAGGCTTCTTAGTTAATGAGTTGGGCTCTTCAATAGCAAAGCATTACATATTCAATTCACTTTCAGGTTAGCAAGTGCTCTTAGATCATGAAGCATTTTTTTTAAATAATAAACTATTCGAAGGGAATCTGATTCATTTTCTTTGTATGCATTTGAAATTGTTTTTTTTATATTTCTAGCAGAAACTATATTCTAGTTTTATTTGATAAGTGTAAATTGAATTTATTAATTCATTTTTAGTAAATAACTTATTTGAAATGTATTATTGTTTGAAAAATTTTTTCTTTGCATAGATAGAAAAAGAAATAAATGAATTTATTCAAGATTCCCAGAAACAAAAGCACAAGTTTGCACCGATGGACAAAGTATATCGTAATATTGTGTAGGTATAATTTTTTTAATTTATTTAACATATTTGCTAGTTTATTTACGTCTCATAAGAGCTGCACAATGGGCTATTGGTGATGGTCTGGGAAACATCCCTGAGGATGATCTGAAGGCATGTCTTAACAATTTTGATCTGCTACTGAGGGAATGGCATCCATGCTTCTGTAGCCAGCATACCTGCGGGTGAAGTCAAGCACTTAACAGTAGAACGGTTTAACGACAACCGATACTGCTCACCCTTGGTAGCATTCTACCTATCTGTTAAGATAAAATAGATCAGGTGTTAAAAATTTGCAGAAAGCTGGTCGCCAGAAAAACTTGGCAGATTAAGGATACCTAATAAAAATTATGAATATTATCTTGTCAGATATTAGTTATATAAAACCATTTATCTCAGGTACATAATATTATAAAAATAGAAATTCCTTTTGAACTAATGTTTTACTAAACATTGTTCTCTGTAAATTTAATATGCACAGATATAAATATATATATAAATTCAAAGTAATATCTCTAACTTTATATACAGGGTAGTTCAAAACTATGTGTCAAAAGCGTAAGAGGGTACAAAAATCAGCAGATTTTGTACTGGAATGTAGATGTAGAAATACAGAGTTTAAGTGCTAGCTGAGAAAGCAGTATTAATCAAAGTAATGTAAACAGTTAAACATAATAAATAATTAAACAGTTTACAATCAAATAATAGTTTACAGTATCTTCTTGAAAGAGCAGATAGGGCGAGCCGCCTTCCTAAAAGCGCTTAGGGGGAACACTGCATGGCATTGAAGAATTTATAGAATGAATCATTTTAATGTACAATTCGATTTTCATTTTTTAACATTCCAATTTTCTTGTCTGAGATTTTGTCATGATGTGAATTAAATAAGATATTATGCTACCATATATATTGGTGTATAAGTTGACCTATTTTTCTCAATAATTTTCATTGTGTTGTATTTTTTGAAATACTCTTGTATGAATTATTTTAACTTTTTTTATTCTTAATTTTATGAATTGAAATTAAAAGTATTGAGTCTAAAAAAAAACTTTATATGTATAGAAATATGATGAGAGAAAATGCAAGATTAAATGCATATAACATTTTAAAAATATTCCTTGAAAAGGTAAATTGTTGTAGAGTTATTCATATCTATCTCATTATTTATAATGCATCAATATTTCATGATCAATGGAATATCCGACTTAGTCTGTATGTGTCAACCTTTTTTTTTTTTTTGTAAAATTTTGGAGGTTTGAAAAGTAGGCTTATACACTGGTACATACGGTATTAACGTAAAAAACTAGATTTCTTAAGAATGGCTTCATATGTAATAGTTGTTGCATTTTCCTTATTAATGCGATATATTTTAAACTATTATAAATGTTAGAATTCTGTTTTACAGACATGATGTAGCTGATATTGCTGGTTTATGTGCCTTTGCTTTTGGTGAAGAAGAAGTCGATAGATATGTAATGATATTTAAAAAGGTAAATCGATACATCATATACCAGAAAATGTTTTTTATTTTTTCAAGCAGTTTATTTAAAGTTTGTATCTAAATTGTTGCTTTATCGTCAAACTTCTATTACTTGAACTAATTTTATAATTCTGTTAAAAAATAACAGCTTGAGAGTAAAAATTTCTTTTCCTTGTCTATGTTCATCACCATTTCTTTTATTCTGGTCATTTGTGAAAAGAAATTTTTGCCCCAGGATATCAAATTTCATTTTTGTAAGTCAATTTTTAAGCCAATTTAGTTAATACCAAAACAATGCAATCATGCAAACCTAGCAAGGTTGGCATAATTTTTAATGTTTAAGCACATTAAGAACATTTTTAAACTTGCTGAAAACTGATAAAAGAAATTCATCTAAAGCATGCATGTTCAAAATTTTACACATTTCTATCCAATACTTCTTAAAATATACAAATTTAAAGTAGCTAAAGCAGAAGAAAAAGAAAAAAACGAGCATAAAGCTTAAACAAAGTAATAAAATTACAGGAATTTAAATCCTATAGTTGTGGTTCTATAAACAAGAATCTTTTTCAGTTTCTCAATACCATTCATCATGTTGGTATTTAGACTGTTAGAAAGGCTCTTGTTTATAAAACCAAAACTATAGCATGCCCATTTCTGTACTTCATTTGTGCTTTATGCCCTTTGTATTTTTACTTTGGTCTACATAGCACGAAATATACCCTATCCATTTTAAAAAGTAGTATCCAAAGTAGCTACTTAGCTGTGAAATTTTTCAAAGATAAAACTGCATTGAAAGATTGATATGATGATGATTTTTGCTGCTTTTGAAATTCATTTTACTTTCAACTACTGTTATATAACTTTCACTCTAATTAAAATAAAAAGTTCCTATTTGCGACATTTAAAGCATGCAATTTTTCAAAACAAATAATAAAAGATAAATTTTTTGATTTTTGCGGTCCCTGTCCCCTTGAGTAATTAAACTGAGGCTTGTCCTAAACTAGTGAGTTATCTTGATTGTGGTTTAATATTAATAATAATTGATTTTTCATACTTATTGATTTAAGAAAGAGAATAATAAATAAAAAAATGTTCTTTTTTGGCTGAAATATTTTTTTCCCTTTAAAAATGTTTTTTTTTTTCTAGGAGCATGCACCATCTGATGAAGAATTAGCTGCATATCGTAAAGGGGTAGAATATGATCCCCAGAAGGCTAAAGAGCTTGCTTTGCAAAAGGTATTAATAACTGAATATAATTTGACTTTTAAATGAAAACTATGTTGTTGCTTTTTTATTTTGACACAAAGACAGGTCTAACTAACTAATGAGCAATTTTGATTTTCTCTCTATGTTAAAAAATTATAAGGACCACTGTTGCTGTTTCGAATGTACAATTTAATGTTATTTTGCAGCGTAGAAAATATGAGACTTTGAAATTATAAATTCCGAAGTTGTGTAGTAAAAAGAATGAGAAATTTGTTGGGTTAAAAAAAAAATAATAATAAGATTCTATTTTTTGCTCAAGATTGCAGATTTATTACTTTTTGAAATTAACAGTTACTGAATGAGCCATTTCTAATTGTAATTTTTTTTCTTTTTGAAATTCTTACTTGTTTGAAAGTTATAGCAATTTTAGGCTTTCTTTTTTTTTAAATTTTCCCTTTTTTTGCTTAAAATAATTATTATTTATCTATTGTGGAAAAACATGCATCTCTCTAGAGATATTCATTTCAGTTTATACTTGACTTGATGTCATAAGTAACAAAAATTGAACAAATAAAGTTTAAAAAAATAAGAGAAAGATGTTAGATGCTGCTAGATATAAATCACAACATTTATGTCAAAATTTTTATAAATATAAAGACTGGTGAGGTATTTATCTAAAATTTATAATAATTATATATTTACAAATTAAAAAAAAAAAGATTTTTCTTTTTTTTGGAAAATATTTATTATTGAAAAAAAAAACATTTATACCTAATCTTATACCGTTTGTGTCTGATGAGTGTTAAGCATGATCATGCGTGTGTATTGAATGGTTCTTATTTTTGTATTACATCAAACAATGTTTTAGTAAAATCTGTCCTGTAGCTCTGGAGATAATCAACTGTATGTAAAATTTCTCTTAAATTTGAACATCAGTGTAAATTCTTTTTCTGTGCAATAGTAACATATACAAAATCATCCTAATTTTGTTTTATTACTAAGTTATGTTTAAATTTAGAACTTTTATTAACTTACAATGAAATTTAATAAATTCATTGAACTTGGTAAAAATGTACTTGCATCTGATAAATTTAGCTAGATTTTAAGTTGTCGATTTTTCATTATCAAAATAAAATAATTATCATCAATATCATTTCATGTAGCCTACTTTTACTACTTTTTTATACTAGTGACTATTTGGATGGTTTTCATTTAATATAATTTAATTTTAGTATTTTTTATTTTTTTATTTCATGAGCAACTACTCTTGTTTGTTTATACTGTAATGAATCATTTCAGGAGAAAGAAAGACTCCAAGAACTTGAGGAAAGCAAAACAAGAAAGCAACAAGCTGGACCTGTAAATAATTATGCTGCTAAATATGAAAAATTAGTAGGCTCAGATGCTGGAATTGCTGCAGCAAAAATAGCCACCCCAAATAAACAATTTGGATTCGGTAAGGCTTTTTTAAAAATATATTTTTGTATTAGCTGTCATTCTGTAATAATAAATGTTGCACGCTTATATATTTTTATATATTAAAAAAAGAAAACATTTCCGTAAAATTGAGAGATCAAATTTTAAATTTTAGACTTGCTTTAAATTTGTTTTCAAATTTTGCAATTTGCAAAATAATATAAAATTTTTTAAAGTGATGAAAGAACTTTTTATTCCTTACAATTTAAAATCTTTAGACTTTAATAAAATGTATAATAATTATTAAAAATTATTTTTTGCATGGAATTATCTTTGGATAAAAGAATTTTTAAATTGTGTGCAAATTTTTTTTATTCACTTAAGAAATTCCCAAGACTAGACAAAATATGCAAAGCGTGAAATTAACATTTAGAGGTTCAAACTTATGATCACTCTCCTGACCCAACTATAAGTATAGTTAGTTCACCAAGAGTTGGAACTTCCACCTCCTTGGACCTAGAGTTCATTTCAGCGTGAGAGTAAGAAGAGAAACACCTCTGGGCTTGAAATTGAGACAACCCTTAATGTGTGCCAAACGCAAACAGTGAATTCCTTTTTGTTAGATAAATAAATGCTTCAAGTTTTTTTTTCCTATTTCAATTGATTAAATGACATAAAAAAAGGGTATAGGTTCGATCTTTGTCAGTTGTCTAAGAGGACGATCTCATGCATTCAACTTATGTAGGTGACGTCATGGTCTGCAGGGATTGGTTAGTTTCTTTTCATTCGCTGTTGGTCTTTCTCGCATGGATCATGACATCATCCGTTATCTGTTTAAAGAGTATTTAAGCTTCTGTTGAAGCCGATAATTTTGCATTCTTCCTTTTCATTACGTTACTCATTTATCACTTTGTTTGTGAGAGTATGATGCCTGCTTAATATGTTTTTAAAATTAATTGCTATAAAAACTTCGTTTTTTATTTGTTTTGTTGACAAACAGATACAATGATATTCTGCTATTATCTCGGATGTCATGGTTATGGGCCATGTTTTAGGCATAACCGGGATTCATATTCTACCGTCCTGAATATCAGATTTGCATTAGCCTGGATTTAGCCGAGTCATTGTCAACTTCAAATGGAGAAGCTTAAAGATGTTAATCAAAAGTTAAAAAAAAAAAGAGAGAGAGATTACATGTTGCCAGATATAAATCTTAACATTTATTGTGAAATTTTTAAAACTTAATCTTATGCAATGAAAACCGTTCCCTACTTGAATTGTTTTAAGTCTCGTCAAGGTATAAAATTACTTCTAATTTATTTATTCCACTTGAATCACACAATCTGTATTAAGTTACTTTTTTTCCAATTAGAGATAATTAATTTTCAAATCCAGGTAATCGTCTCTTTCGTTTCCATTAGCATCTTAACCAAATGTTCTTACATAAAGCTATGATAGTTATATATTTTAAAAACAATAAAAAAATTTTGTGGAAAATATGAAACAATGATGAATCAAGAAGCAATTACCAGGGCTGATGAACGAGTCATGAAAGGGTGTAGCTTCCTCAACTTATAAAAGATTATTGAATGTGTGCTTATAAAATAAAAATCTTGTGAGAAAAAATTTTCTATAGCAATGGATAAATAATCAATATTTAAAGCAAAAAGCTGGGGGGAAATATCGAATAAAAGCACTTAAAATTGCAATAACTTTCAAAGAAATTGGAATTTTAAAACAAAATTTATGTTATGTTTAGAAATAAAAATGGCTCTTTTCATGTCAAATTTTAACTCAGTAGTTTTATTTTAGAAAGCTACAAATTGATCAAATACGGGTTTTTTTCCTGCATGTTTAACGCTTAATAATTCTTGAAAGTTAAAGTTTTTATTCCACCTTATTCCCTATATTTTATTTCACACCACATTATAATTTCACATTTTTAAATCTTATAGTTTTTGCACAGCAAAGCATGATGTAACGTAAAAAAGAGGGTACAAAAATTTGTGAAAGAAGCATTCTAAATTGGAGTAACTTTTGAACAAATTTGAATTTAAAAAATAAGCTGAACTTAACAAAACTAACATAACAAAGTTCATAAACAAAACTAGACTTTTCAGTACGCAAATTTAAACTTTGTAATTTCCTTCCTGTGGTCTGCAAAGCAGCCTGTATGATATTTTTTATGTCAAGATTAACAATAATTAATTCTCTATTATTAATAATTTTATTCCATCGTATTCCTTATACATTTTCCTACAATTATTCGTAATTTCAAGTTTCTAAATCTAATATTTTTTCACAGCAAAACAAAATGTAATATTAAGCTGAATACCAACATCAGCCCTTGCAGTTTTTTAATAGAAAAAAATCCATTGAAAAACCTCTATTAATAATAAAAAATTTGTGAGCAACCTCATTCCATATATTTTGCTTTTTCAGTCTCTTTATTTTTATTCTCATGTGCAGTATATACACTATATCTTGAAGTGTTTTCTTTTTCTATTAAAAATATTTATTTTGTTTTAGTTAATAGTGAACAGAAAAAAGACAAGAGGTCAATCGAACAAACTTTAGCTGACATACAAGCAAAAAAGAAACTGAAAAAAAGTAATGAAGACAAAGAAACCCAAAACAAAGATGACTAGCTGCTTAATTATTCTCCTAAAGATCAATTAAACTTTTATTCTCTTGTTACATCATGTCTTAAGATGTAGATAGGACAACTATGCTGTTCCTTTCGAAAAAGTTCCAAATCGCATTAATTTTTTTGACTGTCGCCAAACTCATTGTAGATACAACATACTTACACCTTATTACACAGAGCAATTGAGATTTAGTGAGACTCTTGTATCCTGTACCTGATTGTATTAAATGTGACTGTTGAGACTTAATACAAATTGCTCACTGGAATGTTTGTGATGAAGGTTACAAATAAATTATTTATTGTGTTGTTATTCTGCAACTGTCGATTAAATTTGTGTGCCCTGTTATTTTTAGCTCTTATGAAATATGAAAATTAGATAAGCATCATAAAATGTTAATCTCGGAATATTTGAGCACTGGAGAGGCTTATAACTCAAAGTGTGCTTTTAACTATATATCTGTTTTAGCTGCTGATCAAAAGAAAAATATTTAAAATAAATACCTAAAAACCTTGACAATAAAAATATACTTTATTTGAAGGCTTAGAAAAGTATTTACTTTTAAAATAAAGCTGATTTGGGAAGTTGTGGATTTCTTTTTTCTAGTTGATGTGGTGCAGTGTGGTCTATGACCAAGAGTGATTGCACCAGACAGAGAGAAGGGGCTAACTACTCCATCCAGAAAAAAACAAGCCCTGTTACATAGTCAGGTCATTGAAAAAAAAAGAAATCATTAAAACTACAATATTTTTCTAATGTAATACAGACACGTGATTGCTGAAGAAGAAATTGACTAAAAATTTTTCCCCTTAATTTTTTAGTGCTTAATGTTTAATTTTGTTTTAAATAAAAAGTTAATAAATAAAATAATCATTTTTGTGCACAAAAGTAACATTTAAATTTAATGAGAAAAAGAAAAAATGTTTTGTTCAAGAAATTTTTTTCTCATAAAAGAACCTATACATTGAAAAAAATTTCATATTCCTCCTTTTTTGTACTTTACAGAAAAAATATTAAAACCTTGAAGTTTACAGTGATAATTGAAAAAAGATAGATGATAATACCACATGTATGTACAATGAAGTCGCAAATGTTAGAAAAGTTTTAATTAAATGTATGTTTTAGATTAAAATGTAATAAATAATGTCGTATTGAAAAAAGTCTCACATATTCGAAGTTTATCTGAAATTGTGTTCTTCTCTAACAAATCTGCGTAAAAAAAGGCTCTGGTAAGGGCAGGATGTATGTCTCAGTAACGAAATTTTGCGTAAGTAACGAAAATTTAAATTTTAGATTAGTAGAACTCTGAGCAGGGGCGTACGCAAGGGAGGGGGTTAGGGGTTTAACCCCTCCCCCCCCCCTTGAGCTCAGACAAAGTGAATTTACAAAATAATACAGACAAAAATAAAAATTTTAGTAGAAATTATGCGGGTTATTATTTTTTAAGACTATATATTTTTATTTGCCTTATGCCTACTTTTTTTTTCTCACGGTATTTCTCAGAATACTGATAAAACATTTACTATAATAGGGTTGTATTTTTGAAACCAAATTCACGTGATACTGTTACGGGCGAGCCCCGATCACTGGTTCCNCTAAGCTATTTCGTAAAGTTTTACATATTTTTGCATTATATTTATATTTGTTCAAAATTTGCTTATCGTTAAATTTTTAAAAAGCGTCTTTGCTTCAAATCCCCATAATAATTCAGCAAACTCATCTTCCAGGTTGATGTGCACGTTTTCAATTTGAGCAGAAAATGGCACAATAATTCAATCAGGGATGTCAATGTTTTCCAAATCAACAAAACACAGTTTAAAAGCGTCGCTCAATTTTTGAAGATTACCTGTATATATTTCCAAGTCTTCTTTTATTTCTAATTGTCACATATCTGAAAAATACTGATAATCCTTCGCGGAATCGACCCTTCCGGTTCGGAGCGACCCCCTGGCTCAGATCGACCCCCGCTTATGCTAAATAGACCCCTGGGGGTCTATATAGACCACTTTGGCGACCTCTGGGCTAACCACTCCATCCAGAAAAAAACAAGCCCTGTTACATAGTCAGGTCATTGAAAAAAAAGAAATCATTAAAACTACAATATTTTTCTTATGTAATACAGACACATGATTGCTGAAGAAGAAATTGGCTAAAAATTTTTCCCCTTAATTTTTTAGTGCTTAATGTTTAATTTTGTTTTAAATAAAAAGTTAATAAATAAAATAATCATTTTTGTGCACAAAAGTAACATTTAAATTTAATGAGAAAAAGAAAAAATGTTTTGTTCAAGAAAAGAACCTATACATTGAAAAAAATTTCATATTCCTCCTTTTTTGTACTTTACTAAAAAAATATTAAAACCTTGAAATTTACAGTGATAATACCACAGGTATGTACAATGAAATCGCACATGTTAGAAACGTTTTAATTAAATGTATGTTTTAGATTAAAATGTAATAAATAATGTATTGAAAAAAGTCTCACATATTCAAAGTTTATCTGAAGTTGTGTTCTTCTCTAACAAATCTGCGTTAAAAAAGGCTCTGGTAAGGGGAGGATGTATGTCTCGGTAACGAAATTTTGCGTAAGTAACGAAAATTTAAATTTTAGATTAGTGGAACTCTGAGAAAATTTTGGCGGAATATAAATTATTGATTCGCAGATCAACGGTCTTAAGATTCCAAAACTTTCACAATTCACACAGTAAATTCAAGGATTACTCCTATTGTTTACCTAACATTTTAAATCTTGTGTAATATAAATAGATCACTTACTGCAGTTTCCTTTGTAATGAGAACCCTCCACTTTCATTTTGAAAATAGTTCTTTGTCAAACCACTGCAGTTCAAATTTTCATATCAATTGTAAGAAGCAAAGATTGGTGTTTTAATTCCAATGGCAGCATAATTGCACTTGGTGAAGCAGAGCGGCAATTATTTTCTTCTTAACCATTACGCTTCGTATGATTCAGCATTGCATATTTTTTCAGGATCAGTTTAACTGCAGCTTTTTCTCATTGTGAGGCATTTTTCATTGGCTTATAAACTGGTTTGTATACTTGAAGTTACATTACATGCTTTTGTGACACAACTGGTTAAAAGAAATATCCCAAAATTACTTGTGAGAATTGGTAAATTTAAACAGGGTGTCTCCCTAGATTTATTCTTAAAAACCTTGTCAAATATGAAATCAAAACAGAGAAACTTAATAATTAATTGCATAAATATCAATTTTGGGTTCTCAAATTGGAAATTTGAGAGGAAAAAACCAAAATCAATTTTGGAATCTTACACATCACTATTGAGGAAGGAGCCTATACAAAATTTTAAAGCTTGTTTGATTGATGGAGTAACCGAGAAATCCAAAAACAGATGTTAGAAACACCAAGTTTCAACCAGCAGTCAAACAAGTTTTGTATACTTGCCTTTTTCAACAGTTATGTCAAATTTCATCAACTTTTTTTTCCTTGCATAAATATTAGTTTGAGTCTCCTAATAAACTTATTATTGGTCTTCATTTTTACAAAGTATTTTATAAATATATTAAGGGCAGTAAAAAAAACTCCCTGTATGGATTACTAACAGGGATCCAACGGATACCCAGTGTGTATCCGGCCAGTTGGTCTATCGAGCAATAGCCAGATATTTTGATTATACAGCCCAAAATTAAATATTGAAGAAAAATAAATAGCATATAAATTAAATAATATTTAATAAATAACTCAAAGTTATGCTCGAAACTGCTATTTAATACTAAAATTTCTTTTTCTATTAAGAACTTTTAAAAATTCCATATTTATAAACTTTACAAAATAAAGAAATTATCTGGGACAGTCCTACTACAGTTATGAAATCGGCCAGTGATATAAATATCTTTATTATATAAAACGCTAATACATATGTATAAATAAAACCGATATTTCTTTTCTCGCGTTGGCAACAGTTTTAATTTTTAATTGATGGGCTTCGCCGCGCAAGAGCACGTAGTGAGCATCATATGGCTAATCTATATTATATAAAACACTAATACGTTTTAATCGATAGGCTTCGGCGCGCAAGAGCACGTAGTGAGAATCATATGTCTAATCGGGGGAATTCTCATCGAATTATCAAAAAATTTCTCACAAAATTATCTTCATCGAAGCCGATGCTTTACATCCGGCATTCAGTACTATTTCATATGGTTTTAGCCCTCTGGTGGGAAAGACTTTAAAACAAAACTTACAACAGTCACTTTTCTCAACAACTGAAATTTAGAATAGTGTGATTAAGAAAAATATGTGAACTGTTTGCAATTTCAAATTAATTTTGAAATGCACAGGTTTAGAATTTTCTACAATGAAAAGTTTTTGGTAAGAACGTTTCCAATGAGCGAGTAAAGCGAGCATCGGATTGCAAAGCAACCCGAAATGAACTGCGAAAGCAGCTCCGAGGGTTGGCGAGTGCCAGCGAGCAGGGGGCGAAGCCTCCAAGTATTATTTTAAAAGTTATATGAAGTTGAAAATATATTGTGGTACTTATGGTATTCAATATGTATAGTTTCACAGACATATATATGACACCATTGCTTTCTAACATTGTGAGTTTTAAAAATTAATAAAATCAGAAATCTTGTCAAATAAAAATTTGCTAGCTAATAAATAAGTATAATTTCATTAAATATTTTTCTGATATAATTAAAAAAAATCAGCATGGTTGGCAGTTATGATATCACAAAAATATTGTAATAAAGTAATGGTCTCTAAGAAATTTTTTTAGCAATACCAATATATAAAATTACTGAAACTGATATTAAATGCGGCAAATATCAAATTTATTCCAATAATAATATAATTTTGCTTATTTTTTACAAAGCTTGCCAACGTGATATTAAAAATTAAATTTCATATGGATCTAACAATCTGAGAAATTATGATTATATTCATTAAATGCATTAATAATGTTTTGTAATTTAAGATATATACTGACTTGAGATTAAAAGTTCAAAATAAACAAAAAGAAAATATTACCTTAGTCTCATGCTATTAAATATTAATACTAAAATAAAAAAGATACCGTTGCTAAATACTGGGCATCGAATATCTTATTAAAAAAAGTCCATGTACTGTCGCACTCGTAACACCAAGAAGTGAATAAATTTTACAAATAAAAAAACACAACATTAAACATCACACTTTTAATGCATAGGACACATACATCAGCTACACAATATTGCACAGCAATTAAAAAAAAAAAGGCAAAATTTTGATGATATAAAGTAAACATTTTTCTGAGCGCATGTGAAATGTACAAAATTCTTTTTCTTTTTTATCATATATATATTATATTCAAAGTGATAATAAACTATAGATTCCTCACATTGCAATGCAAGCTATTTTATTAAAATACAACTGGTTCACTCACTCGAAAATATAGTTTTTTTTTTCTGCAGTGGCAATATGTTCATTGGAAAAATTGAAATGGTGTAAAGATGGAACATTTTCAATTGAATGAAGAATTCTAAACTAAAAGCTCGTGCATTGAATAAAGCAAATACTTTAAATTTGGTCCAGTGCAGTTTACAGAATTTTGACATTCAGATCAAGTTCATTTCAAACACCGTACCAGACGCTATAATAGCAAAAATACCTTCATTTTTTTTAAAACTACGCTTTTCTCACTCTTCTGAAAGTTCAGAAATCAAATACAATTTGAGATATCATTACTGATACTTTGCACAGAAAGACCAATTATTTCTAATATAAAACAATATTAAATTTGTACAAGATTTTTTTCGTTTTCGTTTATATGGTATAAAGATGATATAGTGATATGTAATATACAATTCTAAAAATTACCTATAATTCACAATGGTTAAAGATGAGTAACACACAATTTCACAGACTTTTCGTAATTTTAAAAACTTCAAAGAGACTAGTAATAAGAAGGCAATGTTATATTTGCTTAATGCATGCCAATGGCTGTGATTTGCAATTGTGAAAGCTGAATAATTTTGATGTAATATTTATTTTAATGCAATTACACCTTTTCTTTTCTATGGAGATAGAAAATAAAATTCCAAAATTATTTAAAATATATGTTACACAGTATTGAATAATGTATCATTAAATTTTTTAAAAAATTATAAAATTAATTTTTTTTAAATGCACTTACACAATTAAATATGAATTTTTGTTTCAATTTTTTTTTACATAAGGATTTCTAATATTGTTGACCTAGAATTTATTTTTCTGTCAATAATATTACAAAACAAATACCTCATAATAGTATGTTAAATGCATTTGTACACAATCTAAATTACTATAGAAAAGTATTTAAACAAATACATTTTTCAAAGGAAATATTCAATGTCATACAATTATTAATAAAGAATCAACTTAACAACAATCATTCAGGAACATTTAAAGACATCAAGTAGTAACTGAATAGTATCTACTTTTCAAAAGTTGCATAGTAATGAGTTTTAGTTCATTATAAATAATTTTATAAAAATATTTTTAAGTAATCCATTTAAAATAAAGTGAGAACAATCGAAATTTCAATATGGAGCATGTGTTGAAAATAAAAAGAGAGTCATACTATAAATATTTCAAGGCAGTATATACTACATAGAACCGTAACTGAAATTATTTATAACATGAATGAGTATTTTCCATTAATATGATATGCAAAATGGGCAAACAAGCCAAAACCCAAGGATGCAGTTTCACACTATGATGCATAGAAAAACATGAATAGAAAAAAAAATCCAGTGGATTTTAAGAAATATAAATTTCATGATAATTGTTGCAAAATATACAAAATACTTTACACATAGGGAATTTTAGTCATCAAAACAGAAAAACTGCAATATTCTCCAGTAGTGATTTCACATGAAATGATATTGAATGTTTTGTATTATGTTTATTCATAATTTTGAATAGTAATAGGCATTTAATTCATCAAAAATAGTTGACTGAAATTTTAAAATGATCCTCGCTTAATATGTATTAGTGACACTAATTTCAATATTCAAGAAAAAATGTGCACTAAAATTTTATTTTAATAGGGATTTCTTTTGAGGAACAATTTTATTGGAATTTTAGGGGAACACAATTTTAGGGAATTTTCGAAAATGTACAAAAACCAGGAGAATTTTTATTAAACCAATAGAAACTGGCAAAATCCAGTAGTCTACTGAAAAATTCAGTAGAGTTGACAGCTATGAGTAAGAAATATGCAACTAGGAGAAATATAATCTGCTCACAGGTATATTTCATATCACTGCTCACTTAATAAACCTAACCAAATCATTTGTTGAGATGAAATTTGATCAAATTCTTCAATGTTACCAAGCAACTGAAGCAAGTTTGATTAAATTCTATGATTTTCCCTAATGATTGTTAAACAATGGGTAAGTTCTGTGTAAAAATGTTCTCAAAAAACCATAGAGTGTTTCTCTTATTACACTTTAAATAATTTCAAGCTAATATTTAGAAAACTGAATCTCACAAGTCTGAAATCATTTTATATATGTAGTAAAACTGCAGACAAAAGTAAGAATAAAAACTAAGCCTAGGTTTGATCGGTTAAAGTAAAATTGCAAAAGCTTTGCAATTAAAAACCGAAGAGTTTCTACCTTCAACCAGCCAAAACTGGGACTAATGAGTCCTTATCTGTTAAAGCTCCAAGTTTTTTTTATGTTTATAAAATAATGTATTAATAGGTAAGAAAACCATATATATGGAAATCATATACCAATACGATGGAAACACTTCAAATGATCTCTGACTAACATTTAAAAGACTAACTCTTACACGTCTGAAATGATTTTTACATATGTTACGGACAAAAGCAAGAATGAAAGCTAAGCCTAGGTTTGATCAGTTAAAGTAAAAATTGCAAACGCTTTGAAACTAAAAATTGAAGAGTTTCCACAATTTAACCGGCTAAAACTGAGACCAATGAGTCTTTTTCTGTTAAAGCCCCCCAAGTTTTAAATATTTATATAACAAAGTATTATTAGGTAAAAAAAAAAAAAAAATGGAGATCAGTTACTAGTAAAAATTACAAAGAAGGTGAAAAATTGGGAGCCATTAATTTAATAATGCCAGAGCTACCAACATTATATAGGTTAAAGAACTTCTAACAGTGATAACGTAATTTTCTTTAGGCAGATTGCTTGGCTTCCATCAGAACACCAATAAGCTGACTATATTTTACACTATGTATGTAAAAAGTACTATTACCTCCAAAAGCAAACAACGTTTAGGAATTTTAAATAGATTAATCATTTTTGGTTTCCAAACAGCACAATTCTTAATTAAACATGATCTAGAACTGAGATTAAATTATCAAATTAAATTATTCAATTCAAATTAAATTATTAAAAAATATTGACATTAAGCAATTCAAAATTGCCTAGCATATAGTTCCTAACAATTATATTATAAAAGAATGTACAATAAATTTTTATTTTAGACAGTTTGGCAAATTACACCCATACCACTACAAATATATTTTATTACTATTTGCTTTTAAACGTCTTGTTTAATACAATAATGCTTTGATTTACCGATGGTCCAATTACCTGGATTGTTCAAATATTGTGGTGTTTTCCCCACATTCTTCAACAAAAAATTATGCAAAAGTGCTTTTTTACTTTTAGAATATCTGAAAATGTTCAAAAAATGGCTTCTTTTGCCCATCGATAGCCTTGAAAAAAACATCCTGTTCTCTCCGCCCAGTTTCAATGTGGGTGGCAAGTAGTTTCTAATAAGGGAACAAACAGGTTTCGAATAAAATTTTAAGAAATTAAACTTTTAAACACACTATTTGCAGTATGTTATAATAGGCAAAACTACAATTGCTAATCTTAAGCCTTGAAAAGATTGATCCAAATAATCAGCACTCTACTGTACATTATTTTTGAACATCGTTTAGTAAGTTTTTTAATATATTATCAAACCAGTTAATGAAACAGAGCCTTAACAGATTTATGAAAATATTTTTCAGAGGAAACTGCACATTCATACACAGGAAAATATTCACACATTATAAATAATCTTAAAAGTTATATTATTGACTATTGACAGACAATACATTCTTTTAAGCCATTCAAAATTTCTTTGATTAGGCACACAATTTCTTAAGCTATCTTAAAATAAATTATGAGATCAAATTATTAAATAGTATTTAATTTATATGAATGTTTTGACTAGTATATCATATAACCAATAAACTTGTTAGTAATTATTGGTAGAAAAATGACTGCTACCATCAAGTAATATAGAAATATTTACAACACATATTTTTCAACAGATATACACAATTGAAAAAGCACATATGTAAGGCTACAATAAAATTTTTTTAGTCAAATAAAATTGCTTTCTTTTTAAAAAAATTTACAGCTCTCAGACGAATAAAATAAAATTACAACAAAAAATTAAAAGAATCATATTCTTTGATCTGCTTCATACAAAGTTGTGCGTTAACCAGATTTGAAAGGCAATAAATTTTTATTCTAATTTTCAGTCTATTTGATTGACTTGTGTTTTTGAAAATTATTACTTTAAATTTTCAGATTTCATTAAGCTATATAACTGTATCCAATGCAACAAACATCATTAACAGATAATCAGATATAATTACTTACAGTAATAAATTAATTAAAGAGGAAATAGCAACATTTTTGAATAGAACTGTTGTATTAACAACTTAAATAATCTCTGGTTAAACTTGCATTTGCATAAAATAATACAAATAATTTTTGTTTAAGCATGTTAGGAAATATTTGATAATATGCCTTATATGCATAGTTGATCACTTTTTTGAATTTTTTTAAAAAAAAACTCTGCAGCTGTCATGGCAAAAGAAGGACTCGAAAATTATACTGCCGGAATGACACATAAATAATTACAATGCAACAGATAATGAACAAATTTTGATCAAAAATATGCATTTTTTACCCTTACATGATCAGGTTGCCATGTAAACATTTAAACAGAAACATTCCGAATTTCTGATTAAGCCCTGAAATTTTAAAGCGATGCAATTGAGCAAATAAATGTGTCATAAAATCTAATTGTTACTGAATTACATACATAAAAAATTATAAAACTATGTTAAAGTTGGTTTATTATTTATTTACTCCCCTTATCATGCTTACTTTTATTGAAAAAAGCTTATCTAAAGAATATTGTTTTTTAGAACTCTTACGAACATCTGCTTTGACTATCTCGCTGCAGGTGATTTTGTAATAGGTAAATGTTGTTAAAAATTCTATCTAACTTAATATTGTTAAACTGAAATGATAAGTTAGGTTATTGCCTGCATTTTTAACTCCAGGTAAATGTTTGTTTGTTTTTAATCAAGACTTGCCTAATATATTTATTTTGACTTCCTTTTGTATTTGATGTGCATAAAATATTGTTAGTGTCTAATTTTTTTGAAAAATTAATAATAGGTATTTTTAAATGGTGTCTGGATACATAAAAGTTAAATTTTTTGACTAACATGGCTAGTAAGAAATGTAAAACCTTATAGACTTTAAACCCTGGCATGATGAAAATCCGCATATAACAAGTTGAAATTATCGAATAGTAAGCTTAATTAAAATAAACTAGTTAAATTGAAATGACTACTCATTAGAACCCCACATAATAAGAAAGATTGTTTCAAAATATATTTTATAATAAACAATTTGATCCATTTTAACTGGTTTATTATTATTCTTTTTTCAGTTTATATTTTGCCTTTTATCAATTTATACAATTAATTACACATGTGCTTGTACATTGAAAAAAATAAATAAATAAAAGGATTTTATGAAAATGAATTGCATGTCTTCTTATTTCAAATAATAGTATATCCGTACAGCAAATATTTAGTTTTAAAAAAATCAGTCTTGCTATTTTCGACAAATAGAAAGCCTCAAAAAGTATTGGTTACCTATGATGTCATAACCTGCTATTTTATTTATTGAAACTCTTTTTGAAACTTATCAACAAAAACACATTCCTTAAAATAACTTTTTGATCCATCACTAATGAACTAGAATTCGATGTTTAAACTTCTAAATTAATTTTTAACGCATCGATTTTAAAATAACAGTGTAGAAAATTTCACAACAAATAGAGAAACTTGCCGACAAATATTTCATAATAAAATGGCACATTATAAATAAAATAGCATTAGTACAAAAGACAAATAGCAAAGCACACAATACATATGAAGTGAACTTTGGCAAAAAGAACAGGATAAATTATATACTCTGCAAAACAGATACTTATTTACATGAACAAATACTGTAGAAATTTTAAAATATAAAATACATATTTTTAAAGGAACTGTACACTTCTAGACTAGATTAACCTTTATTCAGTGGCTTCACTTTTGATTCACAGAATAAAGGAATATTAAGTACCAATAAATAATCAGTGCATAGTGGATGAAATATGATAAAAATAATAACCATAGTAAATAATTTCGCAAATTCCATAAAAGAAAATTCTTAAGCACACTATATTAACCTAAAGGTTTTAAACAAAATATTTAAATAAATGCAAACCTATTTTTGCATTTAACCCGGGAGGATAAGTAATTGCTTAGATCAGTGATTTCCAAATGGTTCCATGGAATAGTTAATGGGCTTCTGAGAGTTATTTCATTCTTTTAAACTAGTAATGATTTTTGAAAAATGTAATTATATTTAAGTCCAACCAATAATCTTTTAATTGCCTTTATGAAATAATTCAAAATAAAATGTTAGTTAAAAAAAACTGCAAAATATTGTTTAAAAAATTACATTTTCTAATTACAATACAATGAATAAATTATGAAGAGGATATGGACTTATAAAAAAAAATTTAATTTTTACTTCCCATTACGCTTTTTAACTAAAAATAAAATAACTCAATTCGATAATAAAGAAATATATTTCCCTGCATTACCATTTGAACGTTTACAGTTCTTTTTAGTTTTTATTCAATTTCGGCTAAACAAATTCAGAACCAGATTAGATACAGTTCCAGGACTGCAAAATCAATTGTCGATCAAAAAATGTATTTTAAGTCCTTTAATGATAAAACGATTAAAAATTTCATTTCCATCAACTAAATATTTTTAAAGTAAATAGTCTTTTATTGGTTAATATGTTCGCAATTGCCTTTATATACTTTATTCATAGAGTCAAGGTTCAGCTTAAAAAAAGGCTCTATAGGTGAAAAAAATTAACTTAGTGGGAATTGTTTCGATAATGCTGGAAAGGAGGTAAAAATGTAGGTATGAGCTAAAATCATGAAAAATTTAAATTCCGCTGATTTATTTTAATCTACCTATAATAATAGACTAGATATTGACTAAACTGCAATAGGCAATTTTTTAGCAGTGAATAGCTTTTTAAACTTGGGATAGATTAAAAACATTTGGTGTTCTGGTCTGACTACATCATAAAAAGCCGAGTTCCTTAGCATATTTCTGATAAGAATTTCTTTTCTTTTTTTTACACTTAAGCTGCCAATTTAATGAAGAAAAGTAATTTAAAATACAATAAGTTTAAATTTATGACAATTTTTCTTAGAAAGCATAACTATTTAAGCCCTACAAAAATTCAAAGGTAACTTTAGTAAACTTTTAAACATATTTACACATAATTATTTCACCAATCATGAAGTAATATAATTATTAAAAATATATTCAGCTCACTAATAAATATTTTAAAAAACTTGCCTGTTATCTTAAAATTGATCAAAAATATAAAAAGAATCAAAATAAAATCTTACGATACATGTTTGAAGAACTTTGAAACAAAATATAAATGAAATAAATGCTGATTTGGATCACATACCTGCCAACCTTTACTCTTATTGAAAATATTTTTTCCTAAGCGGTATTAAGTTGACAATTTAATTACAGTTGTAAGCAGAAATATTTTTTTCTTTTGCCAGAATCTAAATAAACCATCGTTTGATTATCATGCTTTTTTAACCTTAAAATTGATCAAAAATTTAAGGAGGATCAAATGTGCAATTCAAATCAGAAGTTCAATTATATATATCAGTAGTTTAAATCATTATAGTCAAATTTATTAACTTCAAATATAAAAAGAAAGAATAATCTTGCTACCACTTTAAATATCAAATAAAATCTTGCAAACTTTTTGCAAAAGTTGGCAGCTACAGCATCATTGTTGCTAGTTTTGCAAAAACTAAGGACAAATTTACTAACTCAAAATATGAAAAGAAAGAATAATTTTTCTACCACTTTTAACATCAAAAATAAAATCTTACAAAAAATTTGCAAAAGTTGGCAGCAATGGGATCATTATTGTTAGTTTCGCAAAAATAAAGGATTCTGAACCGTTAAACGTTAACATGTTTCACAGGTTTACTCTATAATTTAATATTAAGGACGAATTTAAAAATAAAAAAATTAAGGTGCCTCCTCCCAGGTTAACCATGCCTTAATGTTATTAATTTAAATTTTTCACTTTTTATGAAAAAAAAGTAGGATGTGGGTGACAAATAGTTCAGAAAATCAATTGTATGGACTTTACTTTAAACCACTACAAAAGCTTTTTGTATTAAAAATATTATGTACTATACATATATTTATAAAGGATGATTAAAACTTTTTTCCTTCAAATAGGTATAGCATTGAAACCAGGATTGATAATTAATGCTACATCCATCTAAACTATTACAGCATTTATCTAGATCCCGTGTAATCTAAATATCAAGATAATTTTTTCATGATGAACTTTTTTGCAACGATAATTTTTTCATTTAAGATTTCTTCCTTGCTTTAACAGAAATAATTTTAACAAAGTCAAGAGACAGAATATTTTTAATCTGTTTTTTTTTTCTTTTCTTTTTCAATAAAATAATATTTTTTTTCAATAAAAATAAACAGCACTTATTTTAAATAATGTTTATAAATGGTTTCGCAAAAAATTAAATAATCATTGCACTTTTATTTATGTAATAATACATCAGCATCACCACGTCAATGTTTATTATATCAAATCTTGTCAAAAAGTGTTAAGCTGTACCAATTGAAATTAGTAATTAGTTAGTAAATATTGAACTCACAAAAAAGTTAATCATGCCTGATACTAATAGAAATGTAGATAAATAATAATTTCTTTTAGAGAAAATCAACATGTGTATTATTTTGAAAATAAATCTATTTGAAATTTCTATCAGCATTAAGTTTAAATAAATTTCCTTCAGTGAAAAAGTACATCAGTTACAATTTTTTGTCAATGCACCAAACAACTCCTACTTTTCCTTATATTTTTTTTAATCCAAACTTTTAAATCAGTTCTTTATATCTTTAACAAAGATATGAATTACTTTATAACAAGACATGAAATTGAAAATATAAATAGAAAGATAAATTAATACCTACTCTGATGTACAAAACTTGAAATATCCAGTTAAAGTTTTTCATATTTAAAGCTCACATCAAAAACAAGCGTTAACAAATTTAAATTTTATAGACATGATGCTTTTAAATTAAAAATTTACCATATGTACTTAAGGCCAATTATGCTCCACACTCATAAAAAAACGTATTTACAGAGAAAAAAAAATTGGGGAAGAATAGTGAGTCTGATATACAAGTCTAACATAGCAACATTCAAGTGCCAACAAATATAATTTTGGCAGAAAATATTTTAATGCAACTATTCCAAAAATTTTATATTTTGGTAAAAGTAGGAAAAATAAACTTTCCGTTTGTTGTAATAGGAGAATTAAAAATCAACTATTAAATACACAGAATCCTGATATTAAGGATTATTATTAACCCTTTGATGCAGATGAGACACAAGCGCCCATTTTATATAGTTTTTTCTGACACTTTAATTACAAGCAAAGATATATTTTGTTTTTTTTTTTTAATTATAAAAAAAGTCTAATAGTTACTAAAAAAATCTCTTAGATTATCGGAATTATATTTGTACTAAAATATAAAATCCCAAAAAAATACAGTTTGATTTTTTTTTTCATTCATATTCCAAAATGCATCAATTATTGATTTTGTAAATTAAAGGCATTTCAATGACAAATAACTGTTTCTCTTAGATATTAAGAACTGAATTAAGTATAAATTTAAAAAATTATTACTGTGTTTGGCAGATTTTACCTTTAACACAGCAAAAGATGCAGGTGTTTCATACTGTACTTAGTAACCAAAAATTATTAGAATGCTTAATATAATATTTTTCACTTATTTTGACTTATATTAATACAAAATGATTAAAGTATGAAAAATATGTTTAATAAAAATTCTGCATCAAAGGGTTAACTATTGATAATTTTAAAATTTATATAAAAAGCTAATAAGTTTTCAAATACATGCATTAGAACAACAAAACAATTAAAAGGAAATTTCATTTTCACATCTGTCATTGCAATTTTCGTGTTTGTTTGAATTTCTCATTGAGGAAAAAAATTACTTCTGTACTATAACTGCTTAAATAAATAACTTCTAATTCAAAAATTGTCAAACACAAAATAAAAATCCATAGATCCAAAGAAGTAAAAATTACCTTACTTACAGCAAAAAAAAAAAAAATCTGAATTCAATCAGAAGGAAAGAATAGATACACACAAGATTATAACAATGTGCATTAAATAGTTCATTTTGTATATTGTACTTACACAATACTTCAGCAACACTTTGTTTAAATCATTTTTTCTATATGATATATCTATATACATGTATCACAAATGTATTCTTGAAACGAAAATATTACATCAAAATTAAGCACATGTTACACATATTTGTATATATATGTATTTTAATTTACAAATATTTAATGCATATATTAAACACAAGAACATAGATCAGAGTATGATAATTTAAATATTTCCATATGTCACGCCACTTGATTTCTCAGTTCTAAAAATTCATAAATATCTACACTCACAACTCGACAAGAGAAAACAACACATAATCAACAAAAACTATTCTTGGAAAGTAAAGCTAATTTTGATAAAAATTTCAAACAATGACTTGTTTTGTTTGAATTTTACAAAACTAAAGAAAAAGCATAATGGAATGCAAACTTATGTGAAAAAAAAACTCTTTTAAAGTGCAAAAGAATGCTTGAACTCCTTGGAAATGGCACTTTTTTTTATGATATGTATGCAATCAATGGAAAATAATGACTTAGAACTCTTTGGACTTAGTGAATAAAAGTATGATATAAGTATATCTGTATAAAATAAAAATGGAACATAAAATATGATATCACATCTAAAATTAAAAAAAAATCTGAAGAGTTTGTATGGAAAGTGATGATTATAGGTACGGATGTTGATTATTTATGGTGGAATTATTAAACAGCAATTTGCAGAACATTAATCTCCGTACGGTCGATTTACCCCAAAACAAATTTTTTAGAAGTCAATCTATTTGATTTTTGTATTTCTTTGAAATGGTACAGAAGTTTATTTTTTTAAATTTTAGTCTTTTTGAAGAAGTTGCAATTAAAAGTTAAAATTACTGTGCGACTAATTCACTCAAATGAGAGGTTTTCAGAAACCAATTGTATTATTCAATCAGCAAAAATATATACATTTTTAAGAAAATTAAACATCATGAAATGCAAAGAAATTTAAACTTACAGAACTTTTCAAGTAAAACAATTATTGATTAATATACATTATCTAAAGGAATGAATTATCTCCATTAAGAACAGTTTACTTATACAACATAAATTATTTATTGTAATTTCTTTTTTGTACAATGTAAAAGTATAATTTATAATATAACTTTATTTTTATTTAAAGTCATAATTATAAAATTTTAAATTATATGATATTGGCTAAAACTTTAGTACCATTCAGTTTAATAACTGAAAAAAGAACACTAATTTCCTTTAAACGCTATTTTTTTAAAGTTAATTTTTAAGCTGAAGTCATTTGATTTCGTGATAGTAGAGAGTCGTAGCTGTATTTCTTTTTCGGGTCATACGTCAATAATTTAAATTAACTTCCAATGTTTTTGTGCATTTTTTAAGCACAATTATAATTAAAATATGCATCTAGATTGACTTACATATTTCAGAGCTATTTTCTCGTAAGAATACAATTGATGTTTATTCTTACTTTATTGGTTAAAACTATTGACAATTAGCAAAGAAATATTGTTGACATTCATTTCTCAATGTGATAAAAACACAATAAACCTTAAACGATGAGAACATTGTTCTCCATGCATAATTATTATTATTATTTTTTTAATCTTACCTTACTAAGTTTCAAAATATTATTATAAGAATCACTTTAATATACTAATAAAACACCTTAAAAATGAAAAAGATTTAAAAAAAATAAATAAATAACTGCAACATCCGCACCTTAATGATAACTAAAGCATGAATTTTTGTTATCGTATGACTCGTAAATGTAATGTTCTACTGGTAACAAAATAAACACTAATCATGCACCTCACATAAGCTAAAATAAATAAGAGCCCTAATAACTCAGAAAATCAAATAAAAATAAAGCTACAAAATCAGTTTAACAAGCATAATTATCTAAATTATTTCAAAATCACTGGTATTTTTTCCCCTAAAAGTAATAATTAAGAGTAAAAATGCAATAATAGGTATTATTATTGATCTGTGCTTTTACCAAAATTTACCCTACTAATGAGTTAAGTATAATACCAAAAATATTTAGGGTTTTAATACAAACTAATTCTGAATTAATTATTTGTTCATTTGTGTAAACTTTTAAAAAGTTTTTAATAAATAAAAAAAGAATAACAAAAACACAATATGCTACAGAATTCATGTGCTTTCATTACTAAGGATGCTTAAAATAAAATAGCACTCAAACATAACATATAAAAATGACTACACATAATTAAAAAACATATTTCAGTTTAGTAGTAAATATTTTAAACTCAACTAAATACTCTACTTACACAAATACAATTTTTGTACATATCAATTTTAATAGAATAAATTTAAATTACGCGTATCGCATGCCTTTAAGTGAAATGACAATAAATGCAAAGCTCATTATTTTGGATAAAAAAGAAAAACAAAAAAGAAATGATAACATTTAAAGTTTAAGTTGTTTGAAAATTGTTTCTGATTTGAATTGACATGACAGCAAGGTTTTACAAAAACCTTTAGGCATTAAAGAAATTCTCTTTCACGGTAGAAAGTTGGGGGTCATACAGTTTTTAACTTTTTGTTGTGTTGTTGAACGCTTTCACCGTTTCCGGTCGTGTCGGCTACGGAGCTCAAAAATCGCACTTGAGGTTGACCGATAAGACTAGCTTGAAGAGTGGTATTATTTTCCTTCAGTCCATTAGTCATAGTAGTGTTGCTATAGATATCCTGAGAAATGCTACAGTTAGATTCTGTGAGAGTCCCATTTTCCATGAGTTTGCTTGTGCTGCAACCAGATAAATTCTTTGAGTTTAAAACAAAATCTGTGCTCAAAGAATTAGTTTTTGCTCCTTTCCCAATGAACTGAAAAATTATAAAGAATTTCAGGAGAAAATATTTTAAGCAAATTTATTCAATAAATTTGCTTAAAAGAATATAAAATTATTAAATTCAGATACATATTGGAGGAGCGCATATTTGTGAAAATTTTAGAATAAGTTAATGTAAAATATGAAGGAAACGTAAAACTATTTACATTTGGCTAAGATAAAAGAAAAGATGGCTATTTTTTTTTACCTTTTAAAGGCAACAGTTATTTTGCATTTAATTTTATAAGCTAATTATTTTTTTTTTCATTAGAAACAAGTGAGATTTGATAGTGAGCATTGTTGTAATATGCTACTTTTCACTCTTCCTGCAACAGAAATTCATCAACTTAGGTATTCTCTGCCAGGCCAAAAATATCTATAGCAATTCTGTGTGGCCAAAAATGGCCCATATACCTAAAATTCCAATTTAGCTCCTTGATTAGATACTCTTTTACAATAATAAACAATTCTGATATGTCTGTGACGAAATAATTTTCAAAAAATAGAAAAAGAAAGAAATATTATTTTTCTAATTCTTACAGAGAATTTGTTACTTTATTGTTTTTTTCTCCTGTTTATTAAAAAAAATGCTAATATCCTCTCTCATTTTGGTTTCAAATTCATTTTTTGGCCTGTTAATGAAACTAAATTTAAGTCTCTTGAAGGGATTATTAGTTTGGATAATCGCTGAGGCATTTACCATATTCCTTGTCAGTGCGACCTTGGAAACATCAAAGAAACTTGACACACTTTAAAATTTTGACTTAAGAAACACGACAGATATGTCTGTTATACAGAATTTGAAAACTCAACAATCAACATCATTGTTGGAATCTTGGGCACAAACTCAATTTTAATAATGCCAGAATTATTACCTCTCTAGTCATATCTTGATACACAGGAATCATATTTTATTCATATGAATGCAGATTCCCTTGTTAATGACATTAAGCCCCTAGCCATTTCTCCATAGTGAGTGGCAATGCATTTTACCCTAATTTGCTTCTCTCAGTCACGGTAATTATTCTTGTTTTGTTTTTTATCTTTCTCTCTTGGTTACTATGGTTTTTCCAGTTCTAGTTTGCACCTTTATGTTTGCATTTTTCAGTGGCAACTTTACATTTTATAGGTTTTGAAAATGAGTGCCTTTTTACGAGCACTCGATACATGTCGACCGTAATTTTAATTTGTATGTTTTTGAGGAGGATGAAGTTTTTTAACAAGTAATATCATTAGATTTGATTTAACAGTTGCATGCAAAAAATTCTTTTAACGTGCAAAAAGTATTAAATTGTTGTAAAAAACATGCAAAATATGTCTTACCTCTCCCATAACAGCTATAGGAGTTTCATTAATAGCTTTAGCAACTCTATGTTCAATAAGATAGAACATATACTCATCGTATAAAAGCCGTATTAAGTGAAAAGAGCCAAAACTTGCTGCACTTCTTAATGTCAAATCCCTGATTACCATAGAACTGGAAAAAATTAATGCATTGTTTTTTTATAAGTTAATATTTAAACAATAATTCAAACTTTAAAAATGTACTAAAAAGTATAAAATTCTGAAGGGAACAATCATTGCAAATAATAAACCGGAGATACCAACTTTACAAACTAGCTATCCATAATCAAAATTACAATAAAATTCATAAAAATTCAAATTAGTGCAATTTTAATGTGTTCTTACTATTTATTCTATATGGGAATATACCTAATATTAACACTTTACAAACAGGAAGTATTTCAATTTAACTTCCCACCAGGTATAATTATAATGATTAATTATAATATTTAATTACAAATTAATAAATTGCATATAAAACATTAAGTGTGCTAAAATTAATAATTTGATTAGTACCACTATATGTACAGCACTGGACCCAGTATGCAAAATGCCAAGCTGCTTATATTGCGGCATTGGTCCATTAAGGGTCAATAATATTAAGCATGAATTGTCGAATAAATAAAAAAGTTATAACTAAATATTACTTTTTTCAAATATTTGCTGCAAAAAATCTTTTATAATTCTTGGGAACTAAGGAAAACTTTTTTTTAACAAATTATTTAAAAAATTCTCAAAATCTGCAATTTTTATTGCTCAACTGTTAGATTATAATCTTGACTACAAAATCATAATAATTGCAGATAAATCATTATATTGTACCACTGGATAAACATGGTAAATAAGTCATATGAGTAGACCAAAACATAAACAGGAAAACAAAATATACATGGGTACTATATTTACTCATGAAAAAGACTCTTAAAATAGAAATAATAGTATATAAGCAAAACAATATATACAGAATCATATTGCTCCAGTAATAGTGGTTTTATTTTTACCTTTTCCATGTTAGCACTTTCAGTTTTGGGGAATTAAAAGACATTTGTCAAATAGAATAGACAAAAATGGTTTTGTTGTTTAGTAGTACACAATCTAAAATTTTAACCAAAAATTATGTTAATTATCTCACTGGCACTCTTGAAGGATAGCAAAAGAAATAAGCAATTTTCTATAAAAATCAAACTATGCACTTATTTGCTATCATCGTTACATGAGTAATCAAAATGCTTGTTTGTAAGCCAAGATTAAATAAACTTGTAGTATTTAAAACATTTGAATGTCTTAAAATTGAAATGCTATTTGGACAAATAAGCATATTTATGCCTAAAATAACCTGTGATAGTTAAATATAGTTTTTTTTAATATGTAAATACTACTACTGCTGTTTGGCACTAAGATGTGATTTAATATATTTTTTGTTTCCTATATCAAGGAGTCGGCCGCAAAGGCCATTGATTTCATGAGTGATTACTTCAGAACTTAAATTTTGTTTTTAGGAGCAGAGCTTTAATCTGGTAATTAACTCACACACCCCCTCACTCCTATTGCTTTTGGAATTAAAAAGATCATTTTGTAACAATGATGTTTCCATGACAGTGCATGCTAAAACAAAAGTTAACCATGTTTTTTCAATGATGCTTACAAACAATTTAACATAGATAAATGAAAATATTGCAAAATTATAAAAAAAATGTTAGGGAATAAAAAACAAACATTGTGAACAGCAAACTATTAAAAAGGTATCAAGGAAAGTTTTATCTGTAGCAATGTTATTTATCAATGGACTTCTGTATCAGCTCAAAGAAAAAAAATCATGGTCAGTTCTTGAATTACTAGAACACATTCATACTTACAGACTATGACTTCTATATAAGGAGATAAAGATTTTCAAGTATAACGAATTCTAAAATGTTACAAATTAGATTAAATTATTTATGCCAAAAAAAAAAATTAGTATGAAGAAAAAGGTTTTTTTCTTCAACAAACACTAATATTAATGCAATTCTTTTCATTCTTAATTTTTTTTATAAACAAGATGAAATAATTTTCTTTTAAGGCAAGATTAATTAGTAGCTTCTAAGTTATACCAAATTAAGAAGTCAACAAAACTGTTATGCTCAAGTTTATACATAAAACATTTACTAAATACATACTAAATATAAAACATGCATGTTGATATTTAGTATAACAAATGCATCACTGTCAGAGGTTTTAAATACTTTATCGCATTTTTGGATATTTTTTTCTTCTTTATGTTAAAATTTATACAAAAAACAAGAATCAGAAAGAAAAGATTATAAATGAATACAAAAAGTTATTGATCACAATAAAACAAAAACTTACCTATAAAAAGACCATTTCAATAGAAATTGTCGAGCTGCTTTGGGGAAATCTGTTTTGCCTTCATAAGGCTGCAAGACTATATCTACTACTCCTTCTAACCATTGAGCCCACTGTTCAAGAGAATTCTGTTGTTGCAAAGTCAGTTTGAAATCTTGTTCTAAACGCTGAACAGTAGTTTCTTCGCACTGACAAACCCAGGAGGCTTGTTCCTGTCAGCAAGATAAAAAAAAGTTTATAATGAATTGTTCATGTTTCCATTTAGAATTTAAACTCTAGAGCTATGTTGCTAGTTAATTTACAATAACTAACACTTATTCTTATTAACTAAGTATAATAGCAATAGAATAAATAATTTGCTAAACACTAGGGACCGGAATTATTAAAAAAATTAATTTAGAAACTTGTAGGAAAGCTTTCGACTGAACAATAAATAGTTATTTGCTATTTTTAGGCTTTAAAATTGCTATGTACCCTTAACTTGATAGCCTTAAGCTAATAAATTTAAATACTACTGAAAAAATGTCATTATGATTCACAATAACAAGATAGTTGGGGGTTGCAAACTAAAAATGATTCAATTTCTTAATTATTTAAATGCATAAACCATATCTTTTATTACTTTATATAATTTTTAATTAAAAATTTCTCTAATTTGAGAAAAGAATCCTGTAATGTTCATTCTTTTGACAATCAATATTCCTATCATTGTTTATAAAATCATCCCCATCCAGTCAAGCATATCAAATTTAATTCAAAAATGGGATCATCAGAATTTATGTCATGTAAGATAACTGCAAGGATAATGCTTTCTGGAGTATAAATTCTAAAGCCTATTTAATTGAGAAAATTTAAAATGGTTCAGCATTTTTTTCTTCAGATAGTAATTATCCACAAAGAAGCTTTTGGACATTAATTTTAATGTTTTCCAAATTTGGCCCATCTAAGCTTGTAATATAGTGTTTTAAAATTAGTTACCCATAAAACACTTTGAAATTTTTAATAATAGCTAGATCAAGAGGTTGGAAAACAGATTTATTACATTTGGAGGAAAGAATGCAATTTTTACTTTCTTTAGATTAATTTCAGGGTGAGATGTTGCGTTATCATGAAAAAGAAGAACTTTCCTTTTTGTGTGACCTATTTTTCTATCAAGTTCAAGCAACCGTTCAGTCATTAAATCCTAGGTCAACCATGTTTGGAGTTTTACTTTTCATTGCATTGCAAGCCTCAATAAATTCATTCCTTCAAAATTCCTGGGTATAGCTGCTTTTCCTATAGTAAATGAAGGCTCTTGTTGTCCTGTCATACGTGTGCAAAGTAAAATCATCAATCTTTTTTTTTGTTGATATTTTTTAACCTTTACACTTTCCAACTTTAAACATAGTTTATTCCAGTAATGCCCGATAAATCATAAACTGACTTATAATAAATTGTATGCCTCTTTTGAAGCTTTTCTATAATTCATTAAAAGCTTCAAAATCCTTTATTCAGCTATTTTTCAACTGCCACTCTAGCCTTTTCATGTAACATTGGTCATGATACTGGATATTTGTTACTTCCAACTGTAAAAAACCATTCTAAAACACACATGTCACTTTAAAATCCATGATCCATGACTCGGCAGATGTGCCATGCATTTAGATTCGATAATTATTTCAATTTTAGCATCATAGTTTAATAAGTTTGTCTCAGTTTTTAATAATATCTACATTCTGAGTCTTTCCAATTTCAAAGTGTCAGTGCAATTTTTGGGCAATGCATTTTTGACGTTTGGAATACTTTAAAACTTAAGTTAAAGCTTTATGAGGCATTATTGAATGAGAGGAGATTCACTCAAGAATAAGGATCGTTTAAAGTTATCTCAAATACTCTTTCAAAATAATTTGAAACCTACTACAGGGAAATAAAAAAAAATTTCATATTTAAACAGTATCCTAATAAACACATGTATTCCTACTTCACTTCCCCAATTGGTTACAATCAATAGGGCTTATTTTCCTTAACACCCCCCATCACTGCATAGGAAAACTGGCAGTACCTCCATAAAAGTAAACATCCTCTGATTCATAGAAGAAAAGAACATGGCAACACCTACCTGTAAGACACCAAGTCTTATGGAGTTGCTATACTCACAATTGATCATTTAAAAATCTGAATAAATGTTTGATTTACATAAACACCTCGATGAATAGATTTCTATTCCTTTTTAATCTAGCTGTGTTAAGTACAGGATCAAACTGATAAGAAGTAAAAAGTAATTTTTGGTGGGGAATTATTGTAAGATTTCCTTCAATTTCTGAGGTCCCAAATGAGGAGTTAAACTAAAACTAAGCTTGTTAAACCTGTAATGAAGGCACTAGCTTGGACGAAAAAAAAAACTTTTTAACGTATTGGACAACAAAAATCTCTTACTGAGATAAAACACATACAACAAATTATCCTGAATAAAATCTGTGAGTATATATTTCATATCAATCTACTCCCCAAGATCATCATTAAGTAATTAATGAGCACAATTTTATTTTCCCACCATAAAGAAAACTCTAATCAGAATTTAGTTACATGAATTTGATGCTTCAAAAGATTCACAAACTTTGCCTTAACCAAATTTAGAAGGTAAAATAAATTAAAAATATTCATTAAATGAAATATCAATAGAAAAAAATGTTTTTGTATGACGATTGAATAGTTAATTAAAATCAGCTTTTTAAAAAACTAGCCGTAGTACTGTTACAAATAAACTGCCCACACATAGATATAAATAAATAAAACAGTACAATACCTGAACATTGTGGAAATCCACTCTGTTAAGATCTGCCATCATCTGATTAATTTGAGATGAATTTTGTAGGACGGCTCTGGCAGCTTGGGCAAGGTGGTTCAATGATGTATATCGTCTCAGAGTCTGAGCAAAGGCACTTACAGCACTCATCTGGAAATGACAAAACATTCTCAGTTGCTAACTCATATAATCTATACATATAAAAAGACATGTCCTGACAGACTCTCAACATCAAATAGCCTATTATACTACTGAAGCTAGAAACATGATATTTAGACAATGGGTTCCTTTTATGACATCGGAATCCACTAAAAGATTTTTTGATATTCCTCATTCCAGGTTTCATTCATTTCATAGATTCATTTTGTTAGGTCGTCTTTATAGTTTAAGTAGTGTTAAATAATTATTTAGACTCATTTTATTAAGTAGTCTTAAGTCATACCGTAAAATACAGATAAAACGCCCAGACTAGAGAAATCGCCCCCTGTAGCCCCAAAGAAACACTGATTGCCAAACAGTATCAAAAATGCACCACATTCCTTACAACACAATTTAAAAGTTCTTATTTTAAGAATTTCTTTGTGAATTTGTTTCTAAAAAATAGTTTTCCTGATGTTTAAGGTAGAGGATTAATGTTATACTATAAATGACCAATGAGTGGGGGGAAATGGAAGAAGATTAATTAATAACAGTAACTGAATTGAAGATTGTAAACAAAAGTGCAAGTGTTTCTAAAGTCTGGTGGGAAGAGAGGGTGAAGCAATCCTATGCATTTTCTCTCTGCTGCATGTAGGTTAAGATTGCGTTGAATGGTATTTACGATTGAAGGCAAGAAAGGGAGAAATTTTAAGGTGGGGTGGGAGAATTGAATGTGAAAGATTGAGTAAAAGGGATATGATATATAGCCAAATAACATATATGGAGTAAAAGGGAACGATAGTTTCTGAGAATTGTTCTAGAGGGGCAAGAAAAATCTGAATACTTGGAGGAGACTAAAAATTTTGTGTGTTGCGTGGAGATAGGAGTCAGTTGTTATTGAGATTTGCAAAAAAATTTTATTGAGATTGTCCAAAATAAGTTCGTACACCAAAAATTCATGTTCTTCCTTCAAAAAATTGGAAGTCATCCGATGGCATACATAAACTTCCTGCATTTGTGATTTTATAAGAACCGACTGGATGCATCTGAAACGAAACACCCGGATGAAAAATTAAAAAGTCTGGACACAGATATAGTTTAAATTCCAGAAGGGTGCACAAGCCTTCTGCAGGCGACAGATATTTTGTGGGTGGAGCCCCTCCAAAGAGCATTAAGCAGAGAATGGGCACTCTTCATAAGGAATTTTTTTTAAAAAATATCCTTGCTGGGAACTTAAAAAAGCTGACTCGGCAAGATGTGATTGGTTTTGTGTCGGCCGCTTGCGAGAAAGTCTCTGAAAAGACAATCTTAAACTCATTTAAGTGTGGCGTTATTCCAACACATTTGATGGAAGCAACAATGGCTTTTCAACCACCATTAGCGCAAGCTAATGTCGGTGTCATGTCGTATTTTTCTAACATATTTTCTAACTTTTACAATGTCTTTTATCACTTAAACTTATTCTCTGTCATGCCTAATTGAAAACAAAAATCTATTTATAACTTTATAATTCTTAATTTCTTACTGCAAATATGTTTCAGTTGCATGGTTATAATAATTCCCACAGCGATCGCCAAGGTATTTTTAAACCCAATATTGATTATGCAGGGTTGGCTTTGTTTTGGCTATGTTATATTTTGATAATTCGTCAACATTGGATCTCTTACCCATGCTTCTCCTGTGTCCGTTGGAAACAATTGTATTCACTTTCAAATTTTGCGGCAACAAGCTGTTATAATAGTTTTAAAAAATATCACTTTTTAATAAGAATGCTAACTTGGACTCTCGATGTAGGAGTGTTTTTTTATTCATCCCTTTGGGGATATGCCTTTCTTTCTAATGTGGAAATGGCCATTATCCATCATAATATTCTTTATTAATAAAATCAAATATTATATAAAAGATGTTATTCATTTCCCTGGAGACAATGTATAACAATTAACCACTATGTGGCATTAACCACTATTGACGACACGGACGTATATAAGGGGGTGTCCATGGGGTCCGCCCCCCCCCCTAGCTTGAGTTTTTTTTAATATCCATATTTCCAAATATCGCATAGAACTTCTTATAATATACGTCTTGCATCTTACAAAAGCTGAAGAATCCCTGGCTTTGCACGCTTCATTCAGCGAAAGAAACGAAAGTTTCATCCAGATAGCACCCCATCCACTCTGTCCGTCTCCACCGGAGAGCAAAATGGAACGGCTCTCTCCCAAGGAAGGAAGAAAGAAGATGTGCTGGTGGTAATTTCGGCATTTTGCCTTGCGCAGACAGATTGAAAGCGGTTCAAAACGAAACTCTTTCCTCGTGTACTTATACTCTACATGTAGATAAGGATAATTGATATTGAAAAAATAAAAAGTATTCATAAATATGAAACGTACTACTCAACAATCTCTCTTGTTTTTTTTCTTCTAAAAACAAAAGACCCAACAAATGACAGTGGCATCAAGGAATTATAAAATCCGCAATCAACTTCTTCTGAAAATCTCCACTACGGGATGGTCAATTAAAGAAAATTGCCGATGAAAACAACTTTGAACATTCCACCCTTATCGGTCTTTGTGAAACACGTTGGACTGAAAAACATGTGGCTGTCGAAAGGTTCGCAGAAATGCTACCCGTTCCACGTGCAACGCTTTAAACACTTCAAAGCAGTGGTAGTTCAGACGTGGCCACACAAGCTTTTCAGCTGCAGGCAGCTGTGGACAATAGCCAATTTATAGTATCTTTGGTCATACTCAGAAAAGTATTTTCGTATACTGTAAATTTGATTAAGGTGATGCAGAAGGTGAATGTTGATTTAATCGCCACTTGCAGTTATGCGAAAACTGTCAGAACAACCGTAGAAAGCATTAGAAACGAGACACAATTCTCCATACTTTTCGAGGAAGCAAAGAGAATGAGCTCGAACGAAATAGTTGCCGCAAGAGCGTCTCAACGCAGCAATGCACCTGGAGAAACTGCCGAAATTTACTACCGGCGGCCGTTTATAGACCATGTGGTAACCGAACTAGATTCTCGTTTCAAACCACATGAAGACGCTATAGAAGGCATTCAACTGCTTCGACCCGAGAAAACTAAAACTGATGACAAAACAAAAGAAAGTCTGAAAAAAAAGTAGCAATAACCTTTATAGGCGAAAGTGAAGGAAACACATTTCTCAGTGAATATGACATATGGAGCAAACACTGGGAATCAATATCCGAAAAACCGGTCACTATTCTCGAAACTCTCGATCAGTGCGANAATGGCGCAGCTTTGGCAGAAACTGAGCTGAATGTCGCAAAATGGCGCAGTTATGCCGTTTTGTCTCAGTTTGTCGCAAATGGCGCAGGCGTAGCATCCCTGTATTTCCATTTTAGGTTTCATTCATTTCATAGATTCATTTTGTTAGGTCATCTTGGATAGTTTAAGAAGTGTTAAATAATTATTTAGATTCATTTTATTAAGTGGTCTTAGGTCATATCGTAAAATACCGATAAAACTCCCAGACTCGAGAAATCGCCCATCTGTAGCTTCTAACAAACACTGATTGCCAACCAGTATCAAAAAAGCACCACATTCCCTACAACACAATATAAAAATTCCTATTTTAAGAATTTCTTTCTAAAAAAATAGTTTTTCTGATGATTAGGGTAGAGGATTAATGTTATACCATAAATCACCAATGAGTGGGGGGGGAACGGAAGAAGATTAATCACTAACAGTAACTGAATTGAAGATTGTAAACAAAAGTGCAAGTGTTTGTAAAGTCTGGTGGGAAGAGAGGGGGAAGCAATCCTCTGCACACGTGGTCAACATTTTCTCTCTGCTGAATGTAAGTTAAGGTTGCGTTGAATGGAATGTACATTTGAAGGCATGAACGGGGGAAATTTTAAGGTGGGATGGGAGAATTGAATGTGAAAGATTGAGTAAAAGAGATAAACGGATATGATTTAATCCAAATAACATATATGGAGTAAAAGGGAATTATAGTTTCTGAGAATTGTTCTAAAGGGACAAGAAAAATCTGAATACTGGGTGGAGACTAAATATTTTGCGTGTTCGTGGAGATAAGAGTCAGTTGTTATTGAGAAATACAACAAATCGTTATTGAGATTTTCCTAAAATAAGTTCTTACACCAAAAAATTAAAGTTCTTTCAAAAAATCGAAAGTCATTCGATGGCATACATAAACTTCCTGCATTTGTGATTTTATAAGAATCGACTGGATGCATCTGAAACGAAACATCCGGACGAGAAATTAAAAAATCTGGACACAGATATAGTTTAAATTCCAGAAGGGTGCATAAGCTTTCTGCAGGCGACAGATATTTTGTGGATGGAACCCTTTAAAAATGCATTAGGCAGAGAATGGCCATTCTTCATAAGGATTTTTTTAAAAAAAAAAAGACCTTTGCTAGAAATTTAAAAAGGCCAACTCGGCAAGAAGTGATTGGTTTTGTGTCTGCCGCTTGGGAGGACGTCTCTGAAATGACAATCTTAAGCTCATTTAAGTGCGGAGGTATTTCCAACGCATTCGATGGAAGCAAGATGGGCTTTTTCACCCCAGATTACGGAAGTTAATATCAGATCTATAGACAATGATATTGATGACGAACTGAGTGAAGTGTTCATCAACCTTGTTTGGATGATATATTTTGTATAAATTTTTTTTATTCATATTTAATTATGCCCAATCAAATATAATTGATTTTTTTTAAACAATGCTTTGCATTTTCTACAGTACTGTTTATTCACCACCCTCTACATCACGTCGATTTTTGACAAAATTAGGGGCACTTTATTGGTATTTTACGGTTTAAATAGAGTTGAATAGTTAGTTTTACGTTCAGGATTTATTTAGAACAATTTTGTATTTTTATAGTAATAAAAACTTAGTTACGAAATAATTATCTAGATTTATTTTAAATTATACATACCTATTTCATAGGACTAAGTAAAATTACAGTTAATTATTAAAATTGAATTATTGAGATAATTAATATCAATTTCAATGTTCATTATCTCTAGAAACTACATTCTCATTGATATTTGAGAGTGTCAAGCTAAGAATGAAATTTCAGATAAATAAAACTGATTTTTAAAAGAACCTGATGTTAAAATATCAAATACTTTCATTACGTATTGGTTTTATAGGACTAAGTAAAATTCCAGTTAATAGTTAAAATGGAATTATTGAGCTTATTAATATTAGAGTCAATGTTGATTAACTCTAAAGATAGGAACTAAATTTTTAATGATATTTGAGTGATATCACCCATTACTGGTCAGAAGTTTTTAAAAAAAATCAGGAAAATAATTGGTATAATAATTGGTTTACTTGAAAACCCATAACAGGGAAACTTTTTATTTATTTATTTTTTAAAAAAAGTTTTGTTACTAGCTATATTTTAATATGTATAAATTGTCAAAGAATACTTTTATATTATTTCAGAAGATTCTATTATGAAAGTCACGTAAAATGCAATCAGAAACAAAATTTAAATTTTAACAATGGAATTTGCTTGATGCCGATAATTTAGTCTTTTATAGAGAAATAAAAAGTTTAATATACTGAGAATGATTTATAAAAATGAAATGATTTATTTCAAATGTTACATTAAATGATTTTCATAATATAAATTCTCTTTTGCTTATATATTTTTTCCTTCTTTTGAATGAATATTTTAAAAAGATTGAAGGAATTGCATTTATTTTACATTTTTAGTTATATAATAAGGATTTGAATTTCATCCATTGTTACCTTTAATGACCTATATATTGAATTATCAAAAAGTATGCCTTACCTTAACTTTAATCGCTTCTTCAGGGCATCCATTCATTGCTGCAATCAGCCATGCTTCTAAACACTTGGCAAAATTTCTAATAGCTTGTGTCAAAGAACCTATGAAGAAGAAATTAATTATAAATAAATAACATTTTTATAATTTATGAATGAAAATTCTTATTGCATGCAAACCAAAGCCTAAAATAAACTGAGTGATGAGTTAGAAAATTAAAAAGGTTAAAAGCATATAGTTTATGTCAACAAACAAACAGTTCCATATTATGTTTTAATTATATTTGTGCAGGTTCAATAATAAAGAATTTATTTGAAAAATGAGTATTACTCATGATGCTATGCTTTTTTTTTAGTACAATAAAAAACAAAGCATGTTTGAAGAACAGGAGAAAGTATTGATAACTGTTATAAAAGACAACTAATGAATCAACTAACTTTGAAGAAATGCGTAAGAGACCATGCCATCATATATGCATAGCTGTCAATATGGATAGAAAAAATACAGCAGATTTCATGAAATATAAATTTCAAGATAACTGTTTCATAATATACTAAATTATGATATGACATGTAACAACTAAAGATATGATTTAATGCAAGAAATAACCATAGTAAAAGATATGTAATTAATTTTAAGAAAAATAGTTTTCAACTTACGTCAGTAAGAGTAACCAAAATGAAATTTGAAAGGGGTAAAAACTAAGAATTACCCTCATAATATCATTATCAAGTCGTACAGAAAAGGTAATCGTAACAAAACTTATCCTTGATTACATAACTCTGGAAGTTTGGAGGAATGGGATTAACGAGGGCTATCAAATTATGTAACGGCACAATTTTATACATTCAAAACTATATGGTACTTAAGTACTTTTAAATACATGTTGACAAAATTTAATATATTTACTGTATACAAGAATTATAACTTACTGGGTATTGGGCGCAAGACATCTGGAATAAGTACATCGACTAGATTTTGATAAAACTGGTAATCAGACTTTCGCATAAACAGGAGAACAGGTTCAAATTTGCACAGCTGAAAAAATTTACTTTTGCCAAGTAGCTTTTCTTGATCCCTGCAAATAAACAAATAATTAAATAAAAAACACTGCTAGTTACAAAATATAGGAAGCAATTGTGCAACTTATTTACTTCAATTAGACATGAATTTAATAAAGAATAATAATCCGTCAATGTAAAAACTTATTATGATAAGCACTTAACATTGTTTTTGCTTAAACTATTTTAGTATCATTATTCTTGTAACGAGAGGGAAGAAGGAAAAAAAATTATAATTGCTTGTGATCTTACCCAATGATAATTTCAAAGGAAAAAAAGTGTGAATTTACACCTCTTTGAAATAAAAATGTCCAACTGGGTAAAAATCAGCAATTTCGACGAAATTTTTGAATCTTTTTTGTATCTTTATCTGAACTTTAGATAATTAACTTTCCAAAGGTCTTTAAACATTCCTTTTATTTTAACTCTTCTTCTTCTCATTGGCACGACAGCCCAGGATGGGCCTTGGCCTTCTCAACAAGCCTATGCCAAGACATTCTTCCCTTAGCCAAGGTTCTCCAGTTAACTATCTTTAAAATTTGTAGGTCCTTTTCAAGGCAGTCTAAAATCTTAGGTTTGGTCTTCCTCTTTTTCTTGTACCTGTTGGCCTGGCACCAATACTTTTTTGGTTGTCCTGCTATCCTCCATTCTTATAATGTGGCCTGCCCATTTAATCCTTTGAATTTTGATAAATTTAATGACATCAGGTTCTTTATATGCTTTGTAAAGTTTTTCTAAACCAGGTACCGTTTTTACTTATTCCACCAAAAATGCTTTGCAGTATTTCTCTCACAAAACTAGCTATCATATTTTCATCTCCACGGGTCATTGTCCAGGTCTCACATGCGTTTAACTCTAGAATTACTTTTTTAACAGCAGAAGCTTTTAACAGTTTCCAGAAAAATTTTATTAAGCAAACACTAAATATCTCATAATAGAAATCAAAGTATAGAATTTTAGTGTTCTCCCTAAGCATTTTTAGAAGGGTATAATTATATACACACTGTTTAAATAATTATTAATAATTAATGTAAATTATTTGTGTTTATAGGCTTAATTATGATTATTATTACAAATATTTACTTTGTTAGGAATATTCTCAACTCTCTTTTTTTAAGGGGGGGGGAGTATATTAATGATGTGATTTAAAAATTATTTTTCAAAAAAAAACTTTTTTTAAAAAATGCACATTTTATCATAATTTTCAGTTCAAATTCTAGAAAAAAACTTTTAAGTTGTTTATCAATCATTGGTTTCAGTTTACTGTTTTTCTTTTTTTGAAAAAAATGTATGCTTAGAGATTGTCTTTAAGCATGCCTTTAATTATTTTTTTTTAAACTACACATTTTTCTCTTGTTTTGATAATGTATAGTAATTACTTTTTGAAATATATACATAAAATATTTTAAGAAGGTTATTTAAAATATACTGAGGATCAAATTCAGTTATTACATAATATTGCACAATTTGATAACTTTTTTGGTGTTAAGTGATGCCCTTTCAAAATTAAAAGTGCCATTTTCAGTGAGGAACGCCCTGCCCTTTTTTATTCCTAAAGAGAACTTTTTATACTAGTGTTAAAATAACCAGTGTTAAACAACCAGTAAAAAATAACAAATACCAAAAGTAAATATTCTCAAGGTTTTTGTGGTAATTTAATGATAATTTAGAAATATTCCGCTGGTGGTGCTGAAACTTGTTGCGCGTCGTCAGACGCCTGAATGCTGTATTCATTCAACATCTCACGTTTCTTGTGTTTGCGCTGTCTATGTTTATAATAAAATCTATTCCAAAGAAACTGGTTCAAGGTAAGCCTATTTATTTCAAACATATTTAAAATTAGTTGATTATTAAAATATGAGATTAGTAAAGTAATATTTTACAGTTCTAAACATCATTGTCAAGAAACCTTAGAGTAGAATTTTTATTATCTCTAAATAAAAACACAGTAAATTCGTTGCTCTAGCTTAGATGCAACCTACAAAAGGCAGAATAATCAAACTTGAATTTAGTACTATAAAGAAACATATTGGGCGTCAATCTGTTAAACTGAATTAAAAAAAATTTAAAAAAGGTCACTCTTACCTTCGGTTTATACCACTGTTGTAGTTCCGCCAGAAAGACTGCCAAAGTGATTCCACTAATGCAAACTGTAGATTCACAACAGCATCCAAGAAATTCTATACAAAAAAAAAAGAAAATGTTAAATAATAAAAAAAAAGAAAATGTCAGTTTAGATATAAAATAACACTTAATCGAGTATTACTTCACAGTGTTCCCTATAGAGTAGCTTGAATGTCTCTATATTTTCAAGAGTGATACCATCTGGTAAGGAGTAATTGAGAGTATCAATCTCAATAAAGTTAGGAATAGCTGTAGAAGCATCACCGAGGTACTGTTGATGTTGGTGTTGAGGAACAGGAATGGGTTGAGTCGGTGGGTTATCAGTTTGACTCGCAACCCCATTGGAGTTAGATGCATTACTTTCGTCGTTGCTTTCGCTCTTAGCAGGTAAGTTTGACTTGAAACGACTGCAAGAAACACAATAAGAATCACTTTTCTTAAAATATAGAAAAGAAAGAAAACTTAGTTGTTGCTCTAAGGGACGAGTAAGTAAAGTATTTCACAAGTTCTCAGCATACACGAACCAAAACAATGATGTCACGAGTTGTTTTGTTCATTTTCCTAATCTATTTCCCTGTAAAAAAAACTAGGCAGTTTACCACAATGTGGGTAGACAGGCATCTCTCTGAGGTATACATAAAACAAGTATGAACCGAAATTTCTCAATTGTACAAATTGCTAGAAAAAAAAAACTAATCACCATATCTTCCCTAAAAACTTTATTGAATACGATGTGTTACAGATCCACAGGTATCGATTATTATATAGTGATTTGACAGGTCCAAATCCTATTGCAGTGGTCTTACAACAAAGAACTATTAATTTAGAATCCTGTTTTTATGCAATTAAAATAAGAAAAACTTTATTTCATTTGATAGGTGATTTTAATAAAGTTATTCAAGTATCAATAACATATATTGATGTTTTTCCAACTACTGGAATTATATGCTCACAATTTCAAGAAATCAATTAGAATCTTAACAGGGTTTGGACAACCTTGTAATGGATTATTATTTGCAAATGAAAAATACATAATTAAAACATTTGCAAAATTTCTAAACTTTATTACTTCATTTTTTTTCTTTCATACATTAATAATCTCAATTTAAATAATAATAAACACTACTAAATATTAACTTTAAATATAATAATAAACACAGGAATCTATAGATTTTAAAGTAAAATAATAATAAATAAATATAAAAAATATTAAATTGAGAAAACATCTTAATAACACCAATGAAATAATTCAAATCAAACTTTTTATTTATTTTTTAAATATTATATAGCCAAAGAAAATTTTTATATCTTTCATTTTTTTTTTTTTTTTTTAAACTTTAGCTCAGGGAAAGAGGTGAGAAACTATTTTTAATAATTCAAAGTTAATTCAGTTTTCAACAATAAAAAATTAATTACTTTAATAAAACTTAAACAGATTTAAAAATGTGCTTTTGAGAAAAACTTGGGAAATAACTTGAAGCTAGATGAATTCAAACATTAAGAGTGTTAGTTTCACTTTAAAATTCAGAAATATATTTAATGAAACCATAATTTTAGACAACACATTGAAACTTTTGAATTTTGGTGCCCATAATGGTATAGCAATAGTTTTATATATTTAAAATTTTAATTTGTAATATCAATGACACTTTTTTAATACCAACAAATTTTAATATCTTCTTTAGTGTGGGAAATATTTGCCAGAAAAATATATGGATCACCTACCTTTTGATTTGGCTCAGACTCTGTGTAGATCTTATCGCTGAGTTGTCATCAGAAATCTGGTTTAGAGGAGAATTTGGTTTAACTCTAATACCATAATAATGGTACTTTGAATTCCCTCTAAAAATGTTTTAAAATAATATTAGTAAAAGCAATTGTGAAAACAAACTTAAGACACAATAGAAAATTTTAAAATAACTACATTCATCACATTAATACGAAATTGGTAAGACCATCATAATTATTTCTTTTTAACTGGATTTCATTTTATCTAATGCATCATGAAAACAATTTATAACTTACTAACAATATATATATATATTACAATAATGTATGTAAATTTTACAATTATGTATCAAACAAGTGAAAATAAGCTAGCACATTTTAGCTAAATTGTTGATTTAATTAAAAATAACAAATTAAAAATATAATATTAACAATTTATGAATTTTATTTTGAGCTGAAAAAAACTAATTGAATTCTGTTTCTTCTTTTGATTTTCAAATTTATTTCCGAAAACTTTTCTTTCTTTTAAACATTTATGGCACAAGATGAGCTTTCTTGTGAATAAGAAAGATTTCTAAATGATACAACAGCATCAGCCATCAAAACAGTTGGCTGAAAAATTTCTTAGTTTTGATCCTCCTCATCTGAAGATTCATTTTTTTCTAAAATGTTTGCAACTGTCTTCCTTAGAAATAGCATCTGAAATAAGAAGATTTTCATAGACATTTACATAATTGTGAAAATCATTTTCATTCAGAAGTCCTCGTTTTTCAGATTCATGAAGCATGTCAAATGAAGACTCTGAATTTATAATGTCTGAAACAGTTAGTGATTATGTCTGCAGAGACATTTTTCCATGATTTTCTAAGGAAAATCCCAGCCTCCAAGAGGTTGATCAAAAATTCAATTTCACTATCATAACAGCTAATTATTTCGCAATTTCCTTTCCATAATTTATTTTCAAGCACACTATTATCCCCTTGGCATAAGATTGTATCTTTGTTATGGTGTTTGGTGGTAAAAAATATGCATTTTATCCAGAGATATTGCAGTGCACACTATAACCATCCAGCAACAAACACATGCTTATTATCTGTGCATACATCTATGATTTTAGTTTTCTTTCACGTTAAGCGATAATCAGCCGAAAAATTTCATTTTAAATGTGAAAAATGCAATACCAATTGATTATTGAATCAAGGGAGCAAACATGTGTTTCATGCAAAGCAAAGTTTCACAATAAGCGACATTGCGTTAATGAGATTCAACTAAATTTAATGAAAACTATAAAATAGAATGGAATTGAGTAAATAGTTATCCTTTAGTTATTATCTTTACAATATCAAATAATAAATACTAGAATAAAATAATCATAGACTTACCTAGTTCCTAACCTTCTAGTTCGAAGTCCTAAAAATACTGAGCGAATCAGTTTTCCAAATGATGCCGCGTTCACAGGATCCAACTTGTGTTCAGTACAGTGCTTTATATAGTGATTATATAATGTGCTTCGGGGTAAACTAACACCTTCGGCCGTTTCGTAATTATCTATCAGCCACTGAACCTGTAAAAACAGAATCGAGCACAGTCAGGTAATTGTAGTAAGTTTGTTTATGATGATGAATTTAATATGAACATACTTACATGTATAATGTCCATGTCTCGAACATTTTGATGCTGAGAATGGTGACTTGGTTGAGACTGAGTTTGACTTTGTTGATTTGCTAACTGCAACTGTGAAGTATCATGGGGGCTCTGTAGGGTTTGAATGACGCATCCATCATTTGTGAAAGGAGCAATAATTTCAGCCACTTTTCTTGGATCATCCTTTTATAATAAAGGTATGTAAATAAAATACAAAGCAAGTATTACAATGAATAAAAAATTATATCAAAATAGCTGAAAATAGAAACTTTAAATATAATGAAGTTTTAATAAATTGTACTTTTATACATACTTTTTAAATAATTGGAAGGAAAAAAAACAGAAAAAGTACATGCAGTCCTTGTGGAAAGAAAATGTTTGATAAAAATACTGATGGTGTTAAATTCAAATTTATTCAAACTTCAAAATTTATAAGTACTCAACAGATAGCAAAGTAAAACAACGTTTCGATAAAAAATTTTAGATGCAAAATTTTATTTTAAAACTATGTTAATGTGAATCTCGATGTGTAGTTTTTAAATTGTGTAAATATGAATTCCTATGTGAGATTTTTAAACCACATGAACATGAATTGTAATGTGTAATTCAATATCCTTCAAAACAAATACAATGATAAAAAAAAATTATCAGAAAATTTTAATTTTGGTATACAACGTATGTAAATTAGTTAACTCATAATTCATTTCATTTATTTAAAAAAAAATTACATCGGCAACAAAAAAAAGAAAAAAAATTATTTTGTGCATAACAGAATTTAATGACATACTGCATTTAAATTACAACTAGCATCTCAAATATACACATTCTTTTATTGATAATTTTTATGTTTCCATCTTAACTTTAAAAAAAAAAAAAAGAATATACTTAACTGGCCCACTTCACAATGGATTAAATAATAATTGCTTATTCATAGTTATACAACTTTAAGCAAAATAATTAAAACATCAATACATAAAAAACATTAAGTTTTAACATAAATTAATAAATAAAGCTGAGACTGACACGTTAACAACCTTGTTGTATATGACTGATAATATATTTGAAAGACATTAGAAATGGGACCACTTAATTCCATCTATCAATGTCTATCAATGTGCATATTTTTTTTTTATAGTTAACTACACCTACTTTTTTGTTACAAATGCAGTTAACTACAACTACCATTACTTTTTTTTAAAAATATAGTGACTACGAACTACTTTGGAATTGTAATTACTTCACTACTTTAAGGAGATAAATTTTGCCAGGGAATTAAATTTATACCCATGTTTAAAATGGTTTGAAATAATAAGTTGGCTCAGTATAAGGGAATAATTAAAAAATATTTATACATGTTTAGAGGAGTCAGTTATTCCGAAACATTTTTTTAAAAATTTGTTTATTTAACTTGAACTTTTTATGTCTTTCGACAATGAATATTTAATTCAAGAGATGAGAAAATATCAAATACTTGCAATTCAATTGTTTAATGCTTTTTTATTTCCTCTGAGAAGTTAAGTAATAAAAAAATTCAGTTCCCTTTCTTTGAAACAGGGTTGGAGTTTTTGCCGGCGAAAAGGTTTTTTTGCCAGGACAGTGGCAAAAACCTGGCAAAAACCAAATTATCTAAATTGCTGTTTAAATATTATTACAAAATACTTGAAACAAATTTAAATCAATCATAAGGAATAATAATTTTGATACATTACATGAAAAAATTATTTTTAACATATTAATAATTAATATAAAGGTAATAATTTTTAAAAGATAGAAAGTTTTTGATCTCCTTTCATTTTAGAATCCTTGAATAAATGCTTTTTTACAAATAAATAAATATTATTATTTGAATAATATTATCATTTATTATAAAAATTATTATTTGTAAAATAATTAACTACACATGTTGATAGATATTTTATGTTTTAAATTATAGTTATATTAATTTAAAATAAGTTCATTTCACTGGAAAAAAGAGAATAATCACAAATTTTCCAATCAATAATGTTTTAAACTACTAAAATGATATATTATTACATTATCATTTAATTATGGAATAATAATTTTGTTAATTTTTTTGTAATTATTTATATTTATAGTATATATTTCAATTTTAGGAATAATTTTGTATCAAAAATGTGTTTTTGTCCTCTCATCTTGGAAAATATAGGTTTTTGCCACTTTTTGCCACTTTGCTTGGCAAAAACCTGTTTTTGCCAGGACGGTTTTTACCGGTATTTACCATGGTTTTTTCCACCTGCGGCAAAATCTTGCCAACCCTGCTTTGAAATAACAATGTTTCACGAGTGTGCATTCGCATGTGAAAATGTGACCAAAGTGTTTAATTATCTGTCGTAATGGTAGGTTCAAATACTAGTTATATGTGATTTTAAATACAGGATTTCTATTAACTCTCAGCGACGGGATAATTTTTCAGTTTTTTCGGTACTCTACTGGGATTTCAGTACTCTACTTTACGATCAGTCCACTGCGGGACGTGACATTATTAGGATATTTTTTATCTAATTTATACTCAACTGAGTACCTTTATTTTGGTAAGATTTATACTTACAGACACCGGAGATATCCTGTTAGTCAATGTAACAGCAGCTGAGACAGGTGCCAAGTTATGGTGTCCATCAGCTTCAATAACTTGTCCTTGAACTTTATAGTTACCACTTTCATCCACGAGCTAATAACATAAAATTTTATATTCAGGTTTAACTTGTTATTTATTTCATTTAAATTTATTTATATTTACTAAATAATTACCCAGTTTGCCATATTGACATTACATATTGAATACACTGCATTAATTTGAAGGGAAAAAAAAGAAAATCATAATTTACAGCATTTTTTTCAGGGAAGAATCAAATTTCGTGGTAGCTCTTTTTCAAACATTACATGCAAATGAAAGAATGTACAAAAAACCTTTAAAAGTCATTCCAATCAATTGATCACAAACCTATTTACTAATTTAATAAAGTTACAAATTTAAACAATGGGGATGGCTAATGTAAAAGCTTCGTAAAGAGTCAACAAGTATAGCAGAGCCACTGATTCGACATGAACACCAACAAAAATAAGATTTAAAAACTTCTACATACCTGGGAATAGGTAACAGGTGTTCCATTTCCACCAGTATAATAACCTGCAGTCGCTGGTGTGTACATGGCGGATGCATCAGTCACGCTATACACTGAGTATCCAGCCCTGAAATAACAATTAAATTGAATTCATAAAAAAATCTAAATAAAAATTTTGAATAATTTTTTAAAAGAAATATGTATATTCATAAAACATACATTTGGCCATTGCTTCCAGCATAAATATTAGGTTCAGTAGTATCCACATACTGTACGTATGTGGGATGAACGGCTTGAGTTTGCAGGCCTTCTTGTTGATCGTGCTCAGACACTAAAAATACACAGGAATAAAAAATATCAATTAGAACATCTGATGCTGCTTTAGTTAAAAATACAATAGAAACTCCATTATCCAAACCTACTTATTCGCATACCTCTACTAACCAGTTAACCAAAATCAAATTTTTATTTTCTTCTTTTACATGTTTAGTGCTTTTTTCTCATTTCAATAATATGCTGCCATATTTCAATATTTTTAAAAATAAAATAAACATTTTAAAAAAAACTACTACATGACAGGATAAATAAGTCAGCTTTAAGTGAGTAAAAAATAAATGTTTAGTTAAGTTGTTGACAGATTTAGAACAGAAAGTTACCCTTTCAGTTATTTTATCTATACTTTCCTTACTTTTAGTGTAGTTAGGCTAAACCATCATTGCTGTTAAAGAGAAGCATATTATCTGTGTAAGAAAAAGATTATATTGTTGCGAAAAATCACCTATAGATTCATAATTAGTTTATATATAAAAAAAAAGGAATACTGCTTTCTGTGAAATAATGCAAGTGAATTCCAAAATAAAAATATATTAACTTTGATATAAATAAATTTATTAAATGCCCATATTAAAATTTGATACCAAATAGGTATACATTGATTTTCAGAGTTAGTTGGGAAAAAATATAATCAGAATATTTTTACCTAAACAGGATCGGTCCAAATTACTTTGGATAATCAAGGTTCTAGTGTATATGCCATTAAAAAATAACAGAAATAATAGAATAAGCTAAATCATGTTATTTGGAGATTTCTCCTAAACAAATACCTGCTACAGTTATAAACTGAGTTCCACCAGCAGCTTGAGTAGCCTGCACAGCAGCTTCAGCTGCTTCTTGTTGTGAAGTAATTGGAGGCGAATGTGTGGGCACAGCTGAGATGCTTGAAGAAACTGCAACACCTTGAATGGGATGTTGCTTTTGAGACGTTTGACTTCCTTGAGAAACTGAACCACCCAATGATGAGCTAGATACGGTCTGTGTATGTGTTGCCTAAAGGGGAAAATATTATATTGAACTATGACTTAAAAAGCAACCACTGATACTTCTCTTAATGGCAATGTAAAAAATCAACAAGTTAAAAATCAGATTTATTTAACAAAGAAATAAAGTATTTTGATATTATAGTATAGCCAAAGTTATTTGAAATTGTCAAATGTTCACAAAATTTTAGAGATTGAAACTATTCATATATTCTCCCTGTTGTCAAGAAATACAAAATTTTAAATACATAAAGCTTTTATCAAACCAATACTTATTTAAGACTCAGAGACCTAAACTTTAACAAAAGCTGAAGAAAATAAAATAGCTTTTTTTCAAGTGGAAAGTTCCAGCAGTTGAGATATTTAGAATGAACACAGATTCCACAATAAAAATTTTCTTCTTCATAAACCATAATAAACAGAAAAAGATCCAGATTGAGATAAAACTGTGAAGATACAACTTTCTTGCTATCCGAGAAAGGAGCTGATGTACAAGTACAAAAATAGAAACTGGTGGAAGTCAGATGAAGGTATTGGTCCATCCTGCTTTGATGTTCTTAAAATTACGAGTGACTACCATTAAGGCTAAATTTAAGACACATCTTTGAAAGAATAAGGATTCTGTAAAAGAAAAGATTTGGGGTCCCTTTACAATACCTATTCCTTTCAAAGTTACTTGGTTAACTTCATTTAAAAACAGGACATGATGTCTACCTAACTCAAGAAACACCTGCACAGATTTGATTTACCAGATTTTTTAATTAGGCTTTGATATTAAAACATAAGCAGAGACAATTGGGACTTTTGTTTTGAACTTAGCATAGAAAAATAGTGCACATTTTTAATTTTATATACACCTTAATCACTACACATTTGTAAATAAATACTTGTCATACAGTAAATTTTACAGATTTATATTTTTAACTATAAAATTACTTAAATTCAAATTAACTATAAAATTACTTAATTACAAAAATTCCACTTAATAAATATGAACTGTTATTTAAGAAAAGACAATTAGGTATTTATAAGCTATTATATATGCTATTTATAAGAAGAAATTACAATGATCAGGAATTACCCCAGTGATCAATAATTACCCCATCTGTAGGGGGCAACATTTGATATAGTTTCCTATAATCAATTATAATGTTTACAGTTCATGTGAAACAATTAAACAAAAGCTTACACTACTTTTATATCAAAGAAAAAGAAAGTAACTCAAAATATTTATTATTAAGAGAATGAGGGGGATCTTTGCAGAAATATGCACATTTTGAAACCCATCTTTGAAATGGAAAATACAGAAAGCAGTTTAAAAGATACTTATTTTGTTAGATTAAACAAAAAATTATTAATAAGTAAATGTAGTTATACTTTAGTAAAGTGTACAAGCATTCTTGTCCATGTCTCAAATTTAAAAAATTATAATTTTTTAAAAATAAAACTTAGGTTATCATTATTTACCCCAGAAAGAGAGTGATCGTGAATTACCTCGGGTCACCCTATATACAGGATATAAACAGGAAATAAATGTTGGAAAATCCTAAGACATGTCAAAAGACATGAGTAAAAGATATGTCCCAAGGCATGTCTAAGACATCAAAAAGACATGTGTAGATCCATAAAGGAAAAACATATATAATATAAATGATACATAGAAAAAAAATTATCGCATACTTTATAAATAAACATAAAATACACTAATTCAGTTAAGCAGTCAAATTAATTTCCTTTAAAATCCATAACATATTTTTTAAAAACAAACAACTCATCAATTACTATTACAGCTTACTTTTAAAGTAATAATTTTAAAAAAAAAAATTTGTATATAATTTTTTTTTAAAAAAGAAAAAAATTTTAAATCAGTCAATGTAAATTTTAGAAAATCCTATTCAAACATCAATAGAAAATTCTTAAACAAAATATTGAGCTTACATTTAAATTAAAATAGATCTGAAACTTCATCTACCGTTACTTTAGCTTAATATTATGAAAAAATTATTTTAATATCTAAACAAATATAACAAGTTTATATTTTTATATATTAAAATGTAATAAAATACATATTGAAATAAAAATACAACTGTAATGTTAAACTTTAAAATAATGTAATAAAGAATAAATTATATAAATATTTTTATTTCTTTAAATAATCAAAATTAAATAGATAAATAGGAAAAAAATTAGATAAATTAAGTATCACACATGAGAAAAGAATAAATAAATTATTCTACTAGTATGTTCAAACAAAACTTATTAAATGAATGATAAATTAGATTTTAATAAAATATGTATATGAACATAAATGAGTGAAATTAGAAATATAACTTTATTGTAAAACTATAAAAAAAATTAGATAATTTGTTTCAACAAAAACACTTAAAAGAGAATAAAAGAAAAATGAAATGCCCTGCATGATGAAAGAAAAAATACCTCAATGTCAACACAAATCAAATGAAAATATTAAGTGAATTAATTTCTCAAGAAATAAACTTATTACTATTACCTGATTAGATTGACTGTGACTAATACTGGTTTGTGGAGATTGTTGTTGCTGTTGTGGGACAGGAGAATTTTGTTGCACTCCACTCAGTGCCTGCATGTCTGGAATGAAACTCTGTGTTGTCATGGTAACCACATAACCCTGCAATAAGCAAAACAAGGAAATGTTTCATCAAGGAGAAGTAATAAAATTGCTACTTTTCAATCTATAATAAAAGCACATTAGATATACATATTTCCATGAAAAATAATTTTCAGAAAATTGAAGAATTATTTTAAATGGTTTAACTAAAGAACAAAAAATAATTTTTCACTGATTCTTTTTATATTTACTTTAACACTTTTTCTGCTAAAAAAAATATTACATGAAAAAACTTTTTTTCGCACTAGTTTAACCATTGATTTTAAATATATTTACACTGTATTTAAAAAATTAAAATTCCATTAATAAAAGTAATACTTTTAAAATTTATATTTCTAAAAAATATAATATATACAAATATTTAAAATATTATTAAAAAATATGATTTAATAGTTTAATTTTTTTAGAAAAACTACTTAAATAAAAAATAAAGCAAATTTTAAAATTTTTTTTTTTTTTGAAAACAAAAAAAATAGTACAACAAATATTTATTGAATATAAAACTTTACACACGTAAAATATGTTTACAAGATCTCATTTTTATTTTAAATTGTAGGATTGGATTTTCCTATTTTAAATTATTTTATATTTATTAATATTTAAATATTTATCTTCATTTTATTGAAAGATTTTCAATATAAAAAATAGTACAATAAATATTCATTGAATGTAAAACTTTCCTCTGCATGTGTCCAGGAAATCCTTATTTTTAAAAAAAACAGCTTTTAAGAGGTACCGTGTCTTTTGAGAACATGTTAAAAAATATTCAGCAATAACTATCTTCATTTCTCTAAATTAACTCATAAAGATTTTTCTAATCACACAAAGCTAATAATTAATTAAATAATTGCTATCCAAAGAATTTCTTTTATTTTATTTTGACTTAAAATCAAATTGTCTGGCAATAAGAATTATTAAATAAATAAACACAAATTAAGGAACTCTAGGACCCAGATGCACAAGTCTAATTACAGAACCAGTAGCACAGCAATGGGTCTTGCAAACAAAAATATACCAACCTTAAAATAAATATTAGTGATGTTTTTACTTTTCTTTTTTAAATTTTATGCAAAGCTCTGTAATTTCTGAGGATTTAGAATGCTTCAAACCAGGGTTTCCGCTACGGTAGCTTTTTTCGCAAAATGCGAAAAGACCCCTCAAAAATGCTAAAATTCAACAAAGCATTTTCGCATTTTTGCTAAAGGATTTTACTAAATTCTAAGTATAANTCACACAAAGCTAATAATTAATTAAATAATTGCTATCCAAAGAATTTCTTTTATTTTATTTTGACTTAAAATCAAATTGTCTGGCAATAAGAATTATTAAATAAATAAACACAAATTAAGAAACTCTAGGACCTAGATGCACAAGTCTAATTACAGAACCAGTAGCACAGCAATGTGGGTCTTGCAAACAAAAATATACCAACCTTAAAATAAATATTATTGATGTTTTTATTTATCTTTTTTAAATTTTATGTAAAGCTCTGTAATTTCTGAGGATTTAGAATGCTTCAAACTATTTACTTAAAACTTTATTTAGTTTACCCAATGTTTGGCTAATTTTACTAAAATATTTTCTATGCCAAATATATATTCCATAGTATTAATAAAAAAAAAAATAATTGGAATTCAAAATATTTTTAATTTTACTGTTTTCAATTAACTAATAAAGTTTAAATTTTTAAATACCATTTAGCATTTGGCATTCTTGTATTACAAAACTTGAAAATCTGGAATATTTCAATAAAAATATTTTACCTCTCACTACTCTGCAAATAAATTTTAAAATTTTTTCATTGTATTGCAGATCATAAGAGAAAATTCAGCAACTTGGTGTATCAATATTTAAGTTCTAGAACAATCGAATAATCCAGCATTTTGAAATGCTACAAGTTAATTTGAAAAGCAGTATTTTTCACTAATTGCAGTGAGCCCACATACTTAAACATAGACTAATTAGAAAATGTATCATTCACTCCTTGATTAGCCTGATTTGTTTCAGGCAGTTTGCAATAAGTTCAGGAGAGTGAAGACTTATTATTAAAAATCTTGTTTCAGGTTGATTGTAATAAGTCAAAGCAAATTTACTTTGAGTATTCCTTCACACATTTCCTAATTAGCATGAACAATATTAAAAATTTCAACAAAAATTTTTTTAATAAATATAAGCCTTTCTTTCCCAATTGTTCAAAAGCACACTGTTAAGTAGAAGTACAAATTTACAGACTAACATTCGAAATTTAATATATGTATTATTACTTGAGTGCGATTTTCCCCATAATCTATACATTCCATCAGACGCAACAACTTTAAGTACCTGAAAACAATAAATATTGCATTTAGAAGTAGAAGGCGGTATTTAGATATGAACAAAATTAACAGCTAAAAATAAAATTTTAATTTTTTGATCTAAAATGGTTCCTTATTTCACACCTAAAAGTTTTTTGATATAAGGAAAAATTTCTGAACAATTTATTATTGATTTCATCAAAATATCCAGGCATGAATAAATTTTAGCAACGTTTATAATATTATAATTACATTATAAATGATTATAAAATGTTTTATGAATTTAATACAAATACATATGAATATAAAGTTTTTTATTTAATAAAAAGTTAATAACAAAATTAGTAATTAGAATTATTTATTCAAATCACATGAAAATAAATTATACTATTACTGAATAAATTTGTATAAGATATGATTGATTTACTAAAACAGTTGTGTCCGATCATTATACTTTTTTTTATTATCATAAAAAGAAAAGAAAAATTTATTTCCTAAATTCTAGGATTTTCAGGAAACTTGGAATTCCAGGTTTAATATGCTTCAGAGAAAGTGGTTAACTTATTTATTATTGATTTCTAACAGTGCATTATAAAGAATAATCTAACCTAACAAGAACAATTAAAAACAGTTGGATCTTTCACAGCATCTTTAATTAAGGCTTAAACTATCACTCCTATTTATTAAAAACTTTATTTTTGAGAAATGACCTTAGATTCATATTGACAGGCTTTAAAAATTAGCTCAATAATTGTACCTTATTTTAGTCAAGTGTCAGCATAAAATAAAATTTATTAGCTTATGATTACAAATCAAACCAACTAACAGACAAACAGTAAAAAAGTGAATATTATAATTTTTTTAAAGACAGTTTTAAAAATGTATTGTTTTATTAAGATATTTAATTAAAGATTAATCTACTGAGTTACTATGCTTTCTCCCTTCTTCAAATACTAAAAAAAATTTTGATAGTTCAAAAAATTGAAACATTTTATAATCTTTCATGAAATTTATAAAAATACCTTTTAATGTATATACTCAACAAATTCCACTGACGCAGTCAAGAGTCAGGAAAATAAATTTATATTTCAAATTAAATAATTATACATTCCCATGAAAGTAATACTAAAATATAATTATATAATCGGTTTAATTGGAATTTAAAATAACTTACCATACTAAAAAGCAAACCTTGTTTTTATTAAACAAAACAGTTTATTTTTTAACATATTTAGTACATAAAATTACAAATGAATTTAATACTTTATCTCATAATTAACTTTTTTTATAATTAATTTCATCACAAATATTCTAAAATGCTTAAATAGTTGCTTAATATTTTACGACTTTATAAATAGGACCTTAATACTAAAAGTTCAAAAATTGTAATTAAGTATGGTATGATATAATTGCTATGCTACCTACCATACAAGATATATACTGTAACTAAATAATTATTTCTGATATAAACTTTTTTAAGAGAAAGTTGACAACAAGTATTACAAAATATCTAAGAGAAAAGATGCTTTGATTTCTTTTTTCCGACAAGAAAGAATTATAAGCAATACAATGATAAAACAAATTCTATTATTAAGAAATAATGTGTTGTAAGATTCAAAAACAATTAAATTTTCTTTCTTTTTCGAAGTGCAAAGAAACAAATTTGAATTGCTTAGTTTAGCTTACAGAGAGTCACAGGGTGCAAAATCACAAAACACTGTGATGCTAATGTAATATTTTGATGTTTCCATAACTCTATACTTCAATAACAATTAAAATAAATCTATAATAAAATAGTTGAACATAAAATATCGAATCGCAAAATTTTATAATTGATTGTTTTAATACACTATCTCAAACTTTCCAGGAGTTCACATATAAAATTAATAATTGAAACTGAAAGCATAAATTTCCTAAATCAGCAGAAGGTGCATCAGTGACTTGAACTGTAAGAGATGGCCTAAAAATTGCATAACTCGAGTTAGTTAATATGCTTGAAAAGTCTTTCAGTTAATTAAAAAAAAAAAATTAAAGTTTAATTCACTTAATCTAAATAGAAGAAGTCAGAGAGGATCGCCACAGAACCATTTCAAAAAAGGCACCTTATATTTATGTCAAAGGATCACAGATCAAGCACAAATTATATTATTTTTCAACATCCATAAACATAAATAAAATTTGTATGGATACTATACTAAATTAAAAACAACAAATAATGCGATTAAAATTATTAAATAATAAAAGCAAAGTTATCTGAAAACTTTATTAATAGCAAACAAATTGGTAAAAATAATGACCAATACAAAAACTAGCATTACCATAAAATAAGAAATAATAATAATTTAGTTGAAATGTCATGTACTAAAACTATTTCTTTTCTTAGAAATTATGAAAATATATAACTAACGAAAACAAAATCCTGATAAAGAAAGAATAAAGGAATAGGAAAAACAAAAGCTAAAACTACAATTACTTAAAGTCAGGTAAACAAACAATAACTACACCTATAATAATTGAAGTATCAAATTCATCATAATAAAACATACATAACGGTAACAATTCAAATAATAAATAAAACTTACAAAAGTTTCATACAGAAATGTCATTATACAATGAAACATTACTACTTAATCATGGGAAGACCGACAACTTTAAAACTCTACGAAACATACTTCAACTCAATTTAGTATCAAAAAGATTATGAGAAATAAACGAAGGATTACTTCCATTGAAAATAAACTAACTTTCGTTATAAATTCTTTTAAAAGTAACGATACATTTAAGTTATTAATTTTAACATATGATAAAGTAACTACAGAAGAGTAATACTCCATATCTGCCAGATGAAGATAGAGAACTTTAAATAAACAAATGAAAAAATTTGCGATTTTTACCTCGGAAGCAAACTTCGATTTCAAGTCTTCAGCTGATATTAAACATTTTAGCATCACACTAATAAATATACAAACATCGCAACTATTACATCACAAACAAATAAATAAGATATCAGAACAACACCAAAAACCACAAATTATGGCGTTTAAAGAGGTGGCTTGTTGCCAGATTCAAAATCAAACTTTTGTGAAAAGATAGAATAAAATTCCAAACAAAGTAAGCTAAAAGAAACAAATTCATTTCGCATTCAATTTAACGATAAATTCACCATTCTCACTGTATGTAAAAAATATTCGTTTGTGAATTCAGAGATGCGAACAACAATCTGATTGGCAAGTTTTTCATGGGTAAATATATTTCACAAATCAGGTTCTCATTCGTATACACAAATGTATGCAGTGAGGACAACTCTTATTAAACTAAAATGTTTCAAATTTCTAAAAATTATTTAGGCCCATCGTCAATTGAATACTCCAAACAGAGGGATTGCTAATAGCCCGTTGGGTCCAGATAAGTATCAGTTGAGTGCTTTACGCTGATATTTTAGTAAAAAAAAAATTCCCCCAGTGCATTGATCGCAAGGCGCAAGAATTTCAGTAGATCACCGAAGTCAAGGTGAAAGACCACTTTGATCAGCATACGCAGGGACCAAGGGTGCGCGGTATCGATCCTCTTTAAACTGTTTTATCTTAAGAGTTATTGATTGCGCGCAGCTCATCAGGCTACCAATGCGAGTGAACCATTCCGTCTGCAGATTATCAAAATTGTGATAACATGTCTTCAGATCATCTTCAGGATTACTTCCCAGATTGTCAGCAATAGTCATAGCTCATTGTCCAGCTTTAATGCGACGTATATAAAGTATATGTTAAATTACGTAATTTTAACCCACTGACGGTTCTTTACGTAAAAGTCGTTTTTTAACCTGCAGTCTTCACCGCATAGCAAAACCGGTTTCTCCATGTTATTAGGTAGGAGTATAGTGTATTGGGGGAGAAACATTCTCCTAATCTTGCCTTTTTACTAAACCGCCAGTGGGTTAAATGCTAAAATCCGAATAAAATCAATTGAATAGTTATCGAGAAACAATAATAAAAAGCCGTATCACTCTAGTTGCAGCGTTATCTCCAAATTTTAGGACATCTTTGAAAATTATGTAGATAAGTATACGCACGGTATGAAAATTTTTGCCCTTATATTAATTTTTTTTTCATAAATTAAATAATAATGCAAGTTTATTTTATGCATGAAAATATCCTTGGGGAACGCGTTTAGCTATTGGCGTCACTGAATGATATGTAGTAAAAGAATTGGAAACGCAAATTGTAAAAATAACACTTTGAGGCTCAACTGTTAAAATTTAGATCTGATGAGAATATAAGGACCTATCATCTAATTTTGTTATCATTTAATATTTAAGCAATATTAATGGCCCTTACAAGTGAGAGTTTTCGCATTCAAGCACCCAGCTTAAATGTTTTCTAAAAATACTTAAAAAATGTTATTTTCTAATCTCAATTTATATGTTTTTTTTCCCTTTCTTCTTTTTGTGCTGGGCCTATTTTATTTAATATTACTGCCTTATTTACTATTGTATCTATATGGTAAATTAGAAAAACTTTTCAAATTTTTAAAGCTAAGAATTGATTTACAAATATTGGTTTCTATAATTAGTAAGAACAATTATCCACACAAAGCCCCGAGAGAAAATGGTACCCCCCCCCCCNCCCCCCCCCCCCCATGGCTTTGTTCCTTTCAAACCAGTGTTGAAGCTTGCAATATATAACATTCCTTTTGGATAAAAAGTGATTCCATTTTTTTAATATTTATTTCGCAAATTGGTTGAAATACCAGAGTTGCAACAAAGTAAGAAAAATTGATAAAAGCAAGCAAAGTTTACGCAACATTCTTTTTTCTACAGATACTGTTCTGGGAATACAGTTTTCAGTAACTCATTCTAGAAATTTCTGAAAGAAGTTACTTGGAAAATAAAAATAGCAAAAAAAAAACCCATCAAGAACATATTGTTTTACATTCCCTTTTATAAGAAATAAAGCTTAGTCCCCTAAAAAACCGAAATTATATTCTCACAAGTTAAAAAAGAAGTATTGCACTAAATTCTAAACAATTTTTAGTTAATTAAATGGTTACTACTTCATTTATAAAAATCCTAATTGCATTGAGGGAATAAAAATTAGGATTATAAATTTTCTATTAAGCAATTATCTATAAAGAAAAATTCAAATTTAAAGGGTAGGGTAGATTAAATATTACAGGTATTTTTATTTGCAATGAAATTACTTTTTCTAACAAATAAAAATTTTAATGTCTGAGATTTAAGTTATAAAAAATATTATAATTAGGATATTCAATGCATATCATGTTAAAGCAGACAATGTACTCAGGTGATTTTTTCCAATTTTAAGTGCTAAATACTTTGGAAAAACACAATTACATGAAATTTCCCCCCCTCTAATATAGGCAAAGATCTTCAAACTTTAATCACTTAATTAAGTACATAAGTCTTTTTAAAGTCAGAAAATATTAATAATTTAGATTTTTATTCTTGTATTTTTTTAGAACGTTGCAGAGCGGACAGACATCAAGAACTGGTACTTTAATAAAATTAAGATTTGATCTTAATTTTAATTAAAGGCGAAATCTATATATCCAGATCCTGAATGTGCATATTTTAGAGTAGGATTCTATAATTATAAATTAACCTTCGGCATACGGTGTTTTTCAAAAGTTTGTCATTCTGGTTGGCTTGTTCTATCAGTCATAAAACCTTCCTTTTTCTGGCCGCCCACCCCCGGGGTATTCAGAAATATTGGTTCACTGTCGCTAACAGTTCTTGCAACAAAAACATAGGTCCGAAACTCGAGCCGAGTGACCCAGATGAGCCACCACTTGTGACGTTTATTAAATCAAAGAAATTTAAACACAAACAAGCCAGAAAATACTGGAAACAGTTTCAGTTGTACCAGTAATACGCATAAGATTAGGGGTCGTGACTACCAAATACATGACATTAAAATTTTTGCTATTGAAAATAGCAGTACAATTTTATAAAAATAGATGCTAAAGGAAAGGACAAATTTGATTTATACAAACAATGCATGCTATTATAATTAAATTAAAAATATAAACTGCAAAATGTAATGTGCAAATGAGAAATAGACAAGACATTAATTTTTTTTTTTATTATCATTCATTTCTAAACATGAAAGAAATTTATGTACATAGGATAATTATGTACACAGTACAAATGATATTTACAATCTGCATGACAATGTATTATGCCTCAATCTCTATATCGTTGCATGAGTGGCTTCCAGACATAAATTCAGTTAAACGTGTTTGAAAATCTCCTACATATTCAGGTTGCAGCATCTTTTTAGCTCTCCAAAGAACAGTAGCATAGTTTGCAGAATTTCCATCTTTATGTTCTAGTTCTAACTTCATGTAGTCTAACCATATATCTGAAATTACAAACAAAACATAATTTTTTTCAAAAAACATCATAAAAAATAGCGATTTTAGAAAATTTTAATTGCTGACTACAAAAATAGATCAATAAAAAATTAGTCAAAGTATTTATTGGAGGAGAGTAAGTTTCTTTACTTTAGTATTGATACCAATTTATGCATACAAACACATTTTGTTTTCGGCAATAATAACACTTATAACCTTTATTTTAAGAGAAAATACATTAAAATAGTCAATCCTAATTCCATAATGAAAATGCATTAAGCATCTAGGAACTCATACTTCACATTTTTCCCAGGCATTCTATAGAATGCCAAATGAGAAGCTGGCAAAGTAGGGAATGAATACATCTCCAATTCGTTTAGAATGCAATACAATTTAAAATGCCATGTTGCGACATCGTGTATATCATGCTGCAACAAGAAAGTTGACTTCATGTCGTACTTTTTATATAAAAAAATTTTGTTTCCCTTAATAAAAAAGACATACATTTTGCTTTGCACACTTTCAATTTTATTTTACCTATTTTGAATACATTTTTTAATCTCTTTTTTTTTTCAGAATAACATTTGTATTTTTGTGGAATGCACATTATTTATATAATAGCCATCAGAACCTTTTTTCATACTTTGCCTAAATAACATCTGTCATTCTATAGAATGCTTTGGTATCATATACAATGGTGTGGTGAAAGTATATAATAATACTCAGATTTCATACTTTTTCTAAAAACGCCTGTACAATGTCCAGGCACTGTGAAGAATGCTGGTATTTCATATTTTAGCCAGTAATATATACACCAATACTTTCAGGACATTTAAAATGTTTGGACTTTGCTTCCATATCATTTGTAGATCTATGTTTAAGAGTGATATGGTGATTTTTGGTAAACTGTCTAATTAAATGGTTTTCAAAATCTATATGTTTTGTTCGATAAAGGTATAAGAGGTTTTCCAACAGTTTTAGAAGATCAAAAATATCACCAAATATATTAATATTACAAAATTGATTTAAAGTTTACTTCTTTAACAGTTTTTGCCAGTATAGAATTTGCAACATGTTTTGAAAATATAGTAGGTGAAGGCTTAAACTGGAATAATTTTAAGTATCATATTACATCGTTTCTTTTCCCTGATGCAGGTGTTTGATTAGTCCTTGATTGTTCAACTATAACTCCTTTTTTTGCTTTGAAATTTTTTGTTTTGTCCATTAATTGATAGAATAATTATGAATGCACACATTAAATAGATAGATGCAATGCAAAGGTAGAGAATCCATATTTTTAATATATGCAGAATTTCAGAAGCTCTGGATAGAACAACACAATAAAAAAATTGAGAATATGAGTAAAGAAGTATGAGGAATTTTAGTAATTTTATTACTTATCAAAGCACTGTAATGTTTAATCCTTTATTTACACATTATTATTGAAAAACTAATAGTAGTTTTTAATCATCCCTTCCCTCTTAATAGTCAATTTTTCAATAGCGATGATTCCTTAATAGGGTTTAATACCCTAATTTTTTTCACTCGATTAGATATGTATAACGGCAGCTGCTTTATTTTATTACGAAAAGAGAATTTGATTTATTTTCTGTCACAAGTTTAACATATTTGTATAAAATTATAAACTATTTGATAAGCTACATAAATAAACTATCTATGTCTTACTAGTTTTTTACAGAAGCAATTTTATTATAACAAATATTTGCAAAACTATTTATCAATTCATACAAAAACAAATAATCATATAAATCAAATGACACACATGCATATACATCATAAAAATACAGTTGTCTCATATTAAGGTCAAGCTATTTTGGAGACTTTAGCCAATAAGAAAAAAGTCTGTCATGTGATCAATACCCCAAAAAACTAATCAGATGTTTGTGTGTAACCAACACTGAATTCAACTAATAACAGCATTAATTTGATGTTGCGTTTTGTCACTACAACTCAATTTCCCTCGATCTTCGTTTGCAAAGCAAATAAAAAATAATTGTGTAGCAATTATTGGGGTTTGGCGAGCATCAGCGAGCAGGAGGCAGATCCCTCTAGTATATATATACAGTGAAACCTCCAAGAAAGATCACCTCTATGTAGCAACTTCCCTTATCTACAACTACTTTTGGGAGGAATGGAATTTCTTCCATAAACTTTGTGATGAAGAAAACCTTTAGGAGAGACCACCGAAACCTCTCGCAGGTACCGGGCTAACCTCTGTACCGAATATTCTAGTAAGGAAACAGGAGAAAAAAAAATATCAAGACAAAAAGTATTAACAAAACAAATAAATAGGTAAAATTGCATTCAAAATATTTGCGCGAGGTTCTTATTTAGAGTTGAAAGTTAAATAAGAAAAAAAGTTATTAAAAGAAACTAAGCATCACAAACTTCCTCTCATTTTTTAAAGCTAACTAATTTTTATAATATAAAATTAAATGCAAACCTAAAAACAAAAATATAAAATTACTCATTTATTCAAAATAATTATATCATTAATAATTGGTAAATAGGTTTTTACTTATAATTATATCAATAGAAATCATTTTCATTGACGCTAAATTTATTCCTCGATCCGGTTTTCATTATTCCAACACAAGTGGCATTTCCGCAAGGAAATGACATTGACTAAAATGAAAATCGTTTACAGAAAATCATGTACCTTTGATAACATTTTGAAGTCAATGTGGGTAACCCCTAAGAACGAACAACCTCCATTAACGATCATTTTTACTCTGGAATAGAGAGTGGTCACTCCTGGGAAGTTTTACTGAATATATATATAGAACAAATACAACAGAGTTAAAAAAAAAAATTCAAATAATTTATGTAGTATAAAATTCTTTACCAATATTTGTGGCGCCGAATTCTTGAATGCCATCTTCATAATATTGTCTTAACAAATCAATAGAGGAGTTCATCTATGATAGAAAAATAAATAAATAAAAATTACAAATTTGAAATAATGTTAACTAATTTCTGTCCTCATGATTAAAAATAAATAAATCATTTGTTTGTAATTTACAGAAATGTGTATGCAAATTGAAAGAAGTGATTACTGACTATAATTCTTTCGTTGGTAATAATTTTTCTAAATTAATGAAAAGAACTATAACAGAATTCAGAACTCGAAATATAATAATTAAAAAAAATGTAAAAATATTTTATTCATCATTTAAACTTAACCATTTTTACTGCACTCTACAAGACTAGTTTGATTATAAATTACATCATTCAGATCCTTAATTTCCAAATACATCTTTCATATGAATTTTAATTTTAATAAAAAAATAAAAATGGAGAGAAAAAAAGGACAATGTGATGCTAGATAATGTTTTCATTACAAATAAAAGCTTACTTAACATTTAATTGTTTGTTTACAAATTGAAAGAATAGAGGGGTAGAATCTCCTCTCTCTAGTGTTTAAACTGATAGAACTTTTAGCTTTTATTTTCAAGATATTTTTTAATAAAATAGAGATTTTTTTCATGTACTGGTTTAAGGATAATGGACCAGGGAAAACTAGTTATTATTTCCCCGCAAAGAACAATACTTATGCATTAATTCAACTGTCTTAGGTTCATTTATTACAATAGTAAGAAATTATTGAAATTGAATTCACAAATTCAAACAATATTATGTAATCAATCAAAAGTTGTAATTATCTGTACTTGGAAAAAAAGTGGTAACTTTGCTACACTAAAGGCAAATCTACAAAGATGTATATGTAGTAAGAAAGGGAAACAAGACACACTAGAATCAGCAGGCATATATTACTTTTTACAATAAAAAATATAATAGCAATAGTAAAAATTGTATCATAACTTACTTGTCCATTTTCAATCAATATCATTTTTTTGACAATATGATGAGATATAGGTCCCAACTTTTTAAACCTTTAAAATTACAAAATGAAGAACTTCAATAAAGGAAATGACATGTCAGAATAATCAGCAGTTTTATTTTATTACATGAAAGATAATAGTTAATAAAAGAATACTGAATACCAGAAGTCAAACATATTTCCAAATACAAAACATAGCTAACAGTCAACTTAATACAGCGTCACAAATTGATTTTCCCTAGTCACATAATTTAGGGCAAAAATGCCGTGACCGGAAATTGAAGCCTTTAATGATTTTAATTAATTTAATCCCTTTTCTTAATTCCATATTTTCCAAATTTCAGAACTCAAAAATTTGTAATTTTTAGCTATTTTAAGAAGTGAACGGTAACTACTTTTGTTAGCATGTTTAGGTCTGATAGAAAATATTGATTGTTGGTCCAGTGAACATTTTATTTTAAGGCATTGAAACACTGATCCCACTAGACTTTGGAAAATATGGGGACAGGGGATTTCAAAATTTCCCGAGTTTTTGTTAATAGTAATAAAAATGTCAATTTCAGACACAGATAAAAAGAATTTTTTTATGATTAGAAAAAAAAATGCATTTTGTAATTGATTCAATAATAATTTGACGAAGAGCTAAAACCAAATTAATTGTGAGAATTATTTTAACTTTGAAAAAAATACTTTATCTTCAATGAACATTGTGAAAATATAGTCAAAATTATTATAAAATAACTTTAACCCAGATGAACAGTTTGTTATCGCTTTAAATAAAAAAAGAAGACCACAATAAAATCAGGAAACTTGGTAGTTATATGAGCACAATGATCTTATCTAACATATAAAGTACAATAAGATTTAAGTTTCCCTTAATTATTAAATTCTAAATTAAATCAATCATTGAATGCGAAAACAATAAGATTAATAAAGAAAGATCAAAACAATTTACTATTAACTAAACAACAGCCAATTTTAGTCAATAAATTTAATCTAATTACTTTTTATATAATTTCCTAGTTGCCTCAATACCAGATTGGATTGCTGTAGCTTCTAAGTACATTTCCTTAAGTGGAACAGAGATTTCTTTAGGTTTTTTAATTCCAGTCTAAAAAAGAAAAAGAAATTTTAAAAATTTTCAATAAAGAAATTGAAATATTATAACTTTAATAATAATAATAAAAAAAACAGAACTTAACATAAGAGTAAATTAAACATAAAATTTTAAATATAAATATGCACATAAAATATTATACATAAAATTAAAATACTTATTTACCTCAAAAAATTCAATCAACTTTTCTGGATCTAAAGCAGATAACCATTCAACTCCTAACTTCCATAAAATGACTGAGTCCTAAGTATAAAAAAATCATGATAAAATTGTTATTTTAAACAAATTAATTTTAACTGTTTGAACTAATAAGCTTCAAGACAGATTAAAACTTTTAGTAAAAAATTTTTTTTTAATGCATAACATAAATCTGTACTGTTAATGCATTTTTTGTTCAGAAAATACATATAAACTGAGAAACATGTTAAAATAAAGATTTTTAAAAATAACGGTATTGCTTATCTTTTGCTTTAATAGCAACATGAAAGGAAGAAGCAAAATTCAGTAGATTTCATAAAATAATAGTTAGAATATTTATGCAAACTATTGCGCAATGTATAAAATACTATTCACTATGGGAATTGTAAGTATTTTTAACAATCAATTAAAGAAAATAAAATAGAAAAAATGATGACTATAGAATATATATATACAGTCGAACCCCGCTATAGTGAACCGTCTGCGGACTCAGTAATGTGTCCACTNGGGGTTCGACTGTACTTATATACATTATTAATCTAATATTTTCTAGAACTGATAAATATTAAAAGGGTTTTTCTTTATTTATAATGTTTATTATGTACTTAAATCTAAACTTTGCTACAAATATTAAATTAATTTCATAATAATTCCAAATACATATTTTAAAAAATATTTAATTTTCTAAAAGTCTTAATAAAATTTGAATTTTTTTTCAAAATGGAAAAAGTTTTAAACTAATTGAAATGAAGTGCACTTAATTAAAAGTACTAAGTAGCTATTTAAAATCACAAGTAAATTAAAAGTTGAGAGAAAAATATGTTTTGATAGAGATTTTTTTCAAAAACTTGCCCAATTTTAAGGAATATTTTAAAATACAGTTGAACCTTGATCAATCGTTCATACATCATGCATTGTTTTATTTTAACTATCGCATTACAAATGCTATTTTTATATTGCTAATAATATCTGTTTAAATCATTTTTGAAATGAGAAGATTCCTGGATTTTTCAGAAATTCTACCAGATTCCTTTATAATATTAAAAAGTTGTGATTGCCTTGTTACGATCACTGGTTACCCATTGTTCAAATGTTTTTTTCTTTTGGGAATGACTCCATTAAATGCCACAACATTTCAAATCATGGGTAGCAAAAATTGTCTCTAATTATACGTTAATAATAGAAAGAATATAAAAATACTTTAAATTATTATTATGTAAATACATTAAAATGCCTGCTAGTGAAAATAAGAACAGCAGCGGTCGCCATAGCAACGCAGGCGCACTGTTTACTATTACTCTTGAACACAGTTGAAAAGTGTGTGGGTGCCATCAAATCCAAACCAAGATTCATTCTGCCAATGGGCAACATTGAAGTTAATTTATTTTGAGAACAAAAACAGTAACTCTTAATACAATTCATGAAAAAAACGTGAATTTGTTACAGCTTTTGTATAAAGCCTTAAATAACAGATTTTGCATATATGGATCAGTCGATAAAAATGTTTAAACTTGTGGTGTTGTCGGTTTAAGAATTAGTTGCAGAATCCGAAGAAATGCAAAGTGATATCGATGAAAATCAAGATAAACACAAGCAAACATTTGTGGAAAGCGTGAATCCTTTAAAACAATGAAAAACTTTTTCTATTCACACGAGCTTTCAAAGAATGAACAGCAAAGTGTCACAAATATCAAAAATTTATTGTTTGCTATGAGGACAAAGAGAATCAAAATTTCCAATAAATCAATATATTTATAATCTTAGGGTAAATGAATAAATATATTTATTTATCCTTCTTTTGCATCATAAATATTTTCAAAGAAGTAACATTACATATTTTTTTCAACTAAAATTTTTTTTATAGGTAATGTAAATTTATTAACTTTCTAGTCATTATTTGATATTTCAAGTTGAGACACATTTATCATTTCCCCCTATGTTTGTAATGAATGATCCCCTGAGAAACGATCAATCGAGGTTTATCATTATAACAAGAGAAATTGACTAAATCCAATAGAGCTGAAAGCTATGCTGTTGGTATCAGGTATTTTTTGTATAAACTAAAAAAGGTCAGTAGACTGAGGTTACAATGTGTTATATAGGTAAATGTACAATAAATAAATAAATATGCAGAAACAAAGCCATATTCAAGGATAAAAAGACAGGGACAATTGTCCAAGGTTTATGAGTTTTGAGGGAAAGGCCAGTAAAACCTGTAAGCCTTGAGTATCATTTTTGCAAGCTGCATGCGACACTTTTCATGAAAGTTGAAGTTTTCTTACATACTTCTTTATGAATCAAATAAAAATATGCATCCAAAAAAAGTTTATCCTCTTGAACAGATGAGCTTAGTAGTAAAATACTTTATATGACATTTCGTAAAAATTGAAATTTCAAAGGATAAGTTTTATTTTAGCTCCATACAGCAATATTTTTTTTTCCAAACTTTTAAATTTTGTAGATCTTAGTGAATGCAGTACAAAATGATAAATGACAGTCTGAGTGGTTCTCAGAGTGGAAGAAAGTTCCAAGTGCATTGGGCAACATAACAAACAAATCAAAAGCAGCTTAAAATGTCTAGAATATTAACTTTAAGAAACAGTTTAAATAAATAAAAGGATTTTATAGATATCACCAATTGGAAACTTGTGAATAAGAAATAAATGCATGAAATAATCTTTATTTTTATTATCAACATATAATCTTTAAAGGTAATTTACTCAAATTCCTTAAAATGTCACTCAGAGAACAAGAAAACAAAAGTGCAATACAAAAATAAATAACGCAAAATGTTGTGCAAAAAAGAAATGGATATAATAGAAACAAAATTTAAAAATAATAAATAGATCAAATAATGCCAAAAATAGAGCTGATTGATAAATAAGGTTATTATGGTCTAAACTGTAAAATTGTGTAAAAATTTCTTCTTTTTTTAAAGGCAAATTCACCAAAAAGTTTTAAATTTAGGCTTTAACTATAAAGCTGTATAAAATAATGGTACAAAGCTATATATAAAATAATGCGGATTTTTGAACATTTAAGCACGATTTCTAGACAATATTTTGTTTCATCAAAACTTTGCAAGATTATTTTGTCTACAGTTGACAATGTATGTAAACATTTATAAATAAAATCTATTGTAATAACAGAACACTGATAACACACTATTAAACATCTCATACATCACTAACCGAATCAATCTCAACACGTCATAGAACTGAATTCTACTTTACTAAAATATACCTTTTCAGGCACTGTGTTCAGAGCTTCAAGTAGATACTTATATATTTGCTTAGTTGGGTGCAATAGTTGAATATGAAAAGTTAGTGTTTTGAACCATAAATCAACTGTGTTAAATTTGCGAGCAGCTTCCAGAGAAATAGATAGTCCTTCGCCTTCATCACCTCTTTCAAAAAGAAGCTCGATCTATAACAAACGAAATAAATAAATTAAATACAAGGTGTAGCAATTAATTTCTAGGACTGATTAAAAAACTACAGAAAATAATATGCGAGTTACATAAGATTTTATATATTTCACTATTACCTCTACCTCAGCTGTAAAAGTTTCTAAAACAAGTTTTAAGCTCAACAATAAGTTGTCACCTAGAATGATCTTCAATTACATTAGTATAGGAGAAAATTAGGAAATTTTACTACAGCCGATTAGCTGCAGCATTTCTAATAGTGAGCACTTTTTAAAACACATAGCTATTTTTTCAAAATTTAAGTTTGGAACAATGAAAAATGTAAGGTGTAATAATATAAGGCATTTTATTCGAAGCATTTCTCAAAATATGATTAACATTACAACAAGGTTCATTCAGGGAGCAAAGTCAAATCTTTAAACAAAAAAATAAGCACATTTTCAGTACTTTTTCAGCACTCAAAAAACATTTTTAAGCACTATGTACATTAAGAATATGCAAAGTAATTTTCAATAACTTTACATGATCATGATAAAATACCTAGTTTCTGACAAAGAACTTATCCCTTATATAAAATGAACTAACTTATTATAAAATGATCGAGAGATTTTTTTGTTCGATTTCAGAGGGTGGAAAATGAAGCATAAAATTGAGCAGAGTTGCACATGAGAGTGCAATAATCTCACCAAACACAGCTCACTATACGCACATGCAAACTCACAAGTATTTCACCAAACCTGTAAAATGATTGGAGCTTTCATACGCTATAGACTGATGGTACGCCGAAATGAATTATGAAAACACTGAACAATAGAAAAATGTTAAAAGCCCGCTTTTGCATAATATGCGGCGAATATCGAAATGGTAACGAAAAAAAAATCTCCTTTTTGAGAAGGAAAAATTAAGTACTTTTTAAAAACACCCAATGAAAAAAGCACCTTTAAGGGCTTTTAAAAAACGAAAATCGGAAATAAGCACTTTTTAAAAATGCTATGCACCATGTTTATTTCTAAAAAAAAGAAAGTCATAATTTTCAGAATGTTCATATGTACAGTGAAAGACCACCAGGAAAGACCACCTCTATTTAGGACCACTTTTGGGAGGTACAGAATTTTTCCTTATAGAGTTTGTGTTGAAGAAAACCTTTATGAGAGAGCATCAAAACTTCTCCCAGTGACCAGGCAAACCTCTGCACCAAATGCGATAAAGGACAAATAAGGAAAGACGAAAAAATATCAACAAAAGAAATCAGTAGATAAAAATATATTCAAAATATTTGTGTGAGGCTCTTATTTAGAGAGCTCTCTTTGACGATCTCTGAAGGAGATCTACAAATTCATGTTGCAGTCAGAGTGCACTAAAGATGATGCTATAAATAATATATTTTAAGAGTTGAAAGTTAAATTAGAAAAAAAAAATTCAAAAACTAAGCAGGCAAACAAACCTCTCTTATTTTTTAAAGATAAAAAATTAAATGCAAACCTTGAAAAAAAAAATGTTTATTAATTTAAAATAATTCTATCATTCATAATTGAAAAATTTGTTTTTGCACATAATTATATCAGTAGCTATCATTTTTATCAACGCTAAATTTTATAAATCTATCGTGTTTTTATGACGTCAACACAAGTGGCGTTTCTGCACCAAGAAAATGACACTGACTAAGTTTAAAATCATTTGCAAAAAATCTTTAATAATATTTTAAAGCCAATGGAGGTAATTTCTAAGAATGACCAACCTCCATTAATGACCATTTTACTGTAGAACAGAGAGTGGTCACTCCCAAGAAGTTTCACTGCATTAAAAAAAAAAAACTAATAAATTTCACGTGACCTTTTCCATGAATTGGTAACTTCAAAACACATTAAATAGTAAAGTAAATCACATTAAATGGTTATGTAATTCACANATTATGAAAACACTGAACAATAGAAAAATGTTAAAAGCCCGCTTTTGCATAATATGCGGCAAATATCGAAATGGTAACGAAAAAAAATCTCATTTTTGAGAAGGGAAAATTAAGTACTTTTTAAAAACACCCAATGAAAAAAGCACCTTTAAGGGCTTTTAAATAGCGAAAATCGAAAATAAGCCCCTTTAAGCACTTTTTAAAAACGCTATGCACCATGTTCATTTGTAAAAAAAAGAAACAGTTATAATTTTCAGAATGTTCATATGTACAGTGAAACCTCCAGGAAACACCACCTCTATTTACGACCACTTTTGGGAGGTACAGAATTTTTCCTATAGACTTCGTGTTGAAGAAAACCTTTATGAGAGAGCATCAAAACCTCTCCCAGCGACCAGGCAAACCTCTCCACCAAATGCGATAAAGGACAAATAAGGAAACAAATATTAAAACAAAAAATATTAACAAAAGAAATCAGTAGATAAAAATAAATTTAAAATATTTGTGCGAGGCTCTTATTTAGAGAGCTCTCTTTGACGATCTCTGAAGGAGATCTACAAATTCATGTTGCAGTCAGTGTGCACTAAAGATGATGCTATAAATAATATATTTTAAGAGTTGAAAGTTAAATTAGAAAAAAAAAATTCAAAAACTAAGCAGGCAAACAAACCTCTCTTATTTTTTAAAGATAAAAAATTAAATGCAAACCTTGAAAAAAAAAATGTTTATTAATTTAAAATAATTCTATCATTCATAATTGAAAAATTTGTTTTTGCACATAATTATATCAGTAGCTATCATTTTTATCAACGCTAAATTTTATAAATCTATCGTGTTTTTATGACGTCAACACAAGTGGCGTTTCTGCACCAAGAAAATGACACTGACTAAGTTTAAAATCATTTGCAAAAAATCTTTAATAATATTTTAAAGCCAATGGAGGTAATTTCTAAGAATGACCAACCTCCATTAATGACCATTTTACTGTAGAACAGAGAGTGGTCACTCCCAAGAAGTTTCACTGCATTAAAAAAAAAAAACTAATAAATTTCACGTGACCTTTTCCATGAATTGGTAACTTCAAAACACATTAAATAGTAAAGTAAATCACATTAAATGGTTATGTAACTCACATAATATTTTCAAGAGTTATTAAATCAATCTTTAAAATTAAGAGCTGCATTTTGAATTAAAAATGGCATGATTTAATTATTTATTAACAATATAATAAATTACATACCCATTCTGAGTAGTAAATTGCTGATAATTGTTCATAAGAAGCTGCTCTTTCCATAATTTTAACAACTTTATCTTGAAGCTGAAAACAAAATGTTTCAATTGGGAATAAAGAACAATTTTAACAAATATACATGCAAAATTTCATTCAGATTTTTTCCCTCTGCTTAAGATGCATAACTAAATTGATATCTAAGTATGTATCAAAGCAGTGGAATGTATTTTTTAAGCATTTACTTCATTTTCAGCAATGAACAGTCATAGTGGATTTGAAGTAATAACATTTATATGGAAATACACAGGAGCAGAAAACTATATAACTTACTAAACTTCTTCTATTTTCCTTTGAAGACTTGATCAAGTTTAAAACAAAATCAATATATAGATTCCACATTTTTTCTGAAAATAGAAAAATAAAATGAATCATTCAGAAAGATAAATTTTTTTTATTTCCATATATTTAGTTTATGGAAATTTTACTGGCAGGGTTCCCATTCAATTCCAAAAATAAAAATGACTGCTTTAAGTTTTCCAAGAAAATGTCAACAATACTCCAAATTGCATTCTAGCTAATCTCTGTATTTTATTGTAAACATACATTTTTCAAATAAAAAGCACTGAAACTTTGTTTTTAATAGAAAATATGTCAACTATGCATTACATTTTGTAAGAAGCATATAGCCAAATGTATTAATTTTAATTACATAAGTACTAAAGGTCAAACATGTAGATTTTATAATACACAAGGAAACAAACTATAGATAAAAGTTACAACTTAATTTGTATAAGATGCTGAACTAACTTAATAACTCAATGTTACATACTTCAGTAATCCAGTTTTCTGGCCATTATATACATATTTTGCTTGTTATTAAGAACTAAAATTAATAAATACAGAAAGCTTAGTCTTTACAAACAATTATTGCCAACAAAGTTAGCTATATTATATTGCATAAATAGGTATATGAAAGGGGAAAAAAATTGATGCAAGTAATTGTTAAACTAAGAAGTTGTAATATTTTGTAATAATATTCATAAGCCTAAGAAAATTTAACCTGTGTTGCAATAAAATTTTAGCATGAATAGACTAATTTTTTTTAAAGACCACATTGGTTACTTATTGTTACTATGAATTTCAGGATTCCACTTATAGATTAAAGACATATTTGCAAAATTTTTATAGAACTTTTACAATTAAAACTAAGAATTTATAATGATTTCATTATAATATTATAAATCATTTGCATATATGCATTGACTGCAGCAGTCATAAATATTTATTATTCAAAACAAAATACTTAGTTATCATAAAAATACCTGTAGAGAGAGTTTTGACAGCCTCTTCATATTTTGAAAAGATTTCCTCGTTTATTCTTGATAATGTAACTTCTAGGAACAAAAATATAAAATAAGTAACAAATCAAATAAAATATATAATAAACAATATTAAATATATAAACTCTAATTTGAAATAATATAAACAAAATTAGGTTTTATAAGAAATGTATCATACAGTAGAATTTCAATTAAATTTATAATCATCTGAATTTTCTATTAGGCAGATCACTACAGTTCGTTACACAACTTTAAGACAAAGATACCTAGATAAGTCCTGGTCCTGACGAATTTAAATCGTAGTTCTACAGTACATCAGACCACTATTTACATAGTTGGAAATCAGCACACAAAAGATTGAATTTTCTTACATTTTAATTTCAAAAAGTCTTTAAGACTTCCAATCAATAAATATGCAGAAAAAGAAAAAAAATTATTTTAAATTTTGACCAAAAGAAGAATGCCAAAGAATTTAGTTGTCTCTTTAATTTTTAAAACATTATTAGAAATATAAGACTTTCAAATCATTTTAAAAAGATTTAAAAAATAAAACAAGTATAAATACCATATATAAGCAGATAATTTTTAGAAAAATTACAAAAACTAGTGGGGGAGGTCAACATTGTATACACGAACTCTAAAAAAATCTAGATTGACATCAACAAAAATACTTTACCTTTTGTTGACGAAAGGTCCATGCTTCTTTTACCCAATATGCAACCATTACTAGATTTACTACTGTTACTTCAAGAAGAATATTTTTATTTTCAAGGGTAGCATGCCTTATTATTTTCTTTTAAGGTTTCTTTTATGTACGAATTTTGAATTTCAGGTGAATGCATCTGCACAAGCAATATTAGTCATAGAATGTATGATTGAAACACAAGCAGTAAAAAGTTAAAAGTTAGTTCCTTCCTGTCACATTGAAAAAATTAACACAAGAAAGGGGAAAATATGCATCAGAAGATGTTATTTACAGAAATATGATTGATGTACAAAGAAATTGCTTAAACGAAAAATATATAATTGATGTTGCTAGGATCACTGATATTGTCAGTGATGTTAGGGAAATGCCTGGTGTTTTCACAGCTGTACTGTTGGCCCTTCAAGTAAATTGAACCGGCAGGAAGATATTGCGAGCAGAGTGCCTGGCTGACAGTAGATTAGCTGCATGGTCAATAAAAACAATCTTTAGCTTGAATTTTATTCGACTATTTCAAACAAGTAATAAAGTCCCAATAAAAGTAATAAGATCTGCCTTTATTGAGTAGAAAAATAAGCCTAAATTATATCCAAGAAAAACATTCACAAAAATGAAAGATACATAACCTCAGTGCATCAGCACTTTCTAGAAAAGGGGGACATTAAAAGGCGAAGATAAAAACACACATGTGTTAGTTGAGTTAAATTCTCTCGGAGTAAGAATGATGTCACGGGAGAAAGAAAAACCTCTGAGGAGAAAAAGCAAACATGTAGAAAGGATACTCCGTTTTTTATTTTTTTTTACAACATATACATCACTCCCTACGCCAATGTGATGCCAGCTTTGCAGCTGGTGGAACATCTTTGAACAACTCCTAAAACAATTTGTCGTACATCAATTACATCTTTTTCTTTTGAGCAATTCCTTTGTACGTCAACTATATTCCCACAAATAAAAAGTTTTCTGAAGCACCTTTTCCCATTCTTGAGTTAGTTCTTTAAACATGACAGTGAAAAGCTATCTATTAACTTCTTACTTATTAACTTCTCACTTGCTTCTTCCATCAAACAATTTATGAAAAATATTGCTAGCATAGATGTGATCTATCACCCAGTAGAGTTTTCCATCTTTCTCACACTCACCCTGCATATTCTTATACATACCTTAAATACATTCAAACATAGTGAAAAAATTATGCAAATCAAAATATATTCCAAACAAGCAATTACTTTTCTTTATCCCCTGTTCTTTGCCTTTCTTTATTTTGTCCTCTATGTGCAGTAAAGGTTGTTTTGCAAGAGCATCTAATGTTTCTTCTTTATCTGGAAACTTTTCTAAGACTCTGAAAATGAAACAAATCACTCACAGATCGTAACAAGGCAAGAAATAAACAATTTTATGAATTCAACTATCCTATAATAGTGTACTTATAAGTTAACAATGTAGATACCGAATTGGGGAGAAACAGGAATTTAAAATCGTATAACATTGGACTTAGTTAACTTTTAAGTGCTTCCAGCATTGAAACAGATCAGTATTTTCCTATTTTTACCGTATTTAGTGCAATTATTTAAAATGAATTATTCCATTGTTTATAATTTAATAAATTTATCAAGCATAAGGGGAAAAAAAAACTTTGTTTATAAGAGGGCAGTCTAAATTGGGAGAAATTTAATCAAATATTCCAGTGTTCAAGGAAAATTTCATAAAATGTCTCTCCATTACTAGACAACTGAAAAAAGTTTAATGAAATTCTTTGATTTTTTTTCTTATTATTATTGTTTCTCATTATTTTCTTACTTTGAATTTTTCCCTAGACTTTTATGGTTATATAATGATTATATATAGCCATATAATCCCTGTTAATGCTATGATAATACTTCCCCATTAATACTAGACTAGAAGCAAAATAGTGTGAGGAGAATTTTCCCCTAAACTGTGTAGAATATTTTATTGTTAGCAAAAGGGGGCCTGAGGGCTCTAAAGGAGAAATTGCTCTAAACTGCATCATGCATCACAAAACAGAAATGATTAATTTAGAAAGATTAATAATTCCCTGCATATTAATTTATGTTTAGAGGAAAACAATTAATTTCAAATTTCCTACAGAACAATTTCTGTCATAATCTTGTCATAAGTTGTAAATAATTTTTGTTTGTAAATAATTTTCGAGCAAAACAATTAATTTCAAACTTCCTACAGAACAATTTCTGTCATAATCTTGTCATAAGTTGGAAATAATTTTTGTTTCACAACGTAGGCTTTCATACATATGTTGAACATTTGTAATGATGAAAAATATTGTTGGTAAACAATTGATTTAATTCAACTCCTGGTTGTGACCAAAAATTTAAAACAAGCTTTTAAAAGTATAAATGAAGGTTTAAACAAATTTTTGAAATGATACTGGAAAAAGTAATATCAATCATTGAGTGGAGTATATTTAAGCAAAAAGGTAGCATAAAAAGATTCACAACAACAATTTCACATTTAACCCACAGATGGTTGTGTGCCAAGAAAATAAAAATTCACACTGCATTCTCTTCTACATAGCAAACTGTTTTTTGTCTATCTGATTAGCAAGGGATACTATGCAATAAAGAGGAACATTCTCTTAATCTTGAAAATACCAGAAGTCAAATGATTAAAACTTAAGAAGAACAAAGAATAAAGATGCCTAGGTAAAAATATCAAATACCTTAAATAACTTTTAAGATATTTGATAACTTTTAAGGCATTTGGTCTAATAATCGAATTGACAAGTACTAGGACTCAATCTTTAAAAGTTTGAGGACCTAACCTTAAAATTCCAATTAATTAGCCCAAATGATATCTTAATTTATGAAATCAGACCTACTTGCTCTGAATAAACATATATTTTCTTCAATTAATTGATTCATATTTTTGACCAGTTAAATATGGAGGTAGCAGCAATTCGGAATAGTTGATCAGGGAGAGGAAGAAAGTTTGGAATCTAAATGTTGATTTCAGTTTATGCATATTTTGATACATCTTTAGAACAAATAAAGGGAATCAAAACATTTTTGTGTATTAACGTGCTTACGCGACAATGTTTTGATACCCTTTATTCGTTCCAGATAAAGTTCTTTCTAAAGATAATTCCATGGAAAAATAAAAAATTTTCATTATTAATTTTAATAAACTAAAATTTAATTATAATTTATAAAAATCTTTTCACCATTTTTAACATACATAGTTTTAAAATACAAAATTTAAAGGGAATTACTCGATTTATTCTTGACAAATAAAAATTTTAAAACATCTGATAACCAAATGGAAGACATTTATCTTTGTAATCATAATAGTCAGTATTTTGCATTTTATATAATAAAACAGGCAAACAAAGTTCTTTTTTTTTTTTTTTTTTTTGAAAAAAATGTAAAAGTGCCAGTTTTTCTTGTAATACAAAGTGGTTATTCAAAATATCTGAAATGTTAATTCTCCATCCGCTTTTAAGATGTTTTTTAGTTTAATCTTTCTAATAATACTTTTTGCTTTAGCATCATAATGTATATTATGTAATTTAGCTGAAATATGGAGACACACTAATTAATTGGTTAAAAGAGTCTATGATGGCTGTAAATATAAAACAATAACTTATTTTGTTAAAATAGCAAAAAAGCTATTTTTATTGTATTTTAAAAATTTTCTTACTTTTCAAAAATGTGTTCAATATGTTTTGCAGTAAAATCAAATTCTAAGCAAATCTGAATGAATGATAAAGCAAACTCCACATCATCTAGAAGAAATGTATATAAAAAAAAAATTAAAAATACCAAGAATAAAAGTTTTTATTCATAGTCTTATCAATAAGACTGTAACATTTCATCTTTATTTATATAGTGTAACAGAGGATGTTAATAAATATAATAATTATTATTGCTTAGTTACATATAATAATTATTATTGCTAGTTTATGTAGCACTACTACATTACATTGAATCAAACATAACACACATTAAAATAAAAACTTTAAAATTAATAAAGCTAAATACCAGAAAATATGAACAAAAAATATTTTTCTGATAAAATGTTTTCAAACTTTTAAATAAGTAAAAAGTTTCACAATACAATTGGTTTTCTATTTACTAACTTTAAAGGGAATGGGAAAACCCATCATTATGTAGAGTGTGTGCTTAAGTAGAATTTGTGTACCATTTCCTCCTTTTTTTTTACATAAAATAATTGTTTTTAATATATTTTAGGGCATACGATGATGGCTAATTATTACAGCAAACTTATTATTTTACAGATAACAATACAATCGAGAATTTAAAAATTACCTCAAAAATTAAGAAGAACATACATTTAAATATCACAATGTTATTAAATTTAAAGGTCTATTACCATCTATTTCCTCAATAGCTTTGTCAAATACAACGTTAGGGATTTTTCCATTCAAAACTACATCATCTTCTTCTAAATCAGGATCCTATAACAGTTAGAAATATATGTAAGTAATCAACAATGAATACAAATTAACCTATACATCAAGATTAAAAATATAATGCAAAAAGGAAAATCACGACATTTTAAATGATGGAAGGGAAATAAAATTCATACCTCCATTTTTTGTAGTTGAAGCACTTCTCTTCTTTTACGGATCTAAAATAACAAAAAAATGAAACAAAATTAGTAATAAAAACAAACAGTATATAAATCAGCTTTTTTTTTCTTTTTGTAAAAAAAATAATTGAATTAAATCAAAAATTACTAAATTAGTGTGAAAATAGTGTCTTTCATATATAAAAATAATTAAAAGAAATAATGGTTTCTCACTGTCATAAAGATCTTATTTTGAAATAGCAGATATAATTAATTTATTATAGAATTTAATTTTGTAAAAGGGAAAATGAAATATTTTAATAATCCATGCATAACATTTATTAATTTTCAAAAAAAAAAAAAAAAAAAAATTAACATAGCTTTTGTGATATGTTGTTTACCAAATTTTTATATCATACTATATCAGTGATTTTCAATTAATTGGTAATGAATTGCATTGATTTAATTTGGTTATTTTTAATATGGTATTATTGCAAGCTTAATTATAAATTAATCAATAATTATAAATTATTTGAGAGGCATTATTTTAATTTAATTACTACCTTTATATGTAATTCATGTGAGTAATTTGTTCCAGGTATTTTAACATAACTGTTTGTACAATATAATGCTTAAAAATATTCTTAAATATTTGAATTAGTGTTGAGAGATGGATATGTATTTAGTCTGATTGTTAGCTGTTTAATTTTCAACTGTTTTCTTATTTTTTCACTATTATATTCCTTTTGTTCCCTTTTATCTAAGTGGTAAGCTTTTAAAGCTTATTTCTCACTGGTCAGCAATCTTGAAGCTGCCTGTACTTTGTTAAAAAAAGGAAAATTTATAAAAGTAATAGAAATACAGTTTTAAATTTAAACACTGAACTAATGAATTAATTTTTCCACACCAATTAAAAATTTTCCTCAAAATTGAAAAATTTTAAAAACTTTTATTGATTCTATAGACTTAACTAAAAATCTGTAATTGAAAAAGGTTAAGTAAAGCATTCCTGCAACAGCTCGTAATGAGTCAGGAGAAGTTCAATACCTGATGAAATAAATCTTGGAAAAATTAAAACAAAAGTTTTGTATTAATGTAAAAAGCAACGGAATTATATTACATTACAATAAAACAGACAATCCCCACAGAGCTCGTAGTAAGTATAAATTCCAATTAACTGAGAAATAAGTAAAAGGCTTATAGAATAATTGCATCTGTGAGCATTAAAATGGATAATATATTTATAACTAAGAAAAACAAAAATGATTAAAAGGAAAACAATAAAAAAGTTCCAAAAAAAATAATAGAAAAATTTTTACCAGATCTGTATACATCAGTTCCATTCGAAAATACTGAAAACAAAGAGTTCACAATAAATTAATAATGCGAAATGCATATTATGACTGTAGAAAGTTTACAGTGGAATGGAATGTGCAATTACAACCTTCGTTAACAACTTATGTTTAAAACTTAATTGTATATTACTTCACTAAGTTCTTTTTAAAGAGAAACATTACTTTTAACTGCATCCTTTAATCTTATAAATTCTTTAAAAGCTATATATTTACCTTTTAAATAGATAAATAAAAAGGGAACAGTAATTTAGATTTTGAAAAACTCAGCAAAGTCGAAAAGTGGTTGATATCAGCCACTTTTTGACTTTGCCGAGCTTTGATTTGAGCATATACGAATTGTTTAAATCATGTGGATATAAATCATGTCGCATGATTTTTAAATCGTACGAATTCAGATCAGATTTGATATTTTAAATCACAGGAATGCAGATCACGATGTTTGATCATGCGGATATAAATCACGTGAGATTTTTAAATATTGTGACGAAAATATCGACGTGTGATCTTTAAATCCTACGAATTCAGATCGCATTGTGTGATTTTTTAAATTGCACGAATGAGGATCACAGAGTGTAAATTTAAAGTAATATGAATACGAAGCACAATGCATGATTTTTTAAATTGCACGAATATGATCAGATTACATTATTTTCAAATCGCATTCGTACAGATTACAATGAGCAATTTTTAAAATAGTACAAATGAAGTTCACAACTAATAATTCTTAAATTGCACAGCTATGAAACACGTGGTGGGATTTTATAAATTGCACAAATGTGGATTGCGATATGTGTTTTTAAAATCTGTGAATACAATTTGCAGTGCGTGATTTTTAAATTGAACAAATACTGATTATGATGAGTGATTTTTTAAACCACATATATGCGAATCATGATGTGCAATTTTAAATTTCACAAATACCGATCGAGATGTATAATTTTTAAATCATGTAAATACAAACCCCAATTTGTGATTTTTTAAAAAGGTCACGACGTGTGATTTTTTAAAATCGTACGAATATGAATCGCGATGTCAAATTTTTAAATCATGCGAATACAAATTGTGCTACAGGATTTTTAAATTGCGCTACAGGATTCAGGGCTTCAATAGCCAAAATCTATAATGAACCAGGTCTTTTCATGATTTTGCAGCACTTATCACAGCAAATCATGACTTTCCACGACAAATATCGATCAAGGTTGAAATCCATGAGTTAACTCCAAGTGTCAACCAAACTCTGTCGGCAGCAGCAAAATAAATAAATTAATAATGAAAAGAAAACAGTATACTTCTTTTCAGAAACTATGTGCATTTATTTCTTAATCACTTCGTATATCTAAATCTAAAATAAAATATTAATGTATTGTTAGAATAATTTCCTAAACTTACTTCACGCCACAAAATTTTTGCCTTTGAATTTATCAAAACACCTCGCTGCAAGAGTTTCCTGGCATTCTCAGGTGATTTAGATTCTTCAAACTCATATTTTGCAGCCATAACCCATAAATCTGGTAAAAAATTATTTATTTAATTATCCTTTAGAAAAATAGCCATAAACTACTACTATTACAATATTTTTGCGATACTTACTAGGAACTTTTGAGTGAACTTTCAACATCTGAGTATGAAGAACATTAATGTTGTCATACCATTTCTGCAAATAAAAAAAGTAAAATAATTATAACTAAATGAATATTATATATAAACTTTGGTCTGCATAACTTTGCTGAAACTCTTTTTTTTTAACTTTGTAACTGTTAACTGGAAACTAAGTTCAAAATAAGACCTGCTTTATACATAATGAGTGATTTTTTTCTCTCATTTAGTAAGCCTACATTTCCTTATTTAAATGCTATTTTCAACTAGCAAGCAATCAATGGAAAAAGCAAAATTAATTAGATCAGTGTTTGGATGTCAAAAATTTTCGAAATTTTTTAAAACTTTTTTTGTATTTAGGAATTATAGTAATTGTTCACTTTTCAGAATTAAATATATTTCAGATTTAAAATTTAAATATATATCTTANAAAAAAAAAATTAAAAAAAAAAAAAAAAAAAAAAAAAACAATTTTAAGAATTAATACGTGAGTATCAGCTAAATCCCAACGCTTCACTAAACATATAATGACCCTTCAAATCTCTTCTTTCAATTAAGTTTTTGACTGAACTCAGGGAAATGCATACAACTTTCCTTTCTGAACATCTTGCTTATTAAAATAATTCTCAATGCAAATTAATGCATTTGAAACAAACTAAAATATGACATTAAAAAAAAAACAGATAATTATATCATAATTTCTAAAAATATTATAATTACAGTATTAATTAATTTGCAGTTACACATACCATTTTCTTGCAAAATTGAATTTGATCCAAACGTAATTTCTGATCATCAGGAAAACGGGATATTACTGCCTATAACACAAATGAAAACAATCTTAAGTAATTTACTCCAATAAATTTATCATAAATTCGTATAAATTCTGCTGAAAAACAACAGTATGATAGAAAACGATTGATAGGCTAGGCATAAGAATAAGTTAAGTTCAATTCAGATTCGCATGTAACTGGAGAGAGCAAAATGAAATCAAAAATGGAAATAAGTTTATGTAGTGGAAAAAGCAATACAATATGAATAAAGCACAAATAAAGGTACAGAAATGGGGAAGTAAAACTATGTGAATAAAACATAAATAAAGGTACAGAAATGGAAAAGTTAACAATGCACATATAAATAAACGGAAATGATAAGATACAATTTATGCTACGTTCATACATAGCATAAAGATACAATTTGTGCTTTATTCATACATAGCATAAAGTATACCCTATATTTAACACAGAGGGGGGGGGGAGATTGATGTTACATAATCCGTGCTTAATAAAATTGAAACAGCATTATTGTAAATTAAAATTTCATTAAAAATGAATTCTTATACTAAGCACATCAAATATAAGAATAAGTAATCATTAAAGATAAACTTGTAAAAGAAGAAAAAGAATAATATAATTGATTAATTCAAAACAAAATAGATGCTTAAAAATGTTCAGAAAGGGGTGCTGAGTGCAAGATTTTGTTTTTAAAAAGCATCATCCTTGAGTGATGCTACAACAAATGTTCATGATCAAGAATGAAAAAGTTCCTCATCAGTCATGCTTAAAACAGCTACCTTTTAAAATTCCATTTTTTTATATGTACTTTAAGTTCTCTTTCTCATTTTAAATTCACGAAAAATTAAACATAAAAATATAACAATAATTAAAATTGATTCAATACTTTAAACTTAGAAGTTGATGTTTAAAATAAATGATAAGCAAATTTTTATGATCAACAGACTACCAACAAAATTTTATAATCAAAATACGTACATTGAACAATTTACTGATTCTCTTTGCAATCTTGATATCAATTTCTTTCTTTTTAGATTCACAAAGTAACCTCTGGAATAGTAAACAAAAATCAAGGATTATGTATCAAAATTTTTAGAAGATTAAAATTTTGATTTATAAATCAATCAAATTTTAAATTCCTAAAAACACTATGAATAGAAAAGCTTAAACTATCCTAGAGGATAAGCTCAATGAAATTATTAAACATAATTTCAGTATAATTAAGTACAATTTCGATAAAAATTACTGTAATCCACTATATGCTATGCAATATTTGATAAATAACATGTCTTTTTAAAATTTTGTGTCCCTGATTTTAGTGCCCAAATAATCGATATATATATATTTCTCTTACACGGCGACAAAAAAAGCCTCATTAGAACTCCCCGAATGGCAACGCTAGAAAATCGACCAATGATCGCCGCTAAATATTTCACATGCCAAATCTAGCTGAGATGGCTCAACATATAGCGCTTTTAAAAACGGAAACTGAAATAACCAGAGAGAGCATAAGCTAGGCAGAATTGAGTAGTCTTTGTTGATAGATCTCCATTTTAGTATTTTGTCGAAAGAGCTTTTTTCCCGAATTTATATATCACAAATTTATTTGTTTTACTAGAATTTATTTGTTTATGCAGGTTTTTCCATTGCAATTTACTTATTTCAATTTTTAATAGATTTAATTATAGCCAAAATTTTAACCTTTTTAAAGAGATATCAGTTTTAGAAATTTTATCTNTCAATCAGGCATAAAGGCGTGGCATGCTGATTGGGTTCTCTTTATTTTTTCTTGTGTGACTAAAGGGGATTCTCCCTCCACTTTAACATTTGCTGTGTTTACCCTTTTTCACAGTATTTCTTCTTCCCCTGACACTCAAATAAAAAGGTTCCTGGAAATGCCTCCTTTACTAGCCAGCTGCATAGGAAAAAAGGGGGAGGGAGGGGAATCAGTTGTGCTCTTTTGAAAACAAATCTCCCCTCCCCCTTTCCTGCATTCTAGAGGAGGAGCGTCATGGTCTTAGTAGATCTTCTGTTCTCTTTTCTGTTGATTTATGGGTTCAATGCATAGATCTCTAGAAGCTGAGAAGGGGAAAAAAAGACTTCGTTTTTTTTTCTTTAAAGGAGAGGGGAAGATGAAGAAATGTTTGTTTATTTTGATTGTTAAAAAGTGTCCGGGAAATCGACCCTACCGGAAAAGGGACATCCGGATATGAGAGGTTACACTGTAGTACAAGCGAGCAAAATTTGCAGGTTTTATATTTTGAAATGCCATTAAAAAAGTTAACTATTCAATAAAGAAAAGTAAAAGTATGACTTCTGAAATTTTTTTATTGAGGGATTCTCACAATATCTACGAAACTCTAATGATTTCTGATTCTGAAATACGTTTTTCCAAATTAAGCACTGAATATAGTGAAGCAGGAGGCTTCAGTCAAGCAATTTTGGTCCTGAAAACATTTTTTCCTTTGCCATTTCTGTTTTTCTCTTTCAGATATTGAAATTTAAAAATTTTTACAATGTACGTAAAACATTTTAATGTTATGTAATGATCCTTATTTCTATTTTATTAATTTTTGGTCAATAAAAATTAGCCGCTTTTCAAACATTTTATTTCTTCCAAGGAAGGAATTGTTTAAATAATGTTAAATAATTGCACCATGTGGAGGTATTTAGCACAGCAATCCTTATTTATTTATTTACTAAACTTAACAATCATATACGATTATATATGATACATATTATATAATATGTAATTAGATAATTAACCCCTTAAAGATCGGTTAATTTTCAAGAAAACGATCATAAAAGCGCCTATTTTTTTAGCTTTTGTATTACATACTTGATTAGCGCAGCAACTAGTTTAAAATAAACTAACTATCTACAATTACCTTAAAAATATCCCGTTACTGCCATCATGTGTGTAAAAGGAGAAATAAAAATCCGGGCAAAAGAAATTAATTAGTTTTATTCTTATTGGAGCGTTACTACAGAACACTCCAGCCCGTCAATATCACGGGAGCAAGAAATAGCGGGCGAAAATTCACCCCGTAATTTTCACGGGAGCGAGAAGGAAGGGGTTAATGTAACTGCATAAATAATGGAAAATTATTCTGAACTTCACATATTTGGGGGAGGGAAGTTGTTTCCAACCAACATCCACACTGATAGAATGGGAAAATCTCCTCCTTCCCATTAATATTTTTTAAATACTTTAAAAATACCATTAAAAATTCCTGATTTTCTGTCACTGGAAATAATAAATAAATATTTAATAAACCAAAAAAATTATATTTAAAGCCATTAAAACATAACCACTGTAATAAAAAAAATTTAGAAATGAGATGGAATGTTTATATCAAAATAGACCAATCGAATTAGTAATGGGACTTAATCAGGAAGGGAACAAACAACGGGTTCGAAGTGTCATCTACTGGAATGGAATACAGATACCTAATTTTTATTCTTAGAAGACTATATCTACGATTTGACACAAATCTCACAAAAACTTGGAAGAAAAGCTTCATGGAAACTAATGCCTTTTATGCTCTTTCTGATATTGTAGCATTTTAAGATAATTTAAACTATAACATTTGAAATGCCTGTAGAACCTAAATATCTAATAAGACTTCACAGTTCAAAGAATTGGATAATTCTCCAAAGCAACACTTCGAAAAAAGTTGAATTTTGATATAGTTCTCATAAGTTAAAAGTTAACATTAAAAAAGAATTTAAAGTAATCAAATTCATTTAGTACAAGATGAAGTGAAATAAAGATAGTCGATTTATCATAGTATAGATAGTCTATTTATCATAGCATAATCATGAAGCACATTAAATGCTTCAAAAATAAAAAAAATGATAAATGATGTCTTTTTAATAATCTTGCCCTTCAGATATTTTATTCAAATACCAAAAATCTAATTCAAATGAAAAGAATTACATGATAAACAAAGACATAAATAGCATAAAAATAAAAAGAATTTTTTATCACTTTCAATTTTCAACAAAAAAAAAACAAAAAAATCAGTACCACACTTCAAAATTTACTCTTATTTACATAAATATATAATATTTTAAAATTATATTACAAACTGTACAAAAGTTTCAAATGATAAAAAGAAAAAAAAAGAATGGTGGATTTTACAACTTACATCCCTTCTCTTGGATATAAGACTCAGGAGATTCATTTCATACTGAAAAAATTGATAAATAAGTAAATTAAAAACAAACTAATTAAATAGACTTTAATTAAAAATGATAAACCTAATTTATAAATTAGAGCAAATAAAGTCCGCGAAAATAATTTAAGAACCTTATGTTAAATAATAAAATTAACTTGCAAATTCATCTTTTTTGGTACTGAACGTTCTACCATTAATATGCACAGTATGTAAAATAAATATACATAAAATAATTTAAAAAAAAAAAAAACAGAAAACCTTTACACCTTTTGATGTAATGATCAAATTATTACTTACAAACATACAATCTCAATTAACTTGAAATGCACTAATTAATTATAAGACAAATTTTAATGAATAATATCAGACACAAATAACATACTTTCTCAAAATAAACATAGATATTACTGATAGAGTCAGATTTTAGACCTTCATACAAATAAGGGAAAAATAAATAAATCACAATCTAGAAAATATGGCTCTAATAGTTTAATTAGTAGAGCAGTCAAAAATTTAAAAATATATTCATTTTTCCAAATCAAAAGAATTTTGCAAACAATAGTTTAACTAGTTTATTCGCAGATTTAGATTATTAATTAGTAAATTTAGCAATGGTTCAAAAAAATCTGAACAATATATAATACAAATTTTTACCACATTTTAAAATATGTATTTTTAAATGACAAAACATTAACGAAATCGACCAAATGCTAACTAAACTAAAGTAACTAAATTTTAAAAAAGTCGCACTTAAAAATATTCCTTAAGAATCATTTGACCGATTTTGTTCAAATTTTAGTTTTTGTCAATTATTACTGACATAGTTTACTGACATAGTTTTGTCAAATATTACTGACATAGTTTAAAACCATGTAAAAAATTCTTTACTTTGCAATATGAACGTTTTTTAAACATAAAAATCAAAATTAAAAAATAAATAAATGAATCAAAAATCATAATTAAAATCCAGTAATAAGATCAAATCATTAATAAAATCACAATCAAAATTTTAAAAAATTATAATTAACTAGAAAATGAGTTTTATAATAACATGAACATATCTTTAATTTCTAAAATATTTAAATAAATTTTAAAAAAAAAACAATAAAATACAAAAAGTCAAATTAGCATTAAAGGACTCAAACTTTTGATATAAGATTAGCTCTTTGAGACATTAAGGCATCTTATTATTTGACCATCAAATTAACATATAACAAAAGTTACCAGGGAGTTTTACAGTCAATTCGCTATAACTCGAAGTACGATAACTCGAATATTACTATAACTCGATTTTTTTATGAGGTCCCGACCCTTTTATATTCAATTTCATGTTAATTATTCTCGATTACTCGAATTTTACTTCCTTTAACTCGGATTTTGTTTTGGATCTTTTAAAACAAAAACAAAAAACAAAAAAAACCTAGGAGCTGATATCTTGCCCCTTCCTTTGCAGCACACACACACACAATGTCTTTCGCAGTCTTCATGGAGAAGCTAAAGCTGTCCCTCTTGAAGTATGGGAACAGTGGTTAAATGAAATGTTACCAAATTTACTTCAAGGATACAGTTAAAATGATGTTTTCAATATTGATGAAATGGGTTTATTTTTTAAATGTCTTCCAAATAAGACTATGATGTTTAAGGATGAAAACTGCTCAGGGGGTAAAATGAGCAAGGAACGTTTGACTGTCCTAGTTGGAGGAAATGCGTCTGGGACAGAGAAATTGCCCTTACTTCTTATCGGAAAATACCGAAATTCCCGATGCTTCAAGAATGTAAAAACGTATCCTTTGGATTACAAGTATAACAAAAAGTTTTGGATGACATCAGTTTTATTTGAAGACTATGTAAGAAAAGTGGATCGGGAATTCTTTGCTAAAAAAAGAAAACTGATACTCTTTATGGATAAATGCATAGCGCATAGTGATCAACCTAATTTGAAAGCAGTAAACTTGCAGTTTCTCCCGCCAAACACAACAGCAAAGTTGCAGCCAAAGGACCAGGTTATCATAAAGTTCTTCAAACAGTCTTATCGTAAATGACTTGTCAGAAAAATTATCTTAAATATTGTAAGCAATTAGAAGATTTGTAATTAATAAGCATTAATTAAATAANAGTTTAAAATATTTAATCTAACCTCTTTACAGGATAGATGTAAGACAGAATTTTAGCATAGATCTTTTGACAAATGTTAACGATTATCATCATAGTTAAATGCATGAATGGATTAAATAAAAATAAATTTTATGGAAAGAGAAATATTATTTAAATACATTAATAGAAACTCACTTCAATATATTTTAAGAAGTCTTCTTTTCTTTTAAGATTACGACGAAGCTTGTATTCAAAAGCTTCCCGTTTTTTCTTTATTTTTCTGCAATAAAAAATTAATCAATAATAAAATAAATGTAGAAAATGATTATTATAATGAAATAAACATACAGTAATGTTATATTAATTAGCGTACATAAGCTTAAAAAATTATTAAGGTTGAAAGTTGGTATGCTTTCGAGCACTTAAAAATTTTATAGCATTTCCCTTTCAGTTTTTTGGAATTATTCATTTCAAATGCTAAACTTCTTTAAGTATATATTTACACTATGAAACTAATATGATAAATAAATTGGCCAGGTTTCAGAAATTCTGCAACTTGGAAAGAATTTGATACTGAGACATGACAATCAGACAGACTCTGCTAAAACGCAACACTGAACTCAGCAGTTGACTTATACATCCAACGTAGGGATTAACGAATATTCGGCCACTATTCGGTATTCGGCCTTCTTGCCGAATATTCGGCCTAGCCGAATACTGAAGTTATTCGGCCGAATAATGAAGTATATGCTATTATTAATTATGCTGCTATTATTATTTATTTAGATTTGTGAAAGCCTTATAGTTGGCATCAAGATATTTAAAATATTACAAAAAATACATCAAGTTGTTAAATTTTTTTTGAAATATAGAAAGTTTAAAAAAGAAAATTTGTTAATATTTATTTCATTTTTAATTTAAAATTTGAGAATTATTTAATTACAAAATTAAAATTTCAAAAGTGAAACTTTTTAAAAAGTTCTTAATTTTCTGAGTTTTAATAATTTTTCTGACAAAAAAGAAAGTTAAGAATACATTTAACAGTAGTAAGTAATGAGTTCTTATCCCCATATTAAATAAAATAGCATATAAATTAAAAGTATAACTATAACTAAAATATGCTATTATTAATTATTTAGGTTTATAAAAGCCATATTGCCTTGTTATTGGCATCAAGATATTTAAATTATTACAAAAAATAAATCTAATTGTTGAAATTTTTTTAAATATACAAAGATTAAAAAAGCAATTTTGTTAATATTTATTTCATTTTTAATTTTAAATTTGAAAATTACTTTAATTACAATCAAAAGAGAAATTCTTAAAAAGTAAGTATTCGGCCCCATCATTATTCGTTACATCACTAATCCAACGTACTATAAATTTGCTATCCTGTAATCAAAAATATGAGGTTGCCTCATATACTGATATATACAATAATAGTTTTGTACCTTTTTTTAATGTATGTTGATCTAAAGACGTTTAAATATCTTTTTGTTGATAACAATATTGTACTATTATAGAAAATATTATTATTGTATTACAGAAAATTTAGGAACAAATTATTTACCGAATTTCTTCAGGTGAAAACAGTCCAACTCTTCCCATTTCTTCAAGCTCAGGGAGAGTTTGCTCAAGACGTAAGTGCACACGCTCTGCCATAATTTAAATATTCTATAGAATATAACATAAAAATTATGAAAAGAAAATTTAGAAAATACATAATACATGTAATTTTTAAAAACAGGAAATAAAATTAACAAGTCACAAAATCATTTTTGTATCAATTTACTAATATGCATGGGAAATGTTAAGGATTATCAATAACTAATCTCAAAAATTAAACAAGGAGAATTTTAATGAAAATAAATAAGAGATTTTACAAATTTAATTCACATAATCTTAATAGGAGAGTAAACAGCTTTTTCTTATGGGTGTGATCAGGAAAACTGAATAATTTAATAATCCTGAGCAGAAAATTCCCACTTTGTAATAGACTGGTACAAAGAAAAAAACAGACAGCGCAGTAATAAATAAATAGAAAATGAGAAATTATAATTTGTGGTATTACTTAATTAAAATACTTCATTTGCTTCAAAAATATACAAATTGGAAATAAGTCTACATGCTTTGAGCCTTGGCCACCAAGCTTTGAGCACTAAAAAACAGTTGCTCACTTTCAAGACTTGACGTGACAGGCATGACATCGATAATCAGATCTGGTAAGTCTTGAAAATGGAGAGCTATCTTTGAATGCTCAAAATATGTTGACCATTATTTTCAATCTGTATATTTTTGAAGCAAATGAAATTTTTTTTTATTATCAAGTAATATCTTATCATTTCAGTTTTCTGCCCTTATTCATTTAATATGCTTTATGGGGTACATTTTAAAATAGACCAGACAAATTAAGTTTTTAGTAAACTGCAGAAGAAGACTACTGACTTTATTTTTATTTTTTTTGTCTAACGGAGGTGGACAATATAAATGATTTTTTTTAACATTTATTTTAGTGTAAGTGTTGATTTAAGGAAAAACATAGAGCATTTTCTTTATAGAGCATATTTCTTTTATTTATTTGAATACATAATTTTAGTCACATGTAACCAGGCATGTATATTATACATGTAAAAAAATCTGTTTGTAAAAAATTTGTCATTATCACAAAAACTTTTACAGCTTTACAAATGATTAAAAAAACAGTCAAAAGTATATTTGACTTTCAGACATTGAAACTTGAACAGACACCAGTGATTTTTATATAAATATTCACTAAATGTTTGCATTGAAATGTTTCTGAGGTATTTAAATACACAAAATAAGCAAAGTATAAGGAAAAACAAGGTAAGTCAATGACTAGTTTTATGACATCAAAAAACTGCTAAATTTAAAGAAATATACATGGATGTATAAGAGCTGATAAAACATAAAAACAGTTTAAAAAAAAAAGATTTTCAAACAAATTTTGTTTTTAAGAAAAAAGATAAACAGATGAAAGTGCAGAAACTAGTAACAATAGTCAATCAATTGTTTTCGGAAAGTTTTTTAATTAAAATTTTGTGTTCGCAGAAAGTTTTTAATTTTTTCTAAATCTACATGTAACATACAATATTTAGTTTAAAATATTTAATCTAACCTCTTTACAGGTATAAAAAATTATTTTTCGCATCGATTACAAGGATGCCTATTCCTGATGTAACATAACTGCAGAGAAAAGATTGGAGTTATTTCCGTATCAATGCCTGTTTTCACCGATTTCAATCGGCAATGCTCCAAAGAATTTTGGTACTGGAAAAGAAATATGAAGTGGTTTGCCCAGTGGTGGTTACTAAAAAAAAACTTCACAGAACTAAAAATTTGCTTGCTAGAAGCATAAAGGTTGATACCTGTGTTGTGACTTGATGGTCTTTTGAAATTCGGAAATTGTAGGATATAACGGAGCTCTAACATTTGATTGTGCACTTATTTATTTGAGTAACTGCTTAATAACTTATTTTATTTCAATTCAAATTTTTGAACCGGGCAAACTCGTTAGAACTTTCTTAATCAGCAAGAAAGATTAACTTTTCCACATTACATTTTTATTTTTATTTTACTGGCAAATGAAAATAATTCTAAAAATATAAGATTATTACAAGAGTGGTTCTTCTAGTTTGAAGTTACTGTATTCAAAAGCAAGGAGTGGATGGAGCGATGTCTTCCTAGGTAAATTTCAGAAAAATAAAAATATTATTAAGAATGAATAAAATTTTAAAAACTATAAAAATTTACTACAACACCGAAGATCTAAAAAATATGATATATTTTTTGTTATTTTCCTTAACAAGAAAAAAAAAATTTTTTTTTCAAACTACTGTAATGTTTGGAAACAAAAAACTGTACACGAGGAAAATTGTATTGCCATCAAAAAGTATTAAAAAATGCATTACTTAAGGATCATTCTCACTCGGATGTAGAAAAAAGTAGGATCCATTCTCGCTTTTGCAAGAATTCGAGGGCATGAATGAATACTTGATTGGTGGAAAGTATTTACTGTTGAAAACAAGCCAATAAAACTCTAGTTCACAATATCAGTGCTCGGATACGCTTTTTGGGAAAAGGTCGTTTCCATGTCTCAACCTTCCCTCAGTTGTATGGGAATATACTACGATATTTTTCTCTTCAATAAAAATTCCGTGATGCTTTCTTTAAGAAAAATGCTTAATGTTTTTTTTTTATAGTCCGATATAGATTCCTGTCTTAACTTTTTTAATCTATTTGATAATCAAGACAGAAACTAACATACTTCTTTCCCCCATGACTGTCCACACTCTAATGGGAGGTGAAAGCATGTGCAGTGTTGCCATAGTAAAAGAGTTGCTCAGCTACATCAGTAACCCATTTCGATCACCGATACAAATTTTTTTGTAGGCGAAAAATTGTATCCAGTTAGAATGGCCCGATTCGCGTTAAGAATATCCCGCACACAGTGAGCATACTAGTCCTGTTGCAGTTCAATGGAGCTGTATGAGTTGAGTTCAGTGCCTTCGCCTACCAGTATTGTATCTCTGGATCGATTCCCTATGGACTCTAATGTAATGCATAAATCCACGTGAATGCAATGCACTGCATCAGATTTATCAAGGTAAATACTTTGTATTGACCAGATTTTTAATTTCGTCTTCAAAAAAAATCATGTTGAGCAGCCGTGAAATGCTCATGTAGAATTTTCATATTAAAAGGCATTATTTATTTTTGCAGAGAAATGTTCGTTAGTGTTGATTGGGGTCAAATAATGACTTTTTAGGACTGCAATAGGGCGGCTTAACCTAGCTTTCATATGTAAGGACTCAATTTAAGTATCTTTTAGATGCCTAAGTTGAACAACTGTGGAAAAGAATGTATACACCAGACCCCAAAAAAAATTAAGAGATCCATTGTACACTTGCTCAGTGTGAAAAAACTTTGTTTAATAAGAAATATAAAAGCGTAATGCGGCCAAGGAAGTGAAATCGCCATTTGAGCACTGTCATAGTCTTAATGTTGGTTAATAAAGTCTATTTGTTTTTTCAATGTTAAAGAAACGTAGAACGAAGTGAAAGAAAAAATGTGCTGACAGTGTAGAGAAGAGTTCGAACAATAGAAATGCAGTTCACCAGTCGGATGCTTTAACGATAATAGAAAAAGAGTATGCCTCCTGGAAGTTCAAAAGCTAAGCTTCTTACCCAGGGTTAGTTAAAATGTTTTCATGCTTAAAAATTCTTTTGGCAGATTCAAATCTTATATGCATATGCGAGCAGCTAATCAAACTGAAAATAAAAACGCCGGCGTTAAACGCAGAAATTTAGTTTATTTCGGATTGCCTAACGAAACCATTAATTATTTAAAGACATAATGTACAGACTGATCGAGATTTTGTCCTCTGCTCATCAACACAAATTTCATTACTAGTGTGACATAGATGTGAAATGAAACAAAACTAATTTGAAGACGCCACTTAATGCCCCATTCCGTTTTTCATAAACATTAAGGTTTAGTCTTGTTGAAGCAAAGAACTGCATTGAAATGAAGACTTTCTCTATTAAAAGACTCATGCCCTCTAACAAATTTTAAGGAAAAGAGTACAACGAATATGTCCAGCTTACCTGCAGATCCAAAACTATTAGTGCGTAAAAAATCTGGTTGAACTAGTACTAAGGTTGTTAAACTCTTATTTTTTAATATATATTTTAGCTGAGACTGCTGTCTCTTATCTTTTCATATTTCTCGTAACCCTTTTAACTTCAAACTACCGGTAAGGGATTTCCTCTTATGTATGAACTTAAATTTTTCTGTTCCCACCATAGGATAAGATCTCTACATTTATTAAGCTGAAATCTGTGGAGTATCAATAGCTAAAAGATTGGTTATAGAGCTACATAATGTAATGCAATCAACATTGGAGTGTGGATGAACTTAACTTTCAGAGGAAAATGCCAAGTGAAAATTGATTAGACTAGTTTTGACTGAAAATTAAAAAAGTTTTTTCCAAAAAAAGGAAAGGAAAAAGAAAAAACAACAACTTGAACCTAACAAAAAGTTTTAAACAGGGATGTGGAGTCTGAGTCTGTAGATTTTTGGGTAAATTGAGTCGGAGCCATTATGTCGCTACAAACAAGCCTACTCCAACTCCAGTTTTTTTTGCCAGTTCGAATTAAGAATGAAATAAAACCAATTTAAAAAAATAATAAATAATGACAAACTGAGTTATTTTTATTAATCAACAATATAGATTAATAAATATTTAGTTATTTTCTATTTTATTGACATATTAATAAATGAGAAAAAGGAAACTAGTTTGCTAGACAATGAGATCTTGCTGGATTCAATATATGTAGTTTCAATGCATTTAATTTTGTTTGATGGCGAACAAATTTAAAAAAGCAAACAAAGCCATATATGAATTTATACTAAGAATGAAAGTATTCTCAGAAAGACTGCAGACATTGCAACTGAGTATCCATCAACGTCTTCCAATGATGAATTTGATTTTGAGAAATATTTGGATAGTTTTGAAAAGGCTGAGGCAAAGTGAATGAAAATAAATAACCAAGAATTTAGATATAAAAATTAAAAACAAGTTTCGACATAGCCCTTGAAGAAATATGATTGTTCCTGGAAAGTGCCTCTTTTAGAACCTATACAAATAAATCTATCCTGAAAAGTTAAAATAAGCAATCCTAACAGTAATGCTCTTCCTCCAGTTCAAGTTAGAGACAGCTCTGTGGTTTATCAAATTGGAGTTACAGTCCTCAGTCAAAAAAGATATAGCACAGCTATATTGTTTTTTAAAAATTACTAATGCCAGTTTTTCCATTTCACAATAAATGCGAATTAATATAGATAATCTGCTATACCATAAATTTTTTTTTCTGTAGCATTTATTATTTCTTTTATATTAAAAAATAAACAAGTTGTAATGTATATGTGTTCACACATAGAGGGAATCTGTGTTTTTAAGTTTAAAATTCCAGAACTCATAATATGCTATTTTCCCTACAGCCTTGGTTAAGAAAAAATATAATTTCTTTCCAGACCAATTTCTTGTTAGGCTTAATATTTATTCCAATTCACTAAACATTTTAATGAATTTCGATCAAGACGTGGTTAAACAAATATTGCATACTACTATTACGTGTGAGTTACAAAAATGTCATACTTATTTGCTTTTAACATATTTATTTACTTAATAGTCTTTTGTAAACATGAGAGCAATTTGGAAAGTTATCTGCATTTCTCTTTGAATAAATACACTAGAAAATAAAACACATTAAAAAAAACCTTATGTGTATAAATTTTTTTTTATTTACACCTAATAGATATCAATATCTGATAGCTGTGCTCTAAAATTGGAAGAAAAAAACAATGGAGCTATGGCCAGTACTAACAGAAGTACTTCACAACAGAAGATACTTTCCAAATTACTCTGATTAATAAGCATAAAAAACAATATTAACTTGAAATATTTTTATTGGAATAACAGCTTCAGCACATGTTATGTAATAAATAGTGAAAATGCTTTAGGAAGCATTCATACTTTTATTAAGATTTACTATGTAAAATAAATTCTAAATAATAATAATAATATTTAATTTATTTTCAAAGAAAAACTACCGCAAACCACTTTAACAAAACAATCTTAAAACAATCTATGAATTTGCATAGTTTACCAATAACAGCTTTGGTAGGAAAGTGCATAAAATTCCCATTGTATCACATGATTCAATAAATTGAAAAAGTTCAAAACAGGTTTACTATTTACAAACCATGATTGAAAAGTTTATTTCATCAGGCTGTAGTAAATGTATTCAGTGTATAGCACATAATGAATGGAATGTTATATCAAGTTTATGGAACAGTGTAACATAAAACAGAAGCGCAAAACAAAACAGGAATTCTGTACATGGACAAGTCTAGACACAATCTTAACTTTCTCAGGAAAACAAATCAATGACACAATTTTCATTCAGGTCACATTTTTTCATATTGAGAGTGTTGAAATGTTAGCAGAAAATTGGGTTATAGACTTTATAATTTTATTATGGTCTAATAGCAAATTTTTCAACACCAGGAAAAAAATGGAGATTTACTTTGAAAAGTCTGAGTAAAATTTTCACTTGAGCTTCTAGCTCTACCTTTATCCCTACCTTGACTTTTTTGAATCAGCACTGCTGGCATTTGGACTAACTGAAGGGGAGATTTTGCATCCTTTAAAGCTTGAGTCAAATTCAAAATCTGACCTCTCATTACAGACATTTGCTTTTCAAATATATTTCTGTCGAATCCTCTGTCTATACTAAACAATTCATAAAGGTCATCACACAACTCTTGAACAAAATTCATATCAGATAACTGGGGTAAAATTAGATCTCTCGTTTCAGATGAAAAAGGAATTCTTGCCATAGGTAACCAAGCCCAATGGAATGGATAAGCCCTCCAAGAGTCTGGATGTTTAAATGGAAAAGCCAAACCATTATCTATGGCAGCTATTTTGATTTCAGGCTTTAGAATTTTGCCACTACCATCTCCTGCTTCATTAACCTTGACATATTTTACAAGCCAATTATCATTTCCTCTATCAGTGTTTCGAATGATGTAATCTAAGACAACTAATCTTTCAAACTGTAAATGGAATTTCTTTTGCGAATCTTCTGGCAGGGCCTCAGAATCAAAAATTCGCAACCAATAATCAGCATTTTGATAACCTTCTACAAACAATTGAAAAGATCCTATTTTAGGAGGCAAGCCAATGCGATTAAAGTGGCAACGATATCGCGGGAACTTTTCAACTATGTTGCGCTTTGTTCTCGATTTAGCTTTGTCGATGGCAGAATAATTGAAAGATTCGCTAACTAGCCGGACAACTTTCGTTTTTGGAACAATATTCAGCTGAAGCTTTTGATCTACCAAGGAAGCTCCAGCTTCAGATAGATAACCTTGATTGGGTACTAAACAACTTCGACCAAAGCAGCAAGGACAACAGATTTTATGCATCCATTTGGTCCATTTAGGATTTAATCTTCCATAAGGTTCTTCATCTTTAGGTTTAAATACTCCAATTTTTACACTGCTTACATTCTTTACAAAATAACTACCACTGGAACCTTGGTATATACGCTCAGGTATAACCCCATGAATAATGGCATGTTCTGCTTCTCGAATCACGGCTGTAAATTCAAGATCTTCAGGAAAAATATTCACACTGCAACATGGTTCAGAATCCATTTTATTTATTAGGGGTTCTCCTTCAAGTGTGCTGTCTGAAGCACTTGATGTATTCAAGGGACATAAAGCTATGTCTGGCAAGCAGTCATTAATTTTTACGGTAATTGGCATGTCTGAAACAAAAGAGAATGTAGCAGATATTTAATAATAATAAAAGGGCACATGAAATCTATTAGACAAGTAATTATAACTTATTATTATCAATAGCATATATATATACAGAAAAATAAAATTTAGAATTGTTCTAAACAATTTTAAACCTTCTTTCCTTTACAAGAGAAAATAGATAAATAGGATTTTCAACATTATCCTCAATCAGAAATTTTTTAATTCTTATGAAAATTTATAAAATTATGAAATTCTAAGGTTTGGATATAAATTAGTTTTTTTTTTAAAGTTACTTTTTTGAAAGACTAGAAATTTGTGAATATCGAGCTACAATCATTAACATAATTTGAGTATTTCATACTTTTTTTTTTAAAACTCATAACAATTTTCTAGTAAAAAAAAAAGGTAAATTATAATATTTTTAAAACCGGTTAAAAAAAAAAAACTTCTACTGTAAAATATAACCTACAGTATTGTACAATCTCACAAGGTCTATCAGCAATCTGTTATCTATGTTTATAACTATGAATTATCATCATAATGAAAATATTTTTAATTAAGGTTACTATCAGGGTTCCCACTCAATTTTTAATAAAAAATTCAAGGACTTTCAAGGACCTAAAATCAAATTTTTCAAGGACCTATTCGGCATTGTTATATGCTAAAGTACATGTCAACCAGATTTTAACCTGCCTAGAAATTGTATATTTTTAAATCATAATGCTTATTTGACAAAAAAAAAAAATATATTTATTAAATTTATCAGCTAATAATACAAACGGTTGATAGTTAGATAGCTGTTTCAAATCATTTTAAAAAATTCCAATTAACAAAAAAAAAAAAACTCCAATTGACATAGGATACTAGCCAACATTTAAAACTAGCATCAGAGAAACGTCATGAAAAATTTAATGAAGTGAATTACAATTAATGAAACTGAATGAATGTATAATGCATATTACATTAGCATGAATTTTTAAATTTAGTGAATATACCTAATTTTCACTAAGTGTAATTTTTAAATCGCATTTATACGAATCTAGATATACTATATGTGAATCAAAATTATAAGAAAGGTGAAGTCTCAAAGATTGCGTAAATCACGTAGCACAGTGTGTNTCTGTACTGTATATATATAACATAATCAATCTACAATATGTTTGTAATAGGGTTTTAGAGTTAAGAAACATTTAAATTGATTTTGCTTTAATAAAAAAGATTTTCAGTACATCCAAATAAATTACTCAAATTTGAAAATAAAGGTTCTTGTTGCTTGAAAATCACATTAATAACAAACTTGTTGGCCAGTCAGTAGTATGATACATTGGTCAGTAATAGGTAATGATAGTTTAAATATCGAATCCAATACATAACATGAAAAGTGGATGAAAGAAGAAAACCACAAAAGTTGAAGAAATATTGGACTGAGTTTTGTAAAGTAATCTTTTGTACTTAAATAATTAAATCAAGTAATTATTTTAGTCATGTTTTACAGTTGGATGTAAAAATTTCTATGGTGTATCAACAGCATGCTATATAATCTTATTTTAAATAGCGATTTGAAATACATACAAAAATTTTCAACACATAATTGCTTGTCTCCTAAGAAATGATAAATTAAGAAATCATAAAAGCGATGCCTCCCTAATTTGATGCATACCACACTATCTCAAATTTGATGAGTATCTTAACAATTTGAATGTTAGAAGAATTAAATTTATAAAAATTATAGGAAAATGTTAAAAATGAGAAATACATTGAGATTCAGAGGCTACTGAACTACCCATTTAAAACATTTGATAGTAATATTATTTTGTAAGAATTTTTGAATAAAGCAATAAGCATGAAGTTGGGAGGGGCTTTTTTTTAAATTTTTTAAAAATCTTATCAGTCTTATTCTATCAATTTTAGCCATGTCTTTCTACTATAATAAGGAAGTAATGGTCTTTCTATATAATAAAAAAGCAAACAAGAGTGTTCAACTAGTTTGCACATGTGAATATCTGTGTGCTGATTTCACAATTTTTTTTTTTAATACAGGCTAATTGGAAGTGGATGAGTAATCCCATTAATGTTTGCTATTTGAATAGAATTTGATCTTTAAATTTAATTTTAAAAAAATATTCAAACCACGTATTCAGTTATCCAAATTATTTTATGATGACTTCATTTCTAGTAAACATTTCCGCTTTTTAATAATCAATCACAATTACAAAGCAAATATCAGTTTATTAAGGTCTGTCTACAAGTGAGCAAAAGAAAAGGAGTTTCTTGGAAGTTGAGAGAAAATAATTGTGTGAGTAGAGGGAAAATTCTCATGAGGAGATGGGGTGAAGTTCTTCGTGAGAGGAGAGATTATTTACAGGCATTTGCTTTCGTCAAGGTTGACAAAATACCTAATTTTTTTTAAATATTCGACAGCCAAATTATGAGATAAAATATATTAACAACATTTAATATTTTTTAAAAATAATATAGCTAAAATAATAAAAATTTCCAACTAAAATGTTTTAAAAATTATTTAATTACAACAAACTAATCCCAGAACTAATAAAATCATGATTCTTTTTGTTTAAGCTAAACACTCTAACATTTTAAAGACAGGGAGGTAATTTGTCAGTTAGGTATCAAATGAAGAGTAAATTATTTTAGATCAGAATGTATTCAAGGAAAATATATATTTTAAATTTCCTTAGGCAGAACAAAACTTTCTTCAATATTGGTTAACAACTTATTTAATGAATTTTAAAAGCATTTAAATGAACATAAAACTAAATGGGTATAATTGAAATATATTTATTGCTAGCAAATTATTTTACACACTGATAAAGGAAAATCATAATTTAACAGTTTAATGTTACTCTTATTCACTTTGCCTCTAGTTTTATTTTTATTAATCTACTTAGAAATATAATAATTTACCCTTTCATCATTTCTTTGTATAAAACCTTCATTATGAATGAAATTAGAGTTCATAAGAATATATTTATAAAAATTATTTTCCATCTAATTTATTTTTAAAAAAATCAATTTGTTTATATCAAAGAGTTTCTTTAAAAAAAATCAAGCGTTTAAAATCAATATCTTAATCATGACTTAAATTATTCCAACCCTGAGTATTGTTATTAAGTTTAACAAGGAACCAAACTCCGTTTTATGTTAATGTGCTAAAATTGACACTAATGATTATAATTTGCAAATACATGAAATAATGATACACTGCTTTGGAAATCTGAAATAAGTTTAAATTTCTAGAGATAAAAAAAAAACAATATTAAGCTAAAAGCATCATTGATTATAATGTTCAACAAACTGATAAGGATAAAACTGATAACATAACGAATTGGCAATTCAGTTGTAGCTCAAGAGCTACAACTGAAAGCTGAGATAGCATTAGAAAGAAAAAGAACGCATTTAACTAAAGAAAAACACCTTTATTTTTAAGAAAACAGAATTTTGCGTAGAAAGTATAAAAATGCATATAATATAAAAATGCGTGTTTCAAGTGCAGTTAAACATTTTTAATAAGCTCAATAAATTAATTTTTAAGAAATTTATGAAAAAACTCTTAGTTAAATTCAAATTAAGCTCTTAAGAAACAAGATGATAGGTTTTTTAACATTAAATAAATCATTTCTTTTATATTTTCTCATTATTCCTGGGATCTCATTAAATCAAGGCTCATAAAAAAGGAATTCAACCATAGATTATGAATTATAAGTCGATATAATTACAAATATTCAATTGAACTTTCAAATTCTAATACTAATAGAAAAACATGTAAAGGGATTATTTTGAAAACAAATATACATTTTCATGTTCAAAAATACATTTACAGTAAACTGTTCATCAATGTAGCCCTTGAATGGCTAATGCAGGTCTTTACTTTTTAGCCAAAAAACAATAGAAAAAAACAACATAGCTCGTGGAAATTTTTAAAGTTTTTTTCAAACTAATATCAATGATTAAAAAAAACACAGTAATTATAGGAAAAAATTTATTTCAATTTTTAAAACTTGAATGCCAAAAGAAATCTCTTACCTTTTTAAAATTAAAACACGTAATTCAAAATTGTTTTTTAACAGGAAATTAATTTTGTCAAAGTCACACTTTTCAGAATATGTGTAGCAAAATGATCACATACAAAAACGTTAGTTTTATCCATTTCAAAAATATTATACATGCATTTTTTAAATGTTCATAATTTGCTATATTTTGCTCTTTAATTTTTACAAAAAACTAACTATGTTTCTTTAAAACAAGATAACTTTTAAAACAACAAAGCATGAAATAATTCTGTTACAGTACAAACTGGACTACCCTAGTTAACTTCAAGGCTAAATAAAATTTCTGACGTGGCCTTCTTACAAAAAAGATTGTACAGCCATACGTACGTATGTATTATATGTTTGAAAGAAAAATATGTTTTATAAACAACTTAGTGGAGTTCCTACTATTTTAAAGCTGATTTTCTCAAATTTAGTTAAACTCTTTCTTCCACTAAGCCTCTAAATTTAAAACTACAGTAGTAAAATAAATAAATGCAATAAAACAGAAATTTAAAGAGTCAACAAAAATATTCAAAAACTAAATGTAAAATTAATAATTTAAAAGCGACTGCTTAGCTTTTATTAGAAAATATTGGTTATTTAAACAGAAAGGAGAAGGAAATACTAACACAGTAAGCATCATGCTGCAAGCATAACAATGACTTCATTTTAAAAGGAATACAAAAGCTTAAGGAACTTTAAAAAATTAACTAAAAATAATTATATACGAAAACAGCCACAATAGAAAAATATTTTTCTCCTTACAAATAGTATCACTCTCAAACTACAAATAGTAAATACTAATAGTATATATATATATCAGGGGTCTGTTTAGAAGAAATTTGGGTCCGTTCACAGACCCTTCACAAAATATCATTTTATAAAAACGGACCCTTCACAAAATTTTTCTTTTAATTGGACTCTTCACAAATTTGTTTATCTTCGTTATTGTTTTGTTAATCGAATAAACCCTTCCCAAGGGGAAAAAATAAAGATGGATATAAACGAATTAAGTTTTGTCTTCGGCAGTCGCTTTTTCCTATATTCGTCCGAAATGAATATTATGCGTTCAGCAGTATAGGCTAAATACCAAATATTTGTATGTTGCACCTCTAATTTAGAACCAGCAATTGTTGCTTAGTTTTGAAAATTTAATTTTTTTTAATTATAGTTTTACAGTGTTGAGCATATTCTTGTATCTATTTACAATTTAAAAACTCTTTGAAAAAGTTTTTTGCAATAACAGGACCCTATTTGCACAAATTCATAAAAGCAGGACCCTGGTTGAAAGAATGTGACTTAACATTTATTTTATATTCGCAAATGACGAGTCATTTTTTCATAATTTTAGAAAAACGGTCCTTTCACAAAATGTCTGGACAGACCCCTGTATATATATTGGTCTTTTCTATTCTTAAGTTGAGTTGTTCACAAATTCATTAAAGCATATTCTTACACTAAGCTTCGTAATTTATCAAAACAATACTATAAATAAAAATGGTGAAAACAGAAATTTGAAATGGCAAGAAAAAACGTAACATTACTAACTTTAAAAAAAAAAAATTGCTCAGGAAAAATACTCATTGAAAAATGATAATAAAAACAGGAAGGGGAAAGTAATAGACTATATTACTAAGCATTATGTTTTAACAATAATAATTGTTAAAGCCTGGATTTTAATGACCTGAAATGTCCTAAAAATAGCAACAACAAAAAAATGTCCTTTTAACGTCAAAAGATTAGTTTATAATTATGCTTCAATTTTAAAATTCATATTTAATACAAGTACATTAAAATACATACCTATTTTATTACGATACACTTTTTTATTTAAATTTGAAATAAATGTTAAATGATAAACAAATCGAAAAATAAATAATGTTAAATGATTATATAGAGAAATAAAGTTTGCAAAAGATATTGATAGTGGCAACATAAAATGCAAAATTATAAGAAAAATTTTAAAAATAAAAATGAGCTAATACAAAAAAAAAAAAAACCTAAAATGTCAGAAAATATCATACACAGAAATTAATTCTTAAAATGTGAAATAATTCCATCAAACGAAAAAAAAGAAACAAAAACCTAAACCTTAAATAATTTCCTAAATAATAAATTAGATAAAAAAAATAGGAAATGTCACTAAAATTCAGGCCTTAATAATTATTTAAAAGCAATACAAAAGCTTGGGTAATGTTAAGAAAATTAAATAAAATAAAGATGAACAATAAATAAGACCAGGAAGAAAGTTATGGCAACATGCATGCATCAGTCATGTTTTTAAAGGGCATACCTGTATTTTCCATTAGAAAAACTGAAAAATTCCTCAAGTAATTGATAAGTGATGAGTAACTTCTGAGAAAGTCTTAAGTCATAATTTTCTAAATATTGCTGTAGAAACCATATCTGCATGAAAACAATTTAAACCTGACTAAAAAGTAGTAATTTAAGAAAAGAAAGAACATTGCAGCGTTGTAACATGATAAAGCAAATTTAATCAGTGGGTATTGAGAATGATAACAGAGATAAAAGTTTTGATTTCTCATTGACTTATAATTATTTTGAACTTCTAAAGATAGACACTGTTAACAAGACTTTGTTAAACAAGGATATTAAAAATAAATGAACTATTTTTGAAACATAGAGATTATGTTATTTTTTGCTGAATAATTCAATAGTTAAAAATATTAGAATTTTTCAATAAAGAATATTTAAAATAATAATGGTGAAAATATTGAGAGCCAATAATTTTAAAATGCTGCTGAATAAATAAAAAAAAGATATTAATTTTTTTTATTATAGATATACTATAGGTATATGTTATAAATAAATTAATATTCAATAAGAAATATTAAGTAAAGAAATTACTACGTAGAACGCAGTGGCATCTAATTTAGATATGACTTTAATCAGAATAACAATAAAAGATTTAATAATAAATAATTTTGACATAACAAACACAAATAATTTCACTACAAATATTATGAATGAAACAGATTTGTTACTTTCTACTCCATTAATTAAACATTTATTAAGAATGATTAATATTAAATTTTATAAAATAGAGAATATTTTAAATAATAATAAAGACAATAAAATATGAACAAATAAATTAGCCAATTACTTTAAATTTCTGTTGTATATGTGCTCAAATAAAAACACTTCAAATCAAAATACTAAAATTTCTCAATTCATCTTCTGTTATGTTATGAGATAATCAACATTAAACCTTTTTAATGGATAATACATCAAATAATTATAGTTAATGCATTAAAAATAATAATGGGTAAAACATTGTGGACCAGTTACTTTGAAATTAAGTAAAATGAAGAAAAAAAAGTCAAAATCCAAATACTAATATATCTATGTTAATAAACTGTATATATACTCTGTAACTGTAAAAGTTATGTTCCATGATTAATAAATTGTGTTGTATGATTAATAAATTATGTCAGTTTAAAATTGTTAAATAAATTAAAATTTAAGTAGAAGTATTGGTACAATTGAAACTGCTTTGGCATTTATAATTTGTGTAACTATTGGAAAGATAATTACTTTTAAAATCACAGATGGAGGGATAAAGAATGATGCAATTTATTAAAGCAGAATATCCTAAAATAATAATTTGTTCAACTGATTAAGTTTAAAGTAATTAAAATTTTTATTTTTGCAAACAATTATTTCTTTTTCAATTAGTTAACTTAATTATGGTTAACCTAAGTATGCTTCAGATTTTAAAGTTTGTGTAATGCTCGAAATAACCTATAAGTTTGACAGTTGTGTTATTTATAAAATAACCAAAAAGATGCATTGAATAAATGTAGCTTTAAGTCAATAAAAAAATATTATTATTTCCTTTTTTGTTGCAAAATATGTAACAAGAAATACTGATAAATCATATCAGTTATGATAAGAAGTAAGAATTCACCAACTACGTACATAGAAGTGTGTTTTACATTTTTTTCCTGTCTAGAATATTATTATTGACAACTGTTCACTATATTGAAACAGCTATAATATTCATAATTAAATCGATTAAACTTAACTTCCGGAACAAGATAACTAGCATATGACATATGACGATGACGACTCTTTCAACACCACAGATGTTTACAATTTTTAATGAATTGGAGTTGAAGTACTAGTGATATTTTTACTAACTCATGATTTTAAAACAAATGAACATAATATTAACTGTGACTGTGAATTAGAATGCCTGCAATCACAGCAAAATTTTGATTAGTCAAATAAAAACACGTGATCAGAATAAATGCTAAAGGGCTTTTCTCACTGTATGTGATTGAAGGGCCATTCTCATTGGATACAATTTTTTTCCACATGACAGCGAGATTCTGATTTGGTAGTTTTACATAGGATTTTCAATTAATCATAGTTCTCATTCACTTGTGATGAAATCACATGCTATTAATATTTTGTACTATTTTCCATGCTATTGGAACTTTATCCCATGCTGCTGGGACCATATTTTCCAGATTGCGGCTACCTCCAATAATTTAAGGGTCAAAAATACAAATCACAGGGAAAAGAAGATATGTTTATTCAAAGAAAGTAAAGTTTGTCTATAGCAAGAACTCCCTTGTCCCAAAGTCTACTGTAGTCTGGTCTCCCCTGATTCGCTTTCTTTTGGGGCTGGATCTTCGACTCCACCAAGACCCATTGAGTACATGTGATATACGTGTTTGCAAAATCTGTGGAATTTAAAGTCCTGCGGTCTGTCGCTGAGCAGTGTCATAGATGCAGGGATCTAGGGAAAATTCTGCTGTCCCATAGCGTGGGGTTTTAGGAAATAACACTCTTATATCTAACAAGCACTATTTATTATTTAATTACAACATTTAGAATTTAGAATACAAAAGATGCGTCTTAACGCAACGCTAACAGATGAGGAAAACAAACTGAAACTTTTAGAGGGAAAGTCCCAATTCGATTGCGTAGGCGTGATAGTTCGTAAACATAGCCTCGAACGGCTAAATACACGACATCTCCTCCCCCTTTAAAAATGGAGATTTAAAGGTCAAGTCTCTTAGGGGGCCGTCTAATCCTTTGTGATCGCCTCGGCTGAAATGGAGTTTGTTGAGAAGTTGAAGATGGAGTACTTCTCGGCAAAACAGCTGAACTCGGGTTCTTAGTTGGAGATGGTTGGCGAGTTTCTGGTGTTGATTTGACAGATCCAGAGTGTTTTTGGATATCTCCGCCAGGATCAGTGGGTGCAGGAGAATTATCCGCGGTGCCCATGTGTGGAGTTTCACTGCTGAAACTAATTCGTGGAACGTGAATAGTCTTATCCAAGATCTGGTCTCCTGTTGGTCGCATTTGGTCTACGTGGCGTCTATACAATGTACCTTGTACATTAACTGTGTAGTGAAGAGCTCCATCTTTGCTCATGACAGTTCCAAATTTCCACCTTNCAGCATAGTGTTCAGCAGTTCTTGTTTATAATTGCATGGCATTGCCAATGAACGAAGTTCTGCTAAATAAGCATTAATACTTTCTCCCTCGTGTTGTTTACGATTAAGGAAAATATGTCTGCTAGGAATAATTAATGGTTTTGGGTGAAGATGATCTTTAAGAGTGTTTTTTAAGGTTTCAAAATCAGCTTCAGCTGGATTGTTGGGAGCCAACAAATTTTTTAACAAATTATACAATTTTGCTGATAAGCTGGAAATTAATGTTTTTGCTCGTTTTTCATTTGGAACATTTTGTATGTCCAAAAAAGCCTCAAACCGCTCCAAAAAAGATTCAAATGTCTCTTGGGAATCATCGAATTTCTCGAAATTCACACCAGTAACGTTACTTTTGTTTCTGGTTTCGTCTTTCGGCTGCAGCGCCGACATTAACAATTTATTTTGTTCAACTAATTGAGAGATGAGGTCCTCCATTTGGAAAAAGAAATAAATTGTCCTACCTGGAGCAGTCTTCAAGAGCAAAAATATTACCTATCTTCAGGTACTTGAAACCTTAATCCAAATTAGTTTCACTTTGAAACGTAACTTTTTCAAGCGATGATTTTTTGTATTATTGGAAAATAAAATTCACCAACTCGTCGCCAGTGTGCTGTCCCATAGCGTGGGGTTTTAGGAAATAACACTCTTATATCTAACAAGCACTATTTATTAATTAATTACAACATTTAGAATTTAGAATACAAAAGATGCGTCTTAACGCAACGCTAACAGATGAGGAAAACAAACTGAAACTTTTTGAGGGAAAGTCCCAATTCGATTGCGTAGGCGTGATAGTTCGTAAACATAGCCTCGAACGGCTAAATACACGACATCTTTCCCCTTCAGATCTACTTCTAAATTGTGTAAGTGGTCTCACAAATTGTGATGTCATGTGTTTTGATCATCCTCAGGGATGTTTACCAAACTGTAATAAAACTAATAATTACTGCAAATAAACTGTAATAAAATAAAGTACCTACCTACTTCTCTTACTGACTCAAGCAAAAGCCTTTTTAAAGACCATTCTCCGTGCATGCAGTTCACACATTTCCGATCTCCATCAAGGGAAATGAGAAGCTGATTGGCGAAAAAAAATTTTTCAACGAGAACTCACTAATCAGGTTTTCCATTTTCCTCGACAGCTATCGAAAGTGCGAGAAACAATTTGCCGTTTAAATATTGTCTTTGAGTTAAGGCAGGTAGTTAGGTTAGTACTTTATTTACGTCGCACTAGAACTGCACAATGGGCTATTGGCGACAGTCTGGGAAACATCTCTGAAGATGATCTGAAGTCATACCATCACAATTTTGTGAAGACACTTTCTCAATTTTGACATAGATCTGAAGGGGAAGAAAATTTTCCCTAGATTCCTTTACCCATGGTACAGCTCAGAAGCCGGCTACGGGAGTTTCGATTGTTCCAAACTGTTCTTTCCATGGAGAAGCTTCACGTTTGTGCGTCGGCTTTCGTAAATTTAAATATCATCTGCTCTAATTAATGTTGCCCCCTTGATCAAGTTTTTTTCTTAAATTTTCTAAAATTGAGATCTAGACATGTATGTGTGTTTTCAAACAAATTATCCCACTTATTTTGAAATGAAGAAACCGATTATAAAAGAATTTTACGTTTCAAGAAAACATAAAAATATATTTTTGAAAAATAGCAATGAGTCCCATTTATGCATTTAGACACATTAATAACTTGCATTTTTTGAACTAACAAGTTTTTACTTTATTTACTTATTTTCAAAAATTATTATAATTATTTCCTGGCATATTTGGGTGTTTCAAACAAACTTATACATACTCTTTTGATAGTGAAACCAGTTATAAATGAACAGTTCACTCCAATAAAGTATTAAAAATTCTCAATTTTATTTTTTAATTTTCTGTAAATTTTTCTTGACGACGCTTATGTCAAACAAATTGACAATCACTTTTAATTATGAAACCAGTTCGAAAGGAATTTTTACTGCGAAAAATACCAAGAAATTCGAAAACTGATCGCGCTTTAGTTAGTAATGTAACTGCTATTTTAGCGCGTGTTTCATCAAATAAGTTCTCTTTTCCCATTTTTTAAAAAAAATTCTTTATTTCGATTTTAAGACATATATGGCTGTTTTTCAATCGAATTGCTACTCACTTCTAACTATTAATCCAGCTTCAAATCAAATTCACGTGGCAAAAAATTGAATGAAAAAGAAAAGATTTGCAAAAAATCCATCCTTGAGTTAGTAATATATGTGTCACGGGCAATGTAAATAATTGGGCATTGTTTATAATGCCCGGGCAATTTAAAAAGTGCCCAAAAGGATATGACAAAATGATAAATTATGTTGCAATTATTACATTGCCCGGTCATTATGTATAATGCTAAAAGTCAAGTGGGCAATTTGTGCGACACACAGCCACAGGGTGTCTTGGGATATTCATCCACTTTTAGATGCACCTGGATAATTTTTTTTTAAAATTTTTCCCGCACATGCGCTGTATAAAGCAACTACTTCAATTACTCTTATCTGGCGCAGTAATTATTATTATTTTTTTAATTTTAAAGCTATAATTTCGGTATCAGTTTAAAATTGATTCAAACGCTTTGTTTAATTTTTTTTTAAATATTTAAGCTATAGCAAAAGTGGCACTAGACCTAGTATATATTTCGGACATTTACCAAAGGTCTAGTCATACTAGGTCTGGTTAAGTGCCATTGCCCGGTATACATTTGCCCGGTATATCCTACACTGNCCTGTTTCTTCGGCATTAACGGTCATGTGGCAACAGTGGCGTTAGAGCAACGCAGGACGGTCAATTCTGAATGGTACACGACCATTTGTTTGCCAGATGTCATGGGAGAAATTCGAAAAAAGCAGAAGAACAGGCGAATCATTCTTCATCATGACAATGCGAGCTCTCACACATCGACTCATACAAAGTCATTTCTGACGGAGCGAAAGATTGAACTGATGGGTCATCTGCCGTACAGCCCTGATTTGTCACCCAATAACTTCTTCTTATTCCCACACATCAAAAATAAATTACGTGGACAACGATTTTCGACCCCCGAAAAAGCGGTTGATGCATTCAAAACGCATGTTTTGGAGTTACCTCAATCGGACTGGAGAAAGTGTTTTGAAAATTGGTTCAAACGCATGCAAAAGTGTATTGATCATCACGGAGAATATTTTGAAAAACAATAAAACCAATTTCGATCTAACATATTTGTTTTTTCATTATTAGGCCAGAAATATAAATAGCAACCCTCAAAGTAAGCTGAATGGCGATGTCACGTTAAAATCAAAGTAACTGACTAAACAAGTTCTTCTTTAAAAAAAAAATGTTTTTCCTTGATTATTTCTGCATACACATGGCTATTTCCAAACAATTTGATGACTACTTATATTTTGAAAACAAATTTCGAATAAATTTTGCAATGCAAATAAATTGTAAGAAATTTGAAAAGCTCCACATTTATGTTAGTGGTATACATACTTGGAATTCAACGTATTTTGAACAAAAACAATGTTTTTTATTTTTATTTTTCTGTAAATATTTCTTGACAATTATGAATGTTCCCAAACAAATTGATGCTCACTTTCAATTTAATAGACCAGTTTCAAACGAAGTTCACATCCTAAAATAGTATAAAAACTTTGCAGAGCGTTTACCATCCTGGTTTACCATTACGCTAGCAAAATACAGACTCTTAAATTAGCATGTTTTGGACTAAACAAGTTCTTTTTTTTAAATTTCCCATAATTATTTTTTAACATACATGAGTATTTAAAAACAAGTTTATGCTCTCTCTTAATTATGAAACTAGTTTCAAATGAAATTATCGCATTGTAAAAAAAGATTTTTAAAAAAATTGCTATGTGTCCTCCCTTATGTTAAAGGCATATACACTCTTAAATTAGCATATTTTGGACCAAACAATCCCTTTTCTAAAAAAAAAATTATACATAATTTTGACAGAAATGGATATTTTCAAACAAATTGACGAACTCTTTTAGTTATTAAACCTTAAGCCAATTTTAAATGAATTTATCATTGAAAAAAAAAACTTCCGAAATTCCCAAAATATCCTGCTTTATGTTAGTGATATATAGTACACGCATTCAGAACTTAGCATATTGCATACTAAACTTAGCATCTTGTTTGTAACAAGTTCTTTTTTTTTAAAATTATGATTATTTCTTGACGCATATGGGGATTTTGAAACAAACTGATGCTCACTTTTAAACTAGTTTTGAAAGAATTTAATAGAGCAAAAAATTATAAAAAATTTGCAAATTGTCCTAATTTATGTTAGCATTAAACATACAGTGAACTAATCGTGCTTTGGCAAACAATTTTTTAAAATTTATCTTCTTTTCTTTTTTTAAACAATTATTTATAATTATAAAAAATATAAGTAAGTCTATACGGACTGGAAATGTGGGACCTAGAGGAGCACTTGACCAAAGGGCCCATAAGAAAATGAAATTTTTTTAATTTTACAGAAATATTAATAAATTGTTATTTATTTTGTTAATCAACTTTTGCGAGAGGGACCCGATTTCTTAATTCAAATTCTGCATATGCGTTTGGTTGATTCCTACAGTTTCTAAATAGTAGGCTGAACATTCCTATAGTCATCAAATATTTTATTCATAATGCTGAGAAGGAAACTGATTATGATGAAAGGCCCACCACACCACAAACTGTTGCTGACCACCTCAATAAAAAGGGCCCACCACAACTTCAGTTCAGAGAATGATCGTATTTTCAGGTCTATGGTCAGTCTGACCCTGTAAGCATACCTCCCTTTTGATAGCGATATACATATGCACTTATCGAGTTTTGGACTTAACAGCATGGGTGCCATCTGCGCAGAGGACAGTGCGAATAAGTCCCTTTAGTAATAAAAAATATGCCCTCCAATATTTTAGACAAATAAAACAATAGAGCCGTGATGGCCCAAGGGATAGAGCGTTTGCCTTCCAATGAGGTGAGCTAAGTTCGAATCCCAGTGATGGCTGGTTGATACGAATGGTCGGCTCGCACCGACCACAGAACTGACGTAAAATATCCTCAGTAGTAGACGGATCATGGGTTAGAGTCCTCTTGCCGCCTGGCTAATCATGGGAGGTTTTCATGTTTTTCCTCCCCATGTACCGCAAATGCGGGTTAGTTTCATCAAAAAGTCCTCCACGAAGGCTAATTTCTCCCAATACTTGATCTAGGAGTTCACTTGTCTACTGGACTGGGTTCAAAATTACAAGGCCATGGTATTGAACATTGGTAGTCGTAAACCCAAAATTAGGTCGACTATTCATGGTTATAAAATAAAATGAAATAATAGTCAAGAATCATAACCGATTTAAATTTCACAAAGGAAGAATCAAGCTTATATTAAATCTTGCAATCATTTAAGAAATAAAGAAATTTTTCTCAAATGGATAATTTAATTGTTACTGTGTATTTTAATTCAGCCCACCTCAAAAATTTAGAGCTTATTATAAACCCAAACTTACTCTTTTTATTCGCACAGTGAAAAATGTTACATAATCTACGTTCTTTATAAATATATATTTTAAGAATCCATATCGAAAATGAAATAAAAATATGTATACAAATTAAAGGTAACTGCAAAGAAAGTTTTCAAAGCGAATATAAAAATTCTTGATCACAATTATAAAATTTGCTAATCCGAAGATAATAAAATGCAAAGAAATATTTTTTACAACTTATTTATTATTTTATTTAATAAGAGTCTGAAAAAATTTGGAATTGTAAGGTATAAGCTTTTTTTTAGCTATAAGGCAAAATACAAAATTTGAACAAATGAGACAAATAATTTTTGAAAATAATAAATAATTTTTAAAAATTATTTTTTTACATGAAATTATTTTTGGATTATCGAATTTTATAATTGTAACAAATTTCTTTTTTTTTTTATTTGCTTAAAAAGTTCCCAAGATGTGACTGACCAAACTAGTGGGACCTTTTCCAAATAGGGGCTACCCCCTCCAGTTTGAAGGTTTAGGTATCCAAACTCATCGAGAAAAAAAAGGCATGTATATTCAGAGAAAATACGTTTTTGTTCCAGATTTCGAAACTTAAAATATCGTCTGCTGTGTTACATGTTTTTTTTCTAATTTTTTTTGAGCAGAAAAAAAAACTTCTTTTGTCTCTCAAAAATTTAACTCATCTAAATTTTAACTTGGGTTTCTGAATTTTTATAGGTTTTTTAACATAAGCATTAGACAATATTTAAATTTGTGGAGATAAAAGCTTGCAGGGAAAAATATACTATGATGTCTTACGAGATCGCGAAAAGCCATAAAAATCCTGTTAGTTGAAACTAGTTTTAATATGACCATACTATCTAAAAAATGAAAAATGAACCATACTAGTTTAGAGAAATTAAAAAATTAAAAGTGTTTGTTTTTTCCTTCAAAAAAGAACTTTTTTTTTTAGAATAAATTTTCATTTTCATGTAATATGAACATAAAATATGCCCGCCAGGTGGCCGAGCGGTTAGCGCGCCTGACTGCGGAGCCAGTGGCCGCGGGTTCGAATCCCGCTCTGGGCATGGATGTTTCTCTCTCTTGTGTTGTCCTCTGTTATGTGTGATGTGTGAATGTGGTCCACCCTATGAACGGGTTTGTGGCAGTGTGGCGTGGGCAATGTTACAAAAGAATATAAAATATTCATTCATATTCTAGTGCTAGTATGCATTGCATGCTATCGATAAAGTGTTCACGACCCCATAACCAATTAACAAGTGTTAACTTAATAGGTTTATTAGAAGTTGAGAAATCTAGCCTGTGAGGTGAAAAAATTTGAATTGAGAAAAACAGATATAAAGGTAAAACTTTGAATAAATTAGTATTTAAGTTTGCAAACGATTCCAGTTTAGAAAGTAGGTGTGTTATTTTTTTGTTTTCAGTGAGCGGGTTACAATATTTTTGCTGTATGTTTTTGAGTATTATCTCATATCTGGCGTCAAATTTCTCAGAATCAAGCAGGTCATAGCTCATTTTTTTTTTCAAAAAGAAAGAGAAATCTGGAATTTAATTAGAAAAAGTACTTTTGTACTTAAATCATTGAATATTCTTTTTCGTTTATTTCTAATAATAACGTTTACATTCGGTTTAAGTCAGATCCATAAATCAAAATTGAATTTTTTTTAAATTCTATATTTCCCTCATTCTTTTGAATAATTAGAAGAACTGTATAATTCGAATATTCTATTTCAAATTTAGCTCAAATAATTAAGGTTTTCAAGAGCATTAACGACTCTGCCCATGGACTTTTTTACTGTTCTGGAACAAAAGAAAGCATGAAGGTCGTAAAATATAGAAGACGTTTTCGTGACTTGATTTCAAAGAAAAAGAAAAATTCGAACATTTCGGAGATAATTCCAATTATTGTTTGATAAAATGATAAAATGTAATATTATCCTTTTCAGCATTCGTAATCACCATGGTGATCTAAGGACTTCTAAGTTTTGGAGATGTAAGGCGAAGGTGGGGGGGTGGTGAAGAATGTAGGGCAAAATTTTGTAAAAACATTCCTTCTTAATATTTGGTTTATAAGAGTTGAATTCGTATCAAGGTTAAGAGTGTCGTGTTCTCAAAACGTATGGAAAAAAGTGATGTGAAAATTCCGAAATTTGTCATACAAAGAGTTGCTACAGAATTGTAAGTAATTTATGCATTTAAATGCTTTCGTATGATCTATATGCTATACCTTTTTATAATTTTTTGTTGCAATTTATGCGATAAAAGGTAATATTATGCATTATTCTTGCGATTTTTCGCAACTATAGTTGAAAAAATACATTGTCGTATGTAGTATACTATAACTATAGTAGTATACTATAACTCTTAGTAGTATACTGTAACTATAACTAGTAGTATACTATAACTCCTAGTAGTAACACAATAGTCCAACTTTGCACGGAACTTGCCAAGTAACTTCGCTCCTATGGGAGCGAAGCTGGAAAGCCGAGTCAGTTCTACGAATTCAATAAGGTTATTAACAGCGATGGAACGTGCACCCAATAAAGTTAAAAGTGGTGTTTAACAGAAAAGACTAATCAATCAAAAAGTATGAAAACTTGCAGAATTTAGTTGCCTCTTATTTTCAGTTTCTCTTTGTATTAAAAAACTGTAAGAACAGCTGCCATCGCTGCTGGGGTGTTTAACTTTACGTTTACATTTTAGTTTGTTATGTAAAAAAATATAAATACTTTGGAACTTGAAATTATGAAGGTTTGTAGAAAAATGTTCAGGAACTAGGGAAAAAAATCAACATTCCACGATTAGTTTGAAAATTATTAAGTGGTAAACTTGTAGGTAGAAAAAATACCACGAGGCCCGCTCTGTCGGACGAAGAAATTCAACTAAGGACTATTTTTGTTTATGAAGTTAACTCGACTTTTTTTTTTTAAAATTCAAATTTTTACAAAAGTTATTACTATTCCAAGGGATTTTTTGCGCATATTTTCCAATTTTTTTGCTATATGTTACATTTTGATTTTCAGAGCGAAAAACTTAAGAACTTAGGAATTTGAAATTACGAAAGTGCGTAGTGAAACGTACAAGGGGTATGATGAAATAAAAGAGTTACTTAATTAGGATTTGATTACTATTTCTATAATTGTTAAGTTGCCGGGATAGTCTGTGCTTGGATCCATGTCCAAGAGGTCATGAGTTCGATCTCCACCAACCGAAAACTCCCCGTGTAGTAAATGGTGATTGGTGTACGTTAAATCTGTCGAGTCACAAAGTCCTCCATGTTCTCATACCTCTGGGAGTACTGAATTGGAGATTGATCGTTCTCTGGTTCAGGTCAAAATTATTATGATCCGTGGATGAATGAGTCCGCCCTATAAGCGTGATGTGGCTTAAGTTGTATTCTTGACCATAGATGGCGCCACTGAAAAACAAGAAACGCTTCCTCTACCTTAAATTGCTCAAGCAGGTTTTATCAAGCAGGCTGCTGGTATTGGCAAGTGGCATTAGAAATAACAGCTACATAATTGTTAAACTTGTAAGTTAAAAATACCCTACTCTCTGATCTACAGTTTATTGATTTGCTGAAGACCATTTTCCTTTATGAACTTAACTTGCGTCTAAAAGTTATTACAAGTTTAAGAGTTTTTTTCTTACTTATTTTACATAAAAAAAACAACTTTTTATTTATTTATTCATTATTGCAGAAAAATTTATTTGCATCTCGCCTGATGCTCATTTTATAGTACTCAAAATTGTCAAAACTAACATTGGAAGTAACTTAGAAAAATCGAGTTGATATAACAATTAGTTTTTCAGATATTATATTCATTTCATGCAAAATTTTATCTTAAAATGTATTGCAAGAATTTCTTGTAAAACTTTCAAAGAAAGCAGATAAGATTCAATGTTTTATTTGATGTTACATTGTTATTAAAAAACTGCTGCCTTTACGTTTGACTTTTTTAAAAAAAATTATGAGAAATTCTTGCAACACTTTTAAGGGAAATTTTTTTACATAAAATGAACATAATATCTGGTAAATTAATTGAGACTATACTTGAGTGTATATCAACTCAATTTAGATAAATTATGTACAACCAATATGTACAATTTAAATCTTATCCTCTATCTTAATGCAAACACAATCTGGAAACAGTATTATGGAATACTCCAATGATCAGTCATGAACAGACATACAGACAATTTGTTTTTATATAAATAGGGAGAAAGTGGGGTACCTCAATAGTGTTGAAATTAGTTCTATTTTCTTGCGAATAAACTTTAAATAGCACTTTACTAGTCAAGAAGTTAGCATATTGGCGTGTTGCATTTCGCAGCACTATTTAAATAAGTTTATTTTACCCTAACTCTCTAAATTATTTTATGTAAACTCTCTAATATTCTATTATTCTTAAAACAAGCCTCATTTATCGGTCATTTTATTTACAAAAATTATTGTTGATCCAGCTTATTATACACATTTAAAGACTAACAAGCCATTATTATACATGAAATTTGTCTTTCAGAAAGCATTTCATCGAAGACAGGGACACGGCTTTCAAATTCCATCCATGGCAGACCAGTTCGGTCTTAGGTAAATTCCAAAAGGTATATATCTTATTTTTTATTCAACTCCTTTCTTCCTCACAGTGGTTTCACACTTGAACCACTTATTTTCGAATTTTTTTTAAAATTCTATAAATGTTATTAACAGTAAGATTAGAGCCGCTATGGCTCAGGGGACAGAGCGTTCGCCTACCAATGAGGTGAATCGGGGCTCGATCCCGGTGATGGCTGGTCGATACGAATTCGGCTTGCATCGACCACAGTGCTAACGTGAAATATCCTAAGTGGTAGACGGATCATGGGTTAGAATCCCTTTGCCATCAGGCTAACCGTGGGAGGTTCTCGTGGTCTTCTTCTCCATGTAACGCAAATGCAGGTTAGTTCCATCGAAAAGTCGTCCACGAAGGCATATTTCTCCTAGTACTTAATCCAGGAGTTCCCTTGTCTTCTGGATTGGGTTCAAAATTTCAAGGCTACGGAATTGAACATTAGTAGTCGTAAACCCAAAATTGGCTCGACTGTTCAACGGCTGTTATAAAATAAAATAAAAACAGTAAGATTAGAGTTGTGACTTAGGGATAGAGTGCTCGCCTTCCAATGAGAACCAGGTGCAAGTCCCGGCGATGGCTGGACGTTGCGAATAACTCACCCGGCTCGCACCGACCACAGTGCTGACGTTAATTATCCTCAGAGGTAGACTGATAACGGGTCAGAGTTTCCTTGTTGTGAGGCTAACCATGGGAGGTTTTAATGATTTTTCTCTTCATGTATCGCAAATGCGGGTTAGTTCCATCAAAAAGTCCTCCACGAAGGCAAATTTCTCCCAATACTTGATCCAGAAGTTCCCTTGTCTTCTGGATTGGGTTGAAAATTACAAGGCTACGTTGTTGTTGGTCCGGCTGTTCAAAGACGCGGTTATAAAATATAACAGTAAGATGACTTTAAAGTTTGAAAGGAATAGAGATGAGCGAAATCCTTCATTTTGCTGCTTGGTATATGCAAGGGAGTGCGATGCCTTGACTGATGTAAAAGCATTGACATCTAGACTCGGGATTAATGTGGTGTGCAATTATTTCCGAAATATACGCAGAAAACATTAAAATTTAGCTAATAGTGCTGACGTAAACTGTGCTTAATGGTAGACAGATAACGGGTTAGAGCTCCTCGCCATCAGGTAAGCCGTGGAAGGTTTTAGTAATTTTAATTTCTGAGTTAAGCGAATGCTTGTTAGTTCCATCAGTTCAGCTTGTTAGTTTGTCCCAAAGTTTGGTACAACAGTTCTCTTATTCTTCTGGTTTGGATTCAAAATTACAAGGCTACGGAGTTGGTAAGTCGTAAGCCCGAAATAAATAGGGTTTTTTAACACCAGTTATGAAATAGAATATAAAAAATTCAATGAAATATGTTTACTGAAAAATATTCTAGACTATACACCTGGGTCTTCCTGAAAGAGCAATTCATCATCTTCACGACACTGGAGCCGCCACTGAGATTTTAAGGTTTGCTAAAAATGTGAGACAGTTCGATAACAACTAATATCATATTTTTGGAAAAATGCAATATTTATTTATTTATCGTTTCTATTACTTTTTTCTCAGGTTGAAAGCTGTGAAAAAATCAGAAAAGTTACGAGTCATTTGTTTGGACTTCTGGGAATAAATATATCCAATGTGAGTTCTTGACTGAAAACTAAAAACAAGCACTTTAACTCTTTGACACAGAATTTTTATGAAAGTATTTTTCATATTTGTTTCATTATTTTATATTAATTTAGTTCAAAACAAATGGAAAATATTAAATTTAGTATTTTAAAAATTTATGCTTATGAAATACAGCAGGAAACAACGTTGACTTTTTCAATCCTAAAGGTAAAATCTTCCAACCACAGCTCACTTTCGAAAAATAATGTTTCAAATTTGCAGTTATTTAGATGTAATAGAAATTCATAATTGAAATTTCCTTAATTTATAAAATAAATTATGGATAAATATTTGAATATAAATAAAAAAAATATTATTTTTCAAACAACTTTTTTTTTCGTGTTTTATATTTTAGTACAAATATAATTCCGATAATCTAGCAGATTTATTTTAGAAACTATTAAACTGTTTTTTTATAATTAAAAAATACCAAAATATATTTTTGCTTGTAATTAGAGAGTCGGAAAAAATATTTATGAAAGGGACATCGGTTTGCCATTTGCGTCAAAGGGTTAAGACTGTAGGGTAATAATGTAGGGATACAAGATTAATAAAATTTGTATTCTAAGAAACATTAGAACACTATTTTATGCTGAACACTGATAAAATGCTTTAACTTTTACTTCTTTTTGCTTTAAAAAAGTATTAAAAAAAGACTTTTGCATCAAATTGTGCCACTAGAAGGGATATATATTTTACTAATTAATATTTAGTGGTCGTAATGTTCTGTGAAGAAATAGAAATATGGTTGTCAATTTACTTTGAACTAACAAACAAACAAGAGTTTTTAATTTTCTAACAAAATATTTAATTTTTACTTTAAGTCAAAAATATGATCCTTTTCAGTTTTATGACTAATTATTATGTTTTAAATCGTTGGAATAACGTGGAAGTTAAAAAATCTCTTTTCATAACAGGAAAATATCATAATCCCCTTAATACCATAGTATAATAGGACGCTTTGACTCTATTGTTAACTTGAAATATTGTACTTGACGCTTCGATGCTTGATTATAGCTAAAATATTGTTGAAAAAGAAGTTCATGAAAGTTTGACGCCCAATGATTTAATTTGATTGTTCCGCCAATCAAATTTAAGAAATATTTTTTTTAAAAATTCATAATTTTGCAATTTTCAAACATAAAACATATTTTTTATGAAAACAAAATCGAAAATATTCGAACTCATTTGCATTAAGTGAAAGAACAAATGTTAGATTAAATTATGTAAATGTTATATTAAATTGCTGGTTCTAGGCAGGCTGCTATTGTTTTTAATCGTACACATATTCATGAAGAAAAAAAAAAAAGAAAGCGCAGAATTTAACCCAATAACGGGCAACTTTTTCAAAAAGCCCAAGACTAGTATTACAATTATTTCCTTCTTAGAAATTATCTCACAAGGGAAACTAGGGAAATGTGACTCGCCAATTTTGAAATAAACTAGTGGGATGTATGCCTTATGAGGAATAATTTTAGGAGGCAACATTCGTTCCGGCCCATAGAAGGTCCTATGAGAGATAAAAAATAATTCAATATATAGAAAAATCGGTATTTTATTACTTGTTGTTGTTGTAGTTCATTTACGTCGCACTATAGCTGCACAATGGGTTATTGGCGACGGTCTGGGAAACATCTCTGAGGATGATCCGAAGACATGCCATCACAATTTTGATCCTCTGCAGAGGGGATGGCACACCCGTTTCGGTAGCCTTACGACCTGCACGCGAAGTCGAGAATTTTATTACTTCAATGCAGACTATTAGTTATTGTAACTGTCTCATACTCCAGTTAATTTGTAACTAATTGGTTAACTAATTAATTATTAATTAAGAAATTAATAATTAAGTATGTATTAATTAATTATTAATTAAGTAATTAATAATTAATTTATAATTAATTAATTATTAATTAATTATTAACTAATTATTAATCAATTATTAATTAATTATTAATTAATTATTAATTAATTATTAATTAATTATTAATTAAGTAATTAATAATTAATTAATAATTAATTATGTATTCATTAATTATTAATTAATTAATTTATTTATTTGCAATTACATACTCCAATTAATTAAGAAGAAAAAAATGTTTAAAAATTTATAAAAGTTTGATGTAAATTTTTTTTAAAAATTAACCTAACAGGTTTTTCTGAAAAACTACAGATATATAAAATTTTCAAAATCAATTTTGACAATAAATATGCATTATATAGTACGTGAAAGTACCACAAAATTAATGGGAGTATGAGATAATTACAATGACTAATAGACTCTGCATTGAAGTAATAAAATACCGATTTTTCTATATATTGAATTATTTTTATCTCTCATAGGAACTTCTATGGGCCGAAACGAATGTTGCCCCCTAAAATTATTCCTCATAAGGCATACATCCCACTAGTTTATTTCAAAATTGGCGAGTCACACTTCCCTAGCTTCCCTTGTTAGTAGCAAGTTTGCATATTTCGTCTTTTTTAATATTTTTTTTAAGCAAGTAGAAAGCAGAAATTAAAGCATTTTATTAGTCCTCAGCATAAATTAGTCTTCTAATCCTTCTTAGAATGCAAATTTTATTAATCTTGTATCCCCTACATTATTAGCCCAAAGCCTTAACTCTTTGACGCAAATGGACACCGGTGTTCCTTTTTACAAATATTTTTTCTGACGCTCTAACTACAAGCAAAAATAGATTTTGCTATTTTTTAATTATAAAAACAATCTAATAGTTGCTAAAGAAATCTATTAAATTATCGGAATTATATTTATACAAAAATTTAAAATAAAAAAAAAAAGCATTCTGAATAATTTTTTTTCCATCCATATTCAAAAATGTATTAATAATTGATTTTGCAAATTAAAGAAATTTCAATGATAAATGTCTGTTGAATAATCTAGATCTAAATAACTGCAAATAGTTACAATTTTGAAAAACTATTCTTTGAAAGACTTATTTTTAACGCAGAAATAGACATTGGTGTTTCATGCCATATTTCATAAACATACATTTTTTTTTGTCGTATGCCTGTTTAGGCAGTGGGGGTGCGATTGTTCCTGTTTTTCAGTGGCGCCATCTATGGCCAGGAATTCGACTTCTGAAACGCCATTCACACAACCATAACCCGTTTATAGGGCGGGTCACATTCACACACAAAAGAAAAAGGACATAGAACACAGAGAGAGAGAACGAAACATCCATGCCTTGCCCGGGATTCGAACCCAGGACCTTTCTATGCAAGGACAGTTCCCTACCCCCTACACAGGCCTGTGGGTAACATACATTATTAAAATGCTAAATATAATAATTTTCAGTTTTTGCCCTAAATTAATACAAAATAGTGGGGGAAAAAATTAATTAAAAAATATTAATTAACCTAAGGTCTTCCTAAGAGTATAACTTATAAGATTATTTTCGTTTTATTTACCAATTGCCATTGTAATTTGAGGATTTCAGAAATTTCTATAGAATTCCGAAACCTTATGGTCAAAAATATTTAACAGTGGAAAACTGCAAATGAACGAATGAGATCAAGATTTTAAGCAGAGTTTTTGTAGATTTCTCCATCCGTTGCTTTTCTGGTTCAAAATGAAAAGTGTCTGCTATTTAGTTATTGAATAGTTGATGAGTATCTTTTGGATTTATTATATCTTTCTGACGAAACTCTCTGTCATAAAATAATCTCAATCATTGTGTTGCAGCAAGCTAAAAATGAATAAATGATAATAATGAATAAATATTATGATTAGGACTGGGCGATATTAGAAATTATATATCGTGATATATCGTCAGTTTTGCATCGCCTGTGGAAGACGAT
>NC_092211.1:64708483-64835353 GCF_043381705.1 Parasteatoda tepidariorum | reverse complement strand
CATTGAAAATAATCTACAAGAAACGATTTCAAATCGCGAAGGTGCGAAAACGAACATGTGATATAACGATATAAGGTCTCAAAAGTGATTCTGATTCTACCGCTCATCAGTCAAGGCCGTCTCAACATAACGAAACAATATCGTCTTCCACAGCGCGAGTTGGCATCGGAACGTAAGAGAAAGTCCTTGCGTGTATCGCTATATCGTTATATCGTCTTCTTCACTCGACGGCTTAAATCAGATTTCTGATGCATCGCTTGGAATGAAAGTTGCTGTATCGGTTTGCCGATATAGGCGTTAAATCGATATGTCGCGATATATCGATTTATAGCCCAGTCCTAATTATGATATTAATTAACTTAAATCAACATAAAATGCAATAAGAATTTTCGCTTTTTTTCAGGTTTCCCGTAAAAACAAGACTTTTACTCTAGGAAATCAAAAGCAACGTATTTCTTGGTAAGTGATTGAATGAGTGTTTGTTTAGACTAGAAGTTCCACGCCTTTCTGTCTGTGACACGAAATCTGAAATAAAGTAAGACACTATTCTGAAACGAGCATTATTTTACGGTTTCTATAAGTTTTAAAAAAACTTAATAACAAAGAGGAGGTGATAATCTAAATCATCTTTGACTACCACTAAATGTTATTTGTTGTTATTAATGCCTGTTGCCATTACCAGCAAGTTTGCTCTGGGAAACCAAGGGATTTTAAGCGATCAGAGGGAGATTTTCTTGTTTTTCAGAGGCGCCCCATCTATGACTAAGAATACGACTTCAGCCACACACACGTCACAGCCCGATTTACAGGGAGGACCCAATCATACTTTATTCATTCATCCACAGATTGTAACTTTGATTTGAATAATTAATCTCCAATTCAGTATTACCAGAGGTATTGATTTGTTATGGGAACTTGGAGGAATTAGTGACCCCGACATATTTAACGTTCACCAGTCACCATTTAATGCACGGTGGTTCGTAAGCCTACGGGATTCGAACGTATGGACATGAGCCTAACTTCCTACCAACCAGGGTATTGCGGTCAATGTTATATTATAATGTATTCGTATGAAAGCGTTGTCTTGCCAGACCCTACAATGCTCAAGCAGTATCTTTAAATTGGATCAGTCGTTAAAGAGACTGTCGTTGTAAGGGACTGAGGTTCGATCCTCGGTGGTGGCTTAAAGCCCACCAATCGATGGGTGCCATCTTGTTTGGGAAGTAAAGATAGCTTGAGCGCAATTTTGACCAAATTGCCATAGCTGTTGGTGACGAAATAGTGGAGTCCTACATACTATGATTCCTCTATCATACAACAGGCTGTTTCGAGGAAGCTTTATTTATTTATTTATTTATTTATTTATTTATTAAAAAAAGCTTTCTAATAACATTAATATGAATTTAATACACCTGTAGAATTTTTCTAAGAACTGAGTTTTCCGAGTACTTATTAAATATCGACATCCTTACTAACGTAAATTTACTACCCTTCTACCGTGTATTTATTAGATATTCATCATGTCAATGATGAATATCTAACCACTGCATGTACTGTGTAGTGGTCAGGGAGCAGACCTCACATCAGAAACGTCCTGGGTTTGAATCCCGGACAAAGTATGGATGTTCATATCATTCTCTGTACTATCTGTCCTTACTGTGGGAGAAACGTTGGTCCATCTAATAGGGTGCCTCTGAAAGTGTGGCCATCACATCTGCCCTTCTAATACCTAAATGACGAATGTCAATCGGGTGGGCGTTGAAAAAAAAACGAACAATGAAAACGACCTCAGCCACGCATACATCGCAGTCCATTTTATTGAGAGGACCCAATAATACTCCATTTATTCATCTACCGATCGTAAGTTTGACCTTAACCAGAGAACGATCAATATCCTATCCGGTACCCCTAGATGAATTTTATTTTATATTTTACATCCATCGTTGAACAGTCGACCCAATTTTGGGTTTACGACTACTGATATTCAACTTTGCAGCCTTGTAATTTTGAACCAATCCAGAAGACAAGGAAACTCCTGGATCAGTACTCCCAGAGGTATGATTTGGTATGGGAACATGGAGGACTAAGTGACTCGACAGATTCACCATTTACTACACGGGGAGTCTTCGATCGGCAGGGATCGAACCCACAAACTCTTGGACATGGGCCCAATGCCCTACCAACCAGGCTATACCGGCCTACCCCCTAGAGGAATTGATTTGTTATAGGATCTTGGAGGATTTCGTGACCCCAACAGATTTAACAAGCACCAGTCACCATTTAATGCACGGAGATTCTTCGGCCGGCGGGATTCGCACTCACGTTTCTCACGAACACGAGTCCAACGTCCTACCAGCCAGGCTTTCCCGACCATATAATGTTTGTTCTCTTAGCAATGAATTTGCAATGATTTCGCACTCTAATTTTTTTTCTTTCCCTTAAATTTGTGCATATTGAGCAATTTAACTGCGAGGTAATCATGCTAGTAGCGTGGTATTTAATTTGATGACAAATTCATTCAAGATAATTATGATTTTTTTTCATTTTTTTTGGAAAGTCTCAATTTGAGAAGGCAGCTTTAAATGTGTATTTTTAATGATATTCATTATTACTACGCAGCAATGCTTATGAAGATGATAACCCGAGGGATACCAACAAGTTACGGATATTTGAAGTTCAGAAATTAGTGGAGTCAGTAGCCCAAGAACTTATAAATTTAGTAAGATTCATATTTTAAAGTTGATTTTATTGAAAACCTATGTCTCTTAACTTTTTACAATTGATATTATTTTTATATTTTTTTTTCAGTTTTCATCAACCACTGATCATAACACTTCAACATTATATAGTTACAAATTAGGAAAGTAAGTAAACATTTTACATAAAATAAACACACATCTTTGCGTTCATAGAAACGGAAAATACAAAGATATGTGTTAAACTGTATTATTTTCCCGGTATACACATATTATCCGATATTTATATTTTTCCTAATATACCCCGATTTGGTATTGTTGTAATTCGATTATAGTCAATAATAATAACTAAAAAAATTACCATCATCGTCATCCTGAATGACTCGACAGCCCAGGGTGGGCCTTGGCCTTCTCAGGAAGTTTTTTCTAGGCTAACCTTTTTCCTGCTAGCGTTTTCCAGTTTCTAGTTAAGACCAAAAGGTCTTTTTCATGCCATCTATCCACCTCAAATTCAACCTGCCTCTTTTTCGTGTGCCAACTGGTCTGGCATTGAAAACTCTTTTTTGGTACGGTCGTCATTCATTCTGATAACATGGCCTGGCCATTTTATTCTTTATCATTTAATGAAGTTAATAATTCCAGGTTCATTATATGTGTGATAAAGCTCTAAATTTGTTCTTCTAAACCAAGCACCATTTTTTTGAATTCCTCCAAAAATACTTCTCAAGATCTTTCTCTCAAAGGTATCCGAAATTTATAATTATTAATAACAATCGATAATTATTAAATAAAGTAAAGTACTCCCGCAACAATGTGGGGCTCATGGACGTTGAGGCTATACAATTTTGGGACTTAATTAACAATTTATTAACATTATGTAATTAGATGATTTGGTCGCTTGCACCACAGCCCGTAGACATGTAAATTTTAAATTTATTTTGTCACAATGTATTATGATTTTCTTTTATTAAAGATTCTACATAGAAGGAGCTAAAAAGCAACAGAAGCTTGCTAGGTGCACAAGTACAGCATGCTTGTTTCGAAACAAAGAAAACATCTTAAAAAATGTAAGATTGAACTTTTACATCGATTTCTTTATATGCAATGTTTCTGAACGATTTAAGATGTCTTGTGAACGATGAAAATAACATAAAATGCAACAGTATAATTTTATTTCAGGACTATAATCGGAAAACGAAAAGGAGAATTTCGAATTTAAGAACGCATCGTAATAATCAAGGTGAGTAAAGTTATAAGGCATTCAATGTTTTTAAGTTTTCTTTTCTTACTATAAATGGGGTAAATCTAGAATAAATGGCCATAGTTTTTCAAATAGAATACTAAGAGATACAAAACATGTTTATACATATTTTAAACTCTCATACATGTACTCAACATAGTCTAAGCAAAAAATAAAAGAGCAAAAGCTGTTCCGGAGGTTGGCGAGTGGAAGCGAGCAGGGGTTGATAGATCCCTAACAATTATTAAAATGACTTTAAATTATAATTAAAAAATAAAGATTAAATGTAATTTTATTCAAATACTTTTAATAATAATAATAATTAATTTCATTTAATTTTTAGGTCGTTCCTTTCAAATTAATACTTTTAAACGAAAACGATCAGCTAGAGAGACATCTTATCGAATTTCCAATGCCCCGAAAAAGTCTCACCCAGTTAAACTTAAAAATTCGAAACAATTTTTCAAGCGATGCTTAGTAGAAGCTGCGACTCAAACGAATTCTTGGAGAGGAGTTTCGAACGAATTTGAAAAAGAAACTGACGATGAATCGTTCGAACTTGAAGATAGCAGCACCTTAGATTCAGACATATACTGTAAGAGCGACACATTGAATGATGCGAGCATGATAACTGAAGAAATAGCCTCGGAATTCGTTGTTGCTACACCAAGGCATACAAGTAGAAGATCTTCCAGAAAGCCCAGTGCTTCAAAATCACCTGATATTGGACATCGCGTTGTGCAATTCCTGAATAAAAAAGCTAAAGAAGCGCCAGAAAATAAACAGCCAATCCCCGCGAAGCAAGTATCCGTTAGCATCTCGAAATCGAAATCACATAAAATGAGCGAAGAGAAGTCAAAGAATATTGCCACAGTTTCAAATAGTGCACATCAAAATTCTAACTCAAAATCAAACGTAGGTGCAAGTCCAACCGCAACTAAATTATCACCTGTGAATGCAAGAAATGTGTTGAGTGCAAAAAGTATTGCAAAATATGTTGCAAACAGTGCTAAAACCTCTAAGACAAACATTTCAAGCAAATCTCCAACACCATCCGTGGTTTTTCACCCACCAGAAGATAAACCTCAAGAAATATCTAAATCAAAATCTCAAAACAACAAGGTACAGGAATCTACGCAGCATGTAGAAACTGTTGAAAAGCACGAAGAGGTTAATCCTGATGTTCCAGAAAAATCAACGATTGAAAGATCTAAAGTTCCATTGCAGGCACTGCATAGTTTTCCAACAAGCAGCGAGAACGAAACGACAATAATTCCAATGGATTCTCTCTCGTCATCAAGTGAAAGTTTGGCGAGCAGTTTTAAAGAAAATGACAACACATCGCCGGAGTACAGTAGTCACTGGACAGAAGAGGAATTATCATCAGATACAGAGTCTGAATTGGATATGGACAACAGTTTTAGAGAGAAATTTCGAGCTTACAAAGAATCTCTGTTAGAAGAAGACGATGGTATTGTTGCTTCTTGCGAAGACGAAATGTCTCATACTGGATCCCTACGCAAAGAGGTAAATTAGATTGTTTCTAATTTTTAAAAAATACTGAGCAAAATACGTAACAATTATAAAATAAGCTTTTGTTTTAATAATCAGATTTTCATGAGCTAACATGACAAAGGTGTTCAAAAAATAAGCAAATTAATCAGGGCAGACGAAATTTGAAGATAAGAAAAAGTATTTTCTCAGCTTACAGATTATTTTTTCCTTTCATTTTGATAGTTTTGGATTTTTTGCTTACAAAAATAGGGATAAAAATTATAGTTCCCAACAGCTTAGTAAGGAGTAAGATTGAGTTCCTTAAGGTTAATTTATTATTTTTTTAGTTATTTCTATATACACCTAATTACCAGAATCAATAACTTTTACACTCAAAAACTCAACTCATTTATCCGAATATAATCCCTTATTCAAACTTTTATTGCAATTAGTTAACTGACCCCTTAACGATATCCATTCCATTGTATTTATTTTGCACTTCTATTAGATCCTTCGTTCACCAATCTTATCTTGCCATTGATTTTGAGTAATGATTAAAAGAGTTAAGAACCCACGACCTAAAAAAAAATTTTTGCTTACATAAAAACTCTCCCAAGTCGAACTCAGGAAATTAATGATCTTTATTGGCGATCGAAATGGGCTGCAGGTATATTGTTGTAAGCAGAAACAAAGTTCTCCATATACGTCTAAGCTGAAGTTTTTAGAGGAATAGTTAAAAAAGTTGTCAACTACGTCATAAAAGGTTTGTGATATATTTTATTTTAAATTGAAAAAACTGATCTACTTATAANGAGGATCAAAATTGAGATGGCATGTCTTCGGATCATCCTCCGGGATGTTTCCCAGACCGTCGCCAATAGCCCATTGTGCAGCTCTAGTGCGACGTAAATTAACAACAACAACAACAACAACATCAGCATAATTATAATGCTTCTTTATCTTGATTGACTCCACAGCCCTTTGAAGACCAAGACCTTCTTTAAAATATTTTTCTATTCTGCTCTCCTCGCTCCCAGAGCTTTTAAATTTTTAATGATGCTGTCAACCCATCTTACTAGGGACCGTTCTCACTGCACGAGAAGATTTCGTTAATGCGAATGAGAACTTGATTGGTGAAATAAATTTATCCACGGAAAACTCGCCAATCTGGCTCTCATTCGCGCGTGCGATTTTTTTCGTTCACAGTGGGTATCGCCCTGCCTCTGATTTGGCCCCCAAATGGTTTAAAATTAAAAATTGTGGATCTTAAAAAGATTAAGGTTACTCGATAGATGTGTATTCAATAAATTTGTTGCGGTTTACATTGATGTGGTTAAAGAACTAAATTACAGAAGCTGTAAAAAAAAAATCCCAAATCAACTATCCTGCGAGTAAGCATGCATGCCGTTCTGTCAATTACATTTGACATATTTCTAATTTCATTATGTATTTAACTTACATTTTCTTCGAGAATAAGAAATCAGAAATAGCCCAAAATATATTGTAAGTAATAAAAAAAATATGTAATTTATCTTCCAGATGTTTTCGAATGAAAGCAGAGAAGAAAACTTGAGTGACTACAACGGGCTTTTACGAACTTTAGAAACAGATGATTTTCAAACCTTCCAAAATATGATAAATCAAAATAAAAACCTTCTAAGGTAAGTTATAAAAATAATATTTGACAACCTACTTTTTGGCATAACGCGTAAGTTGTTCCATTTTTTTCTAATGATTTCAAATAGAAATTAAGGTGATCGTACATTTTATATATGTTTGCATACATGAAATATAGTTTTTATATATGAGAGAAATATACAAATGTCTTATAGATACTGTACACCTAAACATCTCTCGATCGTATTTAAGTATAATTCTGTCGCAGCTTCGTATGTTTTGTTAGTGATTGCTTAGCTTACTTTATTTACGTCGCACAAGAGCTGCGCAATGGACTATTGGCGAAGGTCAGAGAAGCATCCCTGAGAATGATTCGAAGACATGCCATCACAATTGTGTGAGACCACATGCTCAATTTAAGCATAGAGCTGAAGGGAAAGCAATTTTTTTTTACAGATTCCTCCACCCATGGTACAGCTCAGCGACTGACCTCAGGACTTTCAATTCCACTGATTTTGCAAGCACGTTTATCGCATGTATTCCGTGAGTCTTAGCATAGTCGGGGATCAAATCCCAGCTCTTCTGGACCGAAGTCCGATTCCCTACCCACTGGGAAGTGGTCAATTTTTCAACCACGACAAATTAGTGGATGCAAAGTAGGCACACCTGTCTTCTCTTTGTTCCATAGCAAAATGATTAATAAGATAACTGTTCTTTTAATTAGGTTAAACTGTCTCTTCTTTTGTTTCTGAACGAAATTAAAAGGATGCTAATTATCAATTCTTAACCTATCAAAGATGTCTGTGCTTATAAAGTTTTGAATTTCGAAATAATTCTTTAATTTTTTTTCCAGTTTTGCAAATAAAGATGGTTACAATTTACTTCATTTATCAGCGTCGAAAGGACTTCAAGATTTTCTGTTGGTAAACAAGATATTTTATTTGACAGATAATATCCTAACTTTATCATTAAATAAATTTTGTAGTAAAATAAACATTTTAAAAACCACGTTTTTTTGAAGACTTAAATGGAGAGGTATTGTAAATTTAAAAATGAAAAAAAGGAAGAGCACATCGTTTTCGAAAGGCGTGAAGGAAATTTTGGAAGTGAAAGAATTCAATTACAAAATAGATCGTCTGAAAAAAATATAAAATTGCTTATCTTTATTTAGTCTAAAAAACAGTTGTTTCTTCTTTCTAATTTTGCACTTTTATACTAAATTTATGTTAAAAATTGGCTAAAAATTTAATTTTAAATTTTTTTAAAACCAATTTTGCTGGTACCATTTAATAAACAATTGTAGCTCATTATTTCATCATGAAAAGAATACTAGTTCAAATTTAAACACTCTGGATAATCGAAAAGTAGTAAAAAAAATTATTGCTTTAAAAAAAAAATGTTTCTTAACTAAATATTTCTATTTCCAAACTAAACTCTCAGAATTCAACAAAATTTTGAAAGAGTTCAAAATTTAAAAAATATTTTCTTCTATTTTCAAAGAGAAGTGGTAACTAATAATAGAAAACATACTATACTGCGACTACTAATGTTCAAATCCGTAGCCTTGTAATTTTGAACCTAATCCAGAAGACAAGGGAACTCCTGGATCGAGTATTGGGATAAATATGCTTTCGTGGAAGACTTTTTGATGGAGCTAACCCGCATTTGTGTTACATGGAGAGGAAGATCACGAGAACCTCCCACAGTTAGTCTGACGGCAAGGGGACTCTAACCCATGATCCATCTTCCTCTGAGGATATTTCTCGTCAGCACTGTGGTCGGTGCACGCCGGATCCGACTGGGATTCGAACGCGATTCGCCTCATTGTAAGGAGAACGCTCTATCCCCTGAGCCATCGCGGCTCTAATACGAGATATAATACTAGAGTACCGTATTGAGATCACGTCCGTGTGATATTGAGCAGCTAGGATAAGGAAGGTTTGCTTCATATGTGATATCGTTGGGTGAGACGGGAAAATTGTTGATCACGTATATGTGATTAGCCTTGACTGTATACGCGATTACGGGCACAAAGGGGTTACGTAACAAAATCGGACACAAAAAGGTACTTTCTCTGAAAAAACATGCTTTATTTTTGACTGATTTGGATACCAGATCCTCAAATTGTGGAAGGGGCATCCGAAATCTGGAAGTGTTCTGGAAGTGAAATTCGGCTTCTTGATGTTAATTTCACATTTTGCGTATTATGACGTCACAAATTAGTCATATTTTTAAATTTTTATACCTCAAAAACTATTTGACAGATTTCCTGCACACTTTGGTTTTTGTCATTTAAAATTACGCAGATTAAATTCGTGCAGATAAACTTTACAACTTGATTTTTTTTGACAAGTAAATTAGCATTAAAATATTATTAAATAATTATAAAAAAAAGTGTTTGGGGACAGTATTGTTAAACAAACAATTATTAAAACTGAATGCACAAACTTTTTGTTATGTTCCATTCGTTTCACAGATATAGCGAAATAAGCAAAATTGGAAATTTAATATTAAGGGGCTCAAACTTTCGATTGCTCTCCCCTCTCAACTATTGGAACCATATTTTCCAGATTGCAGCTGCCCTCCATATTTTGATGGTCAAGAATTCAAAAAATCCGTTGAAAAAAAGGTATGTTTATCCATGGAAAATGCGTTTTTGTGTCTTAAAATTCATTAATACTGAGTAAAAATCGCATTATTATATCAAAAGTTATTAAAGTGATCTACTTTTTTTTACATTTGTTCATCATATGAATAATTAAATTCGGTTTATAAATAGTATCTATTGGAGGTTGAATTTATTTTGAATCTTACTCTTTATGATTAAAACATTTTAATTCGTTATTCTAATTTCAGTTCCTTTTAAATGTTGGTATTCCAGTGGGAGGTGCGACCAAAAAAGGTTTCACAGCGTTGCATTTAGCGATTTTTAAGTAAGTTTTGTGAATGTAATTTTTTTTATTGCGCAGTTATTTACTTAGCACAATCTTTTACTTAACAAATGGCCATTAAGTAAGTTTTATGATTGTATTTATTCTTCTTGCGCAATCATTTACTAAACACAATCTTTTTCCTAACACAATGGCCATTTTTAAGTAAGTTTTATGGTATTCATTCATATTGCGCAATCATTTACTTAACACAATCTTTAAAACAATCTCTTACTTAACACAATGGCAATTTTAAGTAAGTTCTATGAATGTATATATTTTTATTGCACAATCATTTACTCAACACAATCTTTTACTTGACACCATGGAAATTTTTAAATAAGTTTTCTAAATGTAATAAGTTTTATAAATCTTAAAAATTATTTACTTAATACAATCATTTACTTAACAAAATAGCCATTTTTAAGTAAGTTTTATGAATGTATTCATTCTTATTGCACAATCATTTACTTAACACAATCTTTTACTTAACACAGTGACCATTAAGTAAGTTTTATGATTGTATTCATCCTTTTTGCACAATCAATTACTTTACACGATCATGTAGTACTTAGGAATCCTCTGTTTTCGTAGAAGAGTTCAACGGGTTTCAAGAGTTAGGAAGTTTTTTTTAACCAGTTACGTTTTTCGAAACCTGAAACCGAAAAATTCTTTATTTTAACACCACTTTTTTCAACTTAGTAGTGTAAGGCCATTACTTCTCATACAAGTCACTCTTTTAGAAATAAAAAAAAACTGATTGCCTATTACAGTAGTTCCCGAATGGTGTTCTCAGGAGAAGTGGAAAGGTCCAAGTGGTTCCAATCGTTAGGAAGTTTTTTTTAACCAGTTATAATTTTCGAAATTTGAGATAATTTTTATACTTAATTAATAATCCATTATTTATTTAATTTTTTCCGATATTCTTAGGATTTTGTTTAATTAAAATGCCTGTGAAGAAAGAAATTTCAAAACAATATTTTTTCTAATAATAGTAAACTGAATGAATTATGAAAGGGATATATGCATTTATGGAAAAGTTGAGTAGTATTTCACATCGAATAAAATAACCGATTTCAACAAGGAAGAAGTATGTTTCTCTGGTTACCATTTTCAGCATTTATTTTCCTCCTTTTTAGTTTTAATTTTAATGAAAACCATAGTTTAGCTCATTCATTTTTAGTTTATAAATGAACTAAAATCAAAATAAGAACTAGACTGCATGCCGATCCAAACCAGTGAATCCAACTGCCTGGCATAAAACCCTATTTTAAGACTAATATTGATAAAGAGATTTGATAAAAAAATTTTATTCTTCATCCATTCACTAATTATTTTGAAAATAATTATTTTATTTTTATTTCATAACCGACGTTGAACCCAAATTTGAGTTTGCAACTACCAATGTTCAATTCCGCAACCTTGTAATTTTGAGCCTAATAAAGAAGACAAATGAACTCCTGGATCAGGTATTGGGAGAAATTTGCCTTCGTGGAGGACTTTTTTTGATGGAACTAACCCGCATTTACGTTACATGGAGAGGAAAACCACGAAAACCTCCCACGGTTAGCTTGAACGCAAGGGGTATCTCTAACCAATGATATGTCTACGGCTGAAAATATTTTACGACAGCACTGTGGTAAGTGCGAGCTGGGTGTGGAATTCTTATCGACGAGCCATCGCTGGGATTCGAACCCTGTTCATATCATTGAGAACCATCACGGCTCTTCAAAATATTTAATAAAATTTTGATCATTACATATTTTATGTATAGTAAATATGCTTACGATTTCCAGTGAAATTTATTTCTAAATCTCGGGACTCTGCCAAAAGGAGGTCGATCATTTAGGGTTCAACAGCCAAAAAAAAAAAAAAAGGGGGGGGNACAAAGAAAAATATAGACATAAGAAAAAAAAAAAAAGGGGGGGGGGGAACCGCAGACCAATCAGTTAGTATTCAAAACAAAGTTTATCTAATAATGAGCATCATATTATGAAACTTGCATCGAATATATAGGGATTCAAAAAGTGATGATTAATAAAAATATGCAATCTGACAAAGGACAATCTCGTTTTTTTTTTCAATAAAAGATTTTCGATCTGAAAATATTCACTATAGATACTGATATTGCATGATACTATTTTTGAATACATTTATAATTAGAGAAACTGAATAATAACTAATTTAATTTGTAACTATGTTAAACTTTTCTGGAGCATGTTTCATTATTGGAATTAATACCACTAAATAAATAAATAAATTGTTATAGTAACAATAGTAACAATTTCTTCTCTTTCGCTATTACCATTATGTTAAGAGCTAAAGGCTATTATTATTTCAAAGTCTTAAATTCTCGGAATAGAAATTTTACAAGCAAAAAAAATCTCTTTTAGTTTCATATATTATATTTGATACAATTTTTTACTATTTTCATAGCCTGTATGAACGGATACAAAACCACAGTAACGATAAAAGGACAATCATTTCGAAACAAAAATATTTTTCAAAATACTATATTTTAATCTATATAATTGGATAGATGATTTCCGGAATGTTTTTTGCCGTTTGTTAAAGGAAAAAGAATCCCGAAATCACGTTTCATTTTGTTCTTAATACCACAGTTGTTGCAAGAAATATTATCAAGTTCAACATGCTTTTAAGTAAAATATTAATTATATTTTTTTTTCTGTTATAAATTAAATTACAAAACGGTTAATAATCACATGTATTTAAGTTTTGACACTTCAAAAACAAAATAAATTACTTTAAAAAAAAAAAAACTGATCTGATACAGTATTTATCATAAACTTAAAAACGAGTTTTCGTTACTTTTTTTACCAAAAAGAAGCATACCTTTTTCATCTATGCGTGTTAAAAAAAAAACACCTTACCTTTTACTGAGTTACGTGTAATTAAAAATGCCCCTTAAACTACAAATTTTTTGAAAAGTAAAATAATAATCCCTATGTCTCAAAATTATTTGCAACCTTTGAATATTTTGCACTGATAATTGAAACTGATGATTTCGTTGGAACATTTCTCAAAGATTTTAAGGTGCTATGCTATCAATCATCAAACTTACCACGCATTCCCTCCTTAAATCTGTATTAAATTATAATCAGTACAGAGATGCCACAAGCGATTAAAAACGTAAAAAGTGGTAAAAACTCAATTCATTTTAATTTATGTATTATCTCTTTAACTATTCAACCGTAATTACCACTATGCCTTACATTTCAAATGATTTATATTTAAAGCAAAAACATTATTCAAATGCATTTTCAATCGTAAAATGAAGGGGGGAAAATGCAATAATCCTTTTTTAATGAAATTTTGCATTTTTAGTTGCCGGCGTCGAATCTGTCAGTCAGTATCAGTTAAAAAAATCCAAGGTTCGCAAGACCTTAAGGCCTGGTTTCTTAGGACAGGACGCCGTCAGCTGGAAATCAGCGCTAACCTCTGATTGGTCCATTTGTGAGTTTGATAGTATACGTCATCGAACGCTCATCTTGAACTACAATTGCCGTCCAACTCAACTGCAGTTGGATTACAACGTGACGTTAACCACAGAAGCAATGGCGGACAACATCCAACAGCACATTGAAATCAGCCAAGATTTTGATTTTGACATTAAACATAGCTTCTTCATTAAACATAGCACTCTTCATTTAGCTCAGCTATAATGTGTTTTTTCTTGGACAAAGTCATTATTTGTTCTCTAAAACACTGGTCGACAATAACAAAATCAATACAAATTCAAAATAAATATTTGTTTACGTTATTAACGCATGCGCAATGAGAGATAATGTCTGCGTTGGACCGACTGCTCACGCTGAGCTAACAAAAAAGTATTTTTTTGGCGTCAGCTCTACGTCAACTTTCCGCTGACGCCCAGATAAGGCGCTAGTTCTAAGAAACCAGGCCTTGAGCTAACAAACCAGTATTTTGTTGGCGTCAGCGGGACGTTGACGTCCCGCTGACGCCCAGAAAAGGCGCTTGTCCTAAGAAACCAGACCTTAAGTCTCACCCCATTCTGTAAGGACTCTTCCAAACCAGTTCACGGTTCTTTTTTGCAGACACTGTATCCGGAATACATTGCTTTGTTTAAGTATTCAAACAATGAATTCAAATAAAAGTTGGAAAATATGCATGTTCAATAAATTACCAATTGATTTTGTAAGTTTTAAATTTGATTCAAATCTTTAAATCTACTAAAACTATCTAAACGACCAATTTTTTTAAAAATCTACTAAACCGCATCAGAAGTTATTTATGACTCCACATGCTTAAAAGTAGCAACTAATTTGGGACAAAATTTTCATCTTAAATGTTGCAACTAATTTGGGACGGAGGGAGTGCTATCTTTTTTTTTAAACTTCGTTCACAAATACAATTTAAAGCAAAGATTGCATGATTTTTTTTAAAAGTGTAAAATGCTGACAAAAAAAATTTCTGGACAGATAAGTCTAAAGAATGTTTTTCTTTCTTTGCAGACACTGTATCCAAAATACCTTAATTTGTTTACGTTTTCAAACTATGAATTCAAATTAAATTAGTTCGAAAATATATATATATTCAAGAGATTAACAATTGTTTTTGTAACATTTAAATTTGTTTTAAATCTTACAGTGGTCACTCAAGATGCTGTAATGTCTTGCTTCAGAGCGGAGCTCAACTGATTAACGAAAATGGCAAATTCGACAAGAGAATTTTTTCAATAAACGGGAAAATACCCGATCCGATGAAAGCATTGCTACAACAGTACGATGAAAATCTTAACAAAGTACAAAAGCTTTGCGACATCTTCAGGCGCATCGGAAGGTAAATATATTTTGCATTACAAATATATTTTGTAATAACAAAGTAAATGTATTTTGCATTAACAGAGAAGTGCTTCCAAATAAATTAGTTTCTTATGATAATTTTCAGAAGCTATACAGTGTATTTTAATCATCACCAAGCTTAATTAAGAACAATTGTAATAAACAAAATTAAAAAAATATCCACTAGGTGTTCGGGAGTAAAACTAATTCTTGCGTAGTGTTACGGTTTCCCGCTAGCTCTAACGTTAACCATGGGTGAACTTTACAATGCATGCGTGAAAATTTTCCAGAAATCGCAGATTCGCTAAATAGGAAAAAAAGAAGAAGGAAAAAAGTCAACGTTATGGTTTGCAAAAGACAAACGTTGTGCAAAATCTCTAAATTGAAATGGGGGGAAAACATTATCAAAATCTGACTGACCTTTATTGACTTCGATCACAAAAAGGTCAAAGAAATTAAAAACATCAAAACCTGTTTAATGTTTGAAGGAAATGGAATGCGAATTTTTAGGAAAGATTTTGTAAAGCATTATGTTTTCCCCTAACTTTAACAATATCCCTAGCTTCGCAGCACGCACGTGAAACTTTCCCAACAAATCGAGTATCATTATAAGGGATGGAAAATTAGGTTAGAATTACGATTAACGTATTACAAACGGTTTGCGAAATCTCTCTATTTGAAAACGTTTCTCTTGCGTTATTTAAAATTAAATAGTAGTAGTAGGTACACGAGAAAGCTAATTCGTTTTTTTTTTTTTTTTTTTTTTTTTTTTTTTTTTTTTTTTTTNTTTTTTTTTTTTTTTTTTTAAGGCTACCACTTTGACATTTTAAAAGCAAGCATAATAAAGAATTTACGAAAGTATAAAAGCATCGTTATGTTATTCAATTTATCCATTATTTTTAAAAATTTTCAGATCCGTAGAAATCATATTAATAAAATTTTTACTTATGCAAATTTAAAAAAAAGAAAAATTACCGTCATTTTGGTCAAAATTTGGTAAAAAAAGTTACTTAACATATATAGGGTTGATCTGGGAAACTGGAAATTATGTCGCTACGTGTTGTTGTTGTCGCATGCCATTACGGCAACTGGGGTTAGCTTCTTCTTTTTTCAATGGCGGCATCTATGGTCGCAAATTCGGCTTCTACCACACACATACATCTCCACCCGTTTATAGGGAGGACGCATTCATGCATCCATTCATTCATGCTCAGCTCGTAATTTTAACCTGAAACAGAGAAAAATAAGTCTCCAATTCAGTATCCCCAGAGGTATGATTTGTTATGTGAACATGGGTGACTTTGTGACCCGACAGATTTACCGTGCATAAGTCACCATTTACAATACGGAGAGTCTTCGGCTGGTAAAGATCGAACTCACGACCTTTTGCAGATGGACCCAACGCTCTACCAACTAGGCTATCTTGGATGATGTAACGTAATTCACACAAATAAATATTGAGGCCGTGATAGCTATGGGGGTAGAGCGTTCTCCGGGTGATAATCCCAGCGATGATTGGTCGATACGAATTCTAAAATTAAATTCCGATTTTAAAAAATTAGATCACGAATGCTTTTCGCTTTCACGAAACTGCGTCTTTTCTCCACATTGACGTTTTGCGCCATTTTCAAAATAAGCGTAGACAAGCGCGTGCTTTAGATAAGCTAAACTTGGCTTAACAGTCAAGAATAACAGCTGAAAACTCACAACAGTTATAAAAATAGCATATTATTCGTAAAAAAGCATAATTTCATAATACGACGGAGCCTTTGAAAAACAGCCTTAACAGATTTAAACTGACTCAGAACTTTTTAAAATACTAAACTATGGGAGATATTTTTCCAAAAAGTTTTTAGATTTATATGGATATATATTGGCACATATTTTATTTTGTATGTCATGCCCTAAAACCTTATATTTGATTATTTATGTTTTAGCAAAAAGAAGAAGACGTCGAAAGCTATACCCCAAACGATATTGTCAGCCTTAGCAGATCTTACCTTCGATGAAGATGAATGATTTTCAAAAATTAATAGCTTTACGAATTAATGCTATACAATTCGAAAAGGAACTTCGAAACAGTGATAGATAAGGCCTATGATATGCTGAAAATTACTTTATTATCATCTCTGTAATTTCAAATCTAAATGATGCCACGCTTTACTTAATAAACAATTTGATCTCCTGAACTTTTCTGTTTTTCAATTAATCGATTAACCACTATACGGAGAAAAAAGAAGGATTTTTTTTAATATACAAAATATACTGATTACTACACAAACGTTACAAAACCGCAGAAGTTTTCCTTCACGGAGACACTTTAGTTTTACCGTAAGAAAATTTGTTACTTTCATTTGTAAATATACTATAATTAAGATATTGTCGATATTATTTCGTTATTAAAAATTACATGGGCCTTCACCGCTGTTTTGGGTGTTTAACTTAACGTTATATTCAGTTTTGAGGAGTAAAAACTAAAAGAAATAAAAATTAAAAATACGTAGACGTGTTAAAAAATGTACAGGGAGTACGATAGAATGAAAAAAATTAACATTTAATAACAAGCTAGAGAGTTATTGCTAAACTTGTAGTAGAAAGAGTCATGTTTATCATGTAAAAGACTATGCTAAACTAATAGTAAAAAATACTATGTGGTCCGCTTTTCAGGTCACGTCCATAGAGTTGAAATTTGAACTTCATAAAGGATTATTTAAATTAATAAACTCAACTCAAGTTTTTTTTCTTCGAAATTGCGATTCGATCGAAAGGTATTGGACTTTCATGTGCCTTCTTCCTCACCTTTTTGCCTGACGATTCATTTTGCTTTCTTGCTCAAAAACTATAAGGTTAAGGAATTTGAAATTGAGAATATGAGTAGAAAAATGCACAAGCAGTATGATGGAATAAAAAAAATAAAGTTTAGATTATTAGTTTGTGAATTATAAACTCTTACACTATAGAGTTGACAAAGTAAAACAAACTTATTTACACAGAAGCCTTGAATTAATAAACAACAACGTGCTAATTTGGTAGGTCTTTATTCTTGATTAGTGAAGTGTAATTCAGAGTTTGTCCTCCAGAAAACAGAACTAATTTCTACACTTTAGACATTAATGTACCATTGAAGTTGTGCAACATTTAACTTTCAGTAAATATTTATTATTTTTTATAATTTTATCTAATAATAGACAAAAATAATTTGAATTTAAAAGTATACAATTTTTTACCTTATTTTAAAGAATGCAATTTTAAATGGCAAAATACGAAATTTGAGCGAAAAGCAATTCCTGAGAAATTGAATTTTGAAAATACGACTTCCTTGAAATTCGATTTCCGTTCAAATTTTGTATTTTGCCGTTTAAAATTGCCTTATTTAAAATTATGCAAAAAATTGTATACTTTACAATTCAAATTATTTTCGACTATTATTAAATAAAATAATAAATATTTACTAAAAGTTAATTTTCGCATAGAAGTATCGTTGGATAAACGAATTTTATAAATGTGTGCAAAAATTCTTCAGTTCGCTTAAAAAGTTCCCGAGATGTTATGAAATATGCAAAAAGTAAAATTAACATTAAAGGGTCCAAACTTTGGACCTCTCTACTGATTAAACTATGGGGACCATTTTTTACAGATTGTGGCTACCCCCTATGTTTTGAGTATCAGAAATCCGAATCCGTCGTTGAAAAAAAAGGCTTGTTTATTCAGAGAAAGCACGCTTTTGTGCCTAATATCGTCTGCCCTAATTAATTAGTACTACAAGATTAGGCCTTCGAACCATTGAGATAGAGTCCAAGTACGTCATAATATAATCATTAAAAGCAAAGTTATTCAGGGTGTTCTTCTCTTTCTTGTACTCTGTGCGTAAAAGACTTCATCAGCATAATGTGTGAAAAATTCCAGATCAAATTATGGTAAAAAGCACTGGCACTCTGGGTGACGGTACTTCTTACCGTAAAATTCTTACTTGAACATGTTACGGAAGAAAAAATCTGATATACTGTAATTTTTACAGTAAAAATTATAATGAAATCACTCTAATGAAATGAATATTACTGCAAAAATTACGGTATAATATTTTACGGTAAAAATGGATTTTACGGATGATGAGCCCAAAGTGCCGGTACTTTATACTGTAATTTGATCCGGAATTTTTTACACTGTGGTGTTTTTTAGTGATAATTAAATAGCAATTAAATAGTAAATTCTTTTCAGTTGCTAGCGAAACTGAAAAGAATTTACTATTTAATTATTATTTAATTATCACTTAAATTATAAAGGAAGGCTAGAATTTACGGGTGGGCTGCTCTGATATATTGACTTTTTTCGTCATTAATTAATATTTTCATGGACCAATTAATACCAACAACAACACTAAACACAAATAAAGTACTAAACTTTTCAAAATGTCTTCTATTAATGTATTTTTTATAGACGATTTATTCAATGGTTTTAAAACAATTAAAGATAATATTAGGTGAAAGTCATCGTTTCGTTTTCCTTTTTCACAACTTGTTTAGTCGTGATTTCAAGAAGAAAAAATATGTTTCTAAAATTCAATTATGTGTTGCGTGATAGAAGGTTTTTTTCCGGAATAAAAAACCGATAGTTATCATTCTAATCAGCAAAAAATTATCGGCTGCCATAGCAACGCTCTCTTCTCAAATTACTTGAAATATTTCACTTGCAGTAATTTTTGTGAAATCTACTGTCTATTTTTATTTGTGTCTATCAAGATGGCGAATTTTGTTTTCGTGTTCGTTGCATGTGCTTTGTTTGTCGTCGTGGTTTCCGGTAAGTTCAAATATAATATTACTTTAAATATTTGTTACTCTTTTGAGTACGCATGTTACTGTGAATGACCGAAATTGGTGGTTGTTGACTTTCACCGGTGAATGTTGACAATCACACAGTCGTTTTGGTGAATGTCCGAAATATATACAAGATCTAGTTAAGTGCCACTGCCCGTTATACATTTGCCCGGTATGCACGACATTAATATGTTTTAAAGGTTCAGTGCCACTGCCCGGTATACATTTGCCGGGTATACCCTACATCAGTGTTTTCCAAAATGTGGTACGCGTACCCCTAGGGCTACGGGAACAGTTTAGCGGAGATACGCGTTCTTATACGAAATATCTTACAACAAACGAAAATTTCAAATTTTTTTATTTAAAAGCAAATCTAGCCATGAAAATTTACAATTACGTATTTTTTTATTAGTTATTTTTTGCTGAGTTAACCCCTTCCTTCTCGCTCCCGTGAAAATGACGGGGTGAGTTTTCACCCGCTATTTTTCGCTCCCGTGATATTGACGGGCTNTTTGCAATTCAACGAACACCTCCTTAGGGACAAATTTCCAAATAATGCCATTAAAGCTACTAATATAAATGATAAATTGAGAGGTTCATTTCTAGCAACATTAAAATAATAATTATTTAAGTCAAAGAAAGATAATTATCCCAAAATAAAGATAAATATAACTGTTTTTGTCCCACTTCCGGTTTCGGAATGCTATTTCCGGTTTCATTTTTTAGTCATTGACTAATATTCTTTTAATCATAACTTTTGTTTTAATTGACGCACAGTTAAAATTTAAACTATTTTGAAAACTAGAATAAACGGAAATTCGTAATATTAAAAAAAAAAATTGTCATTTTAGGCTAAAATTCACTTTTTCAACGTGTACGGAAGGATACCTTAAAAGCAAATCTAGCCATGAAAATTTACAATTACGTATTTTTGTATTAGTTATTTTTTGCTGAGTTAACCCCTTCCTTCTCGCTCCCGTGAAAATGACGGGGTGAATTTTCACCCGCTATTTTTCGCTCCCGTGATATAGACGGGCTGGAGTGTTCAGTAGTAACGCGCCAATAAGAATAAAACTAATTCATTTCTTTTGCCCGGAAACCTTTTATTTCCCATTTCACACACGTGATGGCAGTACCAAAATATTTTAAGGTAATTGTAGATAGTTAGTTTATTTTAAACTAGTTGCAGCACTAATCAAATACGTAATACAAATACAGAAGCCAGGAAAATAGGCACTTTTATGACCGTTTTCTTGAAAATTAACCGATCGTTAAGGGGTTAATAGTTAATAATTAGTGGTGTCAATAACAGCCAGTTATGATTTTTAACTTTTGTGCAAATTTTTTTATCACAGCAAAAACAATATCATCCTTCTCACTGATACAAATAACAGAGAAGCCAACTGCTCCGGACACACCTGATTAACTTAACAAACGATAAATAACTACAAATTAAAATTTGCATATAGTTTACTAACTTTGATAACTTTTTAAAAGGTTTAACATGACTTAACTATAATAAAGTGGTGAATATATAAAACTACTAATTATTTAGAAATAGTGGTGAATAAAAATCTGATAAATTGAATTTATTAAACCAAGAATCATAATTAATAAATTACCACTCGAAAATATTTATTTGTGTCCGGAGCAAGTTGACATCTCTGAAATAAACTTATTAATACAACTTTGTACCAAAAAAGAAAAACAAACATATTTTTAAAAAAATACATTCATTTTTTTATTAGTGGTACACAGCGTTGCGAAAAAATTTAGAAAGGGTACACAAAAGTCATATGTTTGGGAAACACTGCCCTACATCAATGTGTTTCAAGGTTAAGTGCAACTGTCCAGTATGCCTTTAACGGGTACTCCGAACACTAATGTTTCTCCTAATCTATTCTCAACTGATATTAAAATATCAAATAAATATTATAATATCTACAAATAAATTAATGTTAAATCGGATATAACAAATATTTCGGACATTCACCAAAGCGACTATGTGATTGTTGACATTCACTGGAGAAAGTCACATTCTCTTGATTTCGATCATTCACAGTAACATATGTTAATAACAAAGTTGTGATGCTGCTTGAAAATCTGCTATAAGAGTTACAAATAAATCCTTTTTGTTTTTCATATAATTATTTAAAGTACAATTTTTTAGCAATTAAATGAAAGAAAGCTTCTCGAAAATTGTGATCCATAGTTATGTTTGTTCATAATACTTCCTTTACATTTGATATTTACTAATAAGAAAACTAGACGTTGATATTTCATGATAAGAAATCTAGACGTTGATATTTCATAATAAAAAAACTAAAGTATATAATTCAATCACGAATTGGTGGCACTAACGGCACATAGTGACACAACATTATGTGAAAAAACATTATTATACATGTGAATAAATCCTTCTTTTATTAAAAAACTAGTTAAATATCAGTTTTTCGTCCGGGACGAATAAAAAGTAAATAAAAGAGCAATGAATCATTACTGAACAACACTACGATATCATGCTTAAAACTGAAAGGAATATACTGACGCAATTAATTAAGCTAAAATAACTTCAATTATTTTTTTACTTATTATTATTTGTTACCCTTCTCGGTGGCTTTGCGTTATTAAATTAAGCATTTTTTAAAATAGAGATTAACAGTATTCAGCATCACTTGGCATGATGCTATTGCTCGCAAGAAACTCATGATAGTCAAAATTTACCACTATCGGATAATTTCCACCGGTATATATCACTTTCAAAGGGGTAGTAAGACACTTATTCTGTCAGTATCAGTATTAAAACTGCTCAGTATTGGTGCTATTTTAATAATTACCAAATACATCAATAAAATACTTTGTACCTACATCAGTATATCGGTACCAATTACATAACCCTTCAACATTTGAGTTATTTGTGAAATGCATTCATAAGTGGCAACAAACTTAAGCCGAAATTTTAAAACTAAATAGAATTCTTATTAGATCTTGATAAGAACTTTAGAGCATGAACATTCCCTATCAGATCTTTAATATACTATTTAAAAAGTAGTGGTGGAAAAAATTTCTTTTGATTCTAATTCATAAAAATATTAATACTCTATCTCTACCACTGGGAATATATTTTCTAAAACTACGGAAAATCCGACGGAGACTTCTTTTTAAAACTGCACCATAATATCATAAATAAGTTTGCTTTTTGGCACATAGCTTATTATTTTAATTTTAATTAATATGTCGTACCAAAATTAATTATGCATTGGTGTCAATAATTATAAGGCAATTTTCTACGGTTCCCCGAAACGAATAAGTTTATTTTTTCCACTAACTTTGTTTTTTGGTACACAGGTTATTTTTTTAAATTTAGTTAATACACATTACTAACATTAATTAAGCTTTTATTGGCTAAGCTATTAGCATCAATAAAAACGGTTGACGGTTCTGCTGCACGAATTCCTCTACACCTTTGCTCCATTAATTATGTTTTTTAGAACATAGCTTATTGCTTTTATTTCAATATGCATCTAATAACTAAGTTAATTAAGCATCATTGGCGTTAATAATTGTATGGCGAAGTTTTACGTTTCTCCTAAACTAATTAGTACCACTTTTCCATTAATTTTGCATTTCAGTATATAACTATTACCCATTGACAAAATGGATTTTGTTTTGGGTTTGACGGCGTGCGCAACTTATTTGGACGTCATCACACTTTTCAACTGAGTTCAAGAGTAATAGTAAACAGTGCGCATGCGTCTTTATTGCATGCGTTGCTATGGCAACCGCTGATGTTTTAATTTTTATTTTCATTAGCAGAAATTTTTAATGTATTTACATAATAATGATTTGAAGCATATTTATATTCTTTTATTATTAACTTATAATTATTGGTTTGGCGGTGATTTCAATATAAATATGAATACTGAAAAAGGAAAAGTATTTTTTAACTTCTTGAAACACGTACATAGGCAGGATTCGAAAACCAATTCGACGACCAATTAAGACAGTTTTTGCAATTCATGATTTGAAATATTGTGGCATTTAACGCAGTCAATCCAGAAAGGAAAAGCATTTGGCCAATGGGTAGCCAGTGATCGTAATAAAGTGACCACAACTTTTTGCTTTTTTATATTTTTTTTCCATTTCAATTACTATTTACTTTTATAGAAGCATTTTATACTATAATTATAAAAATACTAATATATTGTACTATAATTATAAAAGTACTTATAAAAGTTACTTTATAATTATACACTATAATTATATAATTATAAAGTAAGGAATTAGTATAACCAAAATAATCACGTGGTTTCAGATAAAATTAGAAATACTAATTTAGTGACGTATTTTTCCCATGCTACTACGTAAACGATGTTCATTGAATTTACCTGATATAGCAAATTAAAAGATAAATGAATATTAAAAAACTTGCAATAAACTCTTTCTTTTATCAAACAGATGTGAAAGATAGCAAATATCATTGATGTTATCTTTAAAGTATTTGGAAGAAAAAAAAAACGGAATTGTCTGTAGTTTAATTAAGGACGTTGGCTAACGCGCTTAACCAATCCGAAAATTTCATTTCGTTTTTCGCTCATCTCTTTCGAACGGTTAGTAGTAGAATATTCTAGTGTCAACTGTGTCCTTCTCCGTGCTTCGAACTATCAGTATACCAAATTTCATCTCTCTCGGTCGGATGGCTTAGGAGTTTATAAAAGGCAAGCTGACAGGCATTCATTTTCATATATATATAGATTTAGAATTTAATGTTAAGGAACTGAAAAAAAGAAGCATTTCAGTAAAATTGTTATCAATGATATTGGTTGTTCACAGTATCTATTGACATTTTATAATGGGAAAAATAAACTATATTTAGTACCAACGAATATATGTCGACGCTATTTAATGTAAAAATCTACGATTATTGTAAGGAATCCTTTCTTATTTAGTAATTAATATTTTAACATTTCAACAAACATATAAAAGACAGTTTTTAAGAAATCATGATTCATATTTTTTCTTGTTCCTGTTTCCCATTGAGCGTTTTTATATAAAAATCTACCATTATAGTAACAAGTTGATCCTTTTTTCTTTGGAAATTTAAAATTCAAAGTTTAAACAAATGAATAAAAGCAAGTCCCAATAGTGAGTCATTTTTTTGTTTGCTCTTAATATTTGTTAATATTTCTTAATATGAAGGTAAACTAAGTATAAAAATGAAGAATTTAATAGCGACTGTTTTATGAAAAAATCTATTAGTTAATAAATAATTTTTTCATTCAGTAATTTATCATTTAACCTTCAAAAAATAAAATTGAAAAAAATGTTTCTTTAAATTGTGATTAATTAAAATTGTTGTATTAATTAAAATTTTATCGCATATTATAAAACTATATTTTATTGATAATTAGACTAAAATCATTACCAAAGCGCTCCGGTAAAAAATACCGAGTTTTTTTGTGTTTCCAAAGAGTTAGAATCACGGTAAATTTTACCATATTTTGGTAGTTTTAACCACATTTTTTTCTAAGTGTGCGAAAGCCAATTCCTAGGATTTCTTTGAACCTTTAAGCACTTATTATTTTAATTGTACATATTGACTTAACACCATTTGCATAACATTTATCAAGTATAACTAAAAACAAAACTATTTATTAAAATAAATTTACTCCTTAATAATTTAAATGAGAACTAAATTCTGTTTACCTTAAAATGTAGAGCTATATCACATGAATTATACTATAATACAGAAGCATGACTTTTAGTTTCAAGCCTTCAAATTTGAATACATAATAAAGAAAATTAAAAATGTAACAACACCAGAGAATAATATTCAGAAGGGCTGACAAATAATTAAATAATTACGCATAAATGCCGGTGAGGGATAAATACATAATTTGCAGGTAAATACCATCGTAGCTTTTATGCTGATGACTACCAAAAATATTTGGATTTTTCCAGATTTATTAATATTCACATCACGTGATACGAAGATACGTTTGAACATTGCAATGATTTTCATTGGTTGATACAACGTAATCAAAATTTTCATTCATAAGACTTTTATGGATTGTTATAAGGTTTACAAAAATAATCGACAACAGCCTATCAGAGTAGCTCTAGTGTGATGTTAACGACTGCTATGTAACATCGCCAATAGCACATTAGAGTAGTTCTAGTGAGACGTTAACAACTGCTTTTTAAGATCGCCAGTAGCATATTAGAGTAGTTCTGCAGTGACGTTAACGCTAGATTGCGTAAGGAAGTCATTTTGACTGCTTTTAATTTCAATTAGAAAAACAATGGTGTATATAATGACGCAATTTCTTAGAATTTTGTGACTTTTTGTACAACATATAATTTTTTTTTGCTAATATTTACTAATAACTTTCTATATAACTGCAAATAATATAAAAAATATTACAAATTAATTTTCAACAAATTTATTTAAGCATTCACAATCCAGTCATTTTGACTGCTTTTGGGCAATATAGCTATATACTAATTTTCTGTCTTTCTAGTGTTAACAGCTGCTTTGTAACATCGCTAATAGCATATTAGAGTATCTCCAGTACGGCGTTAAAACTGCTTTATAACGGAAAAGTTTTTGAACATGATTTAAGAAAAAAGTTTTTCGAGTTTTTTCAGTTTTCCCAGGACACTGGTTAGCGTAATTTAGTGATAGTTAAAAATGCATTACAGCAATGAGTTGTATTTTAATTTAATTATTTTCTTTTACTTTTCAAGAATGAATTTTCTTTTCGTTTCTTGGATGTGATACATTGGCTTCACATGTATCCAACTTTTCAGAGGGATAAATTTAACTACACTATCACACTAATTCTATAAATTTCACTCATAAAAAAGAATCTTAAATCTGATAAATATCTCTGAAAAGATTAATCTCTTTCCTGTTTTTACCTTTAATGAATTTAAATCAATGAAAATAAATTAATAAATAATGAATTTTAGTCGATGAATTTAAGCGAGGAAAATTTTCTCTGTTTGTCTGAAATATTGAAGTGGACTTTTAGAGAACTTTAATTATTTAGAATTTGAAAAATTTACATATACCCTTGTCCCTCCCTAACGACGCCTATGATGTAGCATTACTATGTTTTCGCATTGTGAATAATACCAACCTTTTTCAGAGGCCGATAAATTTCAAAGCATCCATTCAAATGAGAGATCATCTGATCTACCTGAAAAAGTAGTCGAAGATTTCTCCGATTTTGTGTATGTACGTGATGATGTTAATGCATCGGTATCCAATTCAGAAAATGAGTTCAAAAATACAATAAGTGGAGAATCAAGTTCCATAAAAGATGCAACTTCTGTACCAAGTGAGTGTGTATATGTATAGTATGCGTGAGTGTATATATGTATATATATATATATATATATATATGTTACCGTTAAAGTATAAAATCCGTTATTTTATAGAATACCTAGTTATTCCATGAACTAACTGATCGCGTCCGTTAAAGTGTAAAATTATCTTGTATTTCATGGTTTAACTAGTTATTTCATAGAATAACGATCTGCAGCCCGTTAAAGTGTAAAATTGTCGTNGTTTCACAAAGTTCTGCTTTTCGCTGCCACTCGAAAAAATAATTCGCAACAACCTCAAATAGTCTTTGTCTCAAATAGGTGTTGAGTGTCAGATAAGTGATGGTGACATGCTGAGAATTTGAATATAGTCAATTATACCGTTTATGCTTTACAACCTACCACTTTACTTATGCTATTATTTTCTCAACAGTTAAAAAAAGGAAATAAATTAAAACTTGCATAATTTTCTATTAATTGGATATTTTCTACTTGTATAATATTTCTTATTTATTTATTTCAGTTTATGAAACAAATGAAATGCCCATAAGAATTTTGGTCCAAACTTATAGCCATATGCGTAGTGGTAGTCAGGAGATGAATAGTTACTGGAAATTTGAATATGAATGAAATGAAATTCTACTACTTTTTACTTTTATGACATACTCATTACCTCGCATTTAAAGCCATGAGAACATGATTAGCAATGCTATTGATATATATTTGGATGAAGTGGTCATTTTTAATTAATTTCCTTCAATTAAGGAAAAAATATATAAACTTAAGTTTCAGTACTACTTTAAATATAAGATAATAGTTTCCAAAGAATTGGGGAGAGTTAGCAACCGCGTAATATGTTTTTTTTTTGGCTTTAATAAATTTAATAGTGGGAAAGTAAAAACAAAAGTAAAAACAAAAATTTTAGGCAAGTAAATTGCTTTCGGGAAATTTATATAGTGATGTTCCCAAATTTAGTGTTACTAAAAAAAATTGTCCCAATTTCATTAATTTATCTTTCCCAAAATACACATTGGATATGAGCAGTCTACATACTAAGTAAGATTAGAGAATCTTTTTTTACATCTGCTTTGGTAATTATAGTGTGGTTGGATATACAAATAGGCAGATATATATCGCTTCACCATCAGTTGTGAATAAGTCGCATTAAATTTTCTGTGTTTTGGTATTTGCGAGAACTGTTTCAGCTGTCCCAATGCTCCGAGATCTCTTGACGTAGCACCACAAGTCTTTTTCTTGTAAGGCTATGTAAGATTAAGGCTGTTTAAATCTAATACCTTTACTAATAACTGCTATAGCCGACCGGAGGAACCACCTCACTGCTATAGAACGCTCAGTAACATAAGACACACTTTTTCGCTTGTGGGACGAGTTTGGTCACCGAGTAGGTGTTTTTCGTGCAGCAAAGAAGGGAAGCATTGCTCTGCTTTAAAAAAATAACAAAGCATTGAGCCTTTCTTTCCTTCTTATGTGTCAATGTTCATATCCAATTTAATACAAACTAATTTTAAATAAAATTATTAAATACATTTTCTTTAAATACAAATGAATCAAATTGGGTTCATCCTTTTGAACAACCCTGTTTATTAAAGTGTACTGGTTTTTACCTTACCATTTCTTAAATAATTGAAAGCTGTGTTAGTTGAAATTTTTTTTTGGCTTGTAGGGCATGAAACAGATATGCTTTTTTCTCTGTGTCTAATGTTAGATTTTTTTAGGTGATCCTGAAGTTCAGCGTAACCATTCAAATGGAAGATCATCTGTTCTATCTGAAAAAGGTATCGAGGATGATCAAGATGGAAAGGATTCAGAATACATACCAGTAGATGAAGAAGGAGTTAATACACATGATGACTTCAAAGATGAGTCTTCAACTGAAATATCTCCGTCATCTCTCCCTCAATCAACGCCTTCTGATGATGTTAGCGTATCAGTTACCTCTTCAGGAAATGAATTAAAAAATACAATAAAACTCTCTAGTTTAGATGATGGTAGCTTAACGACAAACATAACAACTGATAAATTTAGTTTAACATCTGAGGAAAAGCAGCATTCAAACACAGAAGTTTTAAGTATTTCAGCGAAAACAAGTACCTCAACTTCGACTGATATTTCAACTAACTCAAATGATGCAAGTTCAACATCGAAAGCCTTAACCGGCATAAATGATATTAGCTCTACATCGGATGCTGCAACTAGATCAGATGATGCAAGTTCTTCAACTGATGCTTCAAGTGATAAGTCAGATTCAAGTTTTGTATCAGGTGTCAGTATCTTTCATACATCTGGAAATGAAATTTCAAGCACTGTAACGAGCCTCTTGAGTACTAATTCTGATTCGACTTTAGATAATGTTTCAAAGTTTAGTACTACGCCAGCAGTTTTAAAAGTTACAATCACTTCTTCTTCTGATGCTACATCAGTAGTTTCAGAAGTCTCTGTAAGCGCTTCTACTTCTGATACTACACCAGCAGATTTAAAAGTTTCTACAATTACTTCTTCTGATGCTTCACCAGCAGTTTCGAAAGCCTCTACAAACATTCTTACTTCTGATGCTACACCAGTAGTTTCAGAAGTCTCTGTAAGCGCTTCTACTTCCGATACTACTCCAGCAGATTTAAAAGCTTCTACAATTACTTCTTCTGATGCTACACCAGTTTCGAAAGTCTCTACAGACACTGTTATACCAACAGATTTGAGCTCTTCAACTGTAATTTCTCCCAAAAGTACGACTTCTACAGAAGAGCTAGTTTCCAATACTGACATGACTGTAATCACATCTGAGACTACGTCAAAGGATATTAAAACGACGGCATCAAGCCATGAACCCTACATTGATAAATCAACTACCGTAACAGAAGAAACTTCGTCCGATTCCTCAACATTTACCACACCTACCAGTACTTCTTCTGAAGTAACAACAGAACATTTACAACATATTATAATGCCTGGTTTGAAAAAAGTAAAACTGGGACTAGCAATAACATTTCTGACTGTTGCAGTACTAGCAATGGCAGTTATTATCGTATTTATGATAAAAATGAGAAAAACATCTGCTGGTTACGAAGAACTAAGTTTAGTACCTTAAAATTAATCACTCATAGAAAATAAGACAGGCAAAGAGTCTTGACAATAAAGAATTTGGTCCTATTCATTCTATTTATGAAGAATAAAAAACGAATATGGGTGACAATGTAATTCGATGCAGATGAGTTTGTCAGACTATTATCTCTGCTTATTTCATGACAATTTTAGAGTTCTAAACCTCTTTTTCGTAATCAAAATAATTTGCTCTTTAAGGAATTACTTATATTACATACTATCAGAACTAATATTTATTTTTCTTACGAATAAAGAAATCAATGTGCTTATAGCTTAACCACCACTTCTATTTTAAAAGTAAACATTACGCAAGATAGAATATCAGAACATCGAGGAAAAAAAGTTAAAAGTGGAGGCAAAATGAAGATAAAAGCTGCTTGCCATTGTTCTAATTTGTTAACCCTAATGCATGTTTTTAAACAATTGATATTCAGTAACTATCAAGAAAAAGGAGAGAATTTAAATATTTTAGAAAATATATTTCAATAAAAAATGGTTTAGGGTTAAATGTACTCGATGTTTTTTCATTTTAGTCAATACTACAATTTAAAGAAAAAAATATTTATCAAGAATTTGAAACTTCAAATCATTATTTTTCAAAATAATTTATTTTCAAACAGTTTATATTTACAAGGACACACATTTAATTCAATAGATTTAATTTCATCGAATATTCATATTCGACGAACGAACATTATTCATATGATAAGAAATATTATTTTACTTTAAAGACACGTTTATTTCATTTGATATAATTTTTGTCGTATTATTATTCATATGATAAAAAATATTATTTTACTTTAAAGTCACATTTAATTCAATTAATTTTTAATTCAATTGATTTAATTTTTATCGAATTATTTTTATATGATAAAAAAGATTATTTACTTTAAAGTCACAGAAAAATATCATCTTTAAAAAAGGGTATTTATTTGCCTATAAACTATTAGAAAACGAAAATATTTCAGAAAATCTTGTACGTCAAAATTTTCTTATTCTTTAACAATACTTCAAACGTCAAGGGGGCTGTTTATTATTGAATCGTACTTATTACTAAGATAATTTTTTTAATTAATGTGTTTATTTTGTTCGTGAAATTTATAATTTCCTAATATAATGTTTATATAACATCTTCTTCACTACTTAAGTATAAAGGTATATGGCAAAAAAATATTTTACAATTCCGAATTTCTATTTTACTGCCATAAGTAATATTAAGATAAAGAAAATATGAATTATACCTCCAGGGGGCTAATAAATTTAAGTCCACATACGTTGACCTCAGGTTTTAAGTAAGTAAAATGATATAAATATTTCAAATGTTAAATTGCACCTGGAGTGGGAATGAATAAACATGTATATGGTTATATTATGGTCCATTTAAAAACAATGATAAATAGATTTAATAATTATATAGAAGAAAAATAAACTTTAATCAATATATATCAATTTCAAAACTATTTTAATCATGCGTTCCACGTGGAATAAATAATTATTGAAAATAATCTAACGTTATAAAATAATATTAAATTAATAATATCTAATGTTATAAAATAAATATTTAATTCTTGGGGGTAAAGTTTCAAAATTATGAAGAAAAAAACAACAACACAAAAGTTAAAGTTATTAAATGTATGTGTACCTCAAAATTAACCTAACACAATTAATTAAAGTACACAAAACAAATATATCTAAATCGATCTAATCTCTCTAAATAGTTATATTTTATATAGATTTCACTAGACTATGAGACTTTTTTTGACTACTATACACTATCAGAAATTTCACCATTTGATACTAAGGTACACACACGTGGATCTGCATATTCTTGACTGTATTATTTATAAATATTAAGTAAATATAAATTTAAAAGCTTCATACACATCACAGAACTACTTGTTTTTAGAATAACTGAATTATGTACTATTTGAAATTACTATCATTTTTGAGCACTTGGACTTGGTGTCATTTTTCGAAAATCACTTTCACGAGTTTCACGAGTTTCTGTGAAATTCTACCCAAATAACGTATATGTTCTGCATCTCTTAGAATCCCCAGAAAGCTTAAACGTTCACATGTGTTTCAGTGAGGATGAAACTATAAATCTTCTTATAGCTTGCTTTTAGAAGCTGAGTAGTGACACATATGTGAACCGAAGTAATGAAGAGGATAATGTTTATATTATGTTTAACATTTAAAATAAATGGCATAAAAATTTAATATTTTTTGTCCATTACGATATTAAGATGAATAAAATTTTACAAATATGTGTTTGAATTTATAGCTATAAATACTATATTGTTAATTATTATTTATAATCACATTTGTAACTACTTATTATTTATATCTGTTATTTTATCATAATTAGTACTTAATTACATGACAATGATTGTAGTTAATAACATTGCGTTGAAGTTTTATTTTGCACTGATGATACAGAAAAACTATTGACATTTTTATGTGCCATATATATTATTTTTATGTTCTATTTTCAAATACATTTATTGTATTTTATATAAACATTGTTTTTATACAAAACTTTTGCATTTAATTACAAATCTAAATACATTACTTGATGCATAAATCCTCGGCACAACACATTAAAAACGTTTTTTTCAAAACAAGTGGTAACTTTTATCTAATAATACTTTTAAAAAGAATCACTTTCAACTTACATTTATTTATTAATTAATTAAGGGGAGTTTGAAGAAAAAATTTGTTTTAATTATTTATAGATTTATTATTTAAAAAGACAACGTAGTAGTTATATCTAGAAAGAACTGTTTTTTTTGGCATTCCTGACATGACACCTTTTGACTTAATTATTACTAATTGTTTCTGTTGAAAGCGGTGCACCGAGTATAAGTTAGTGTTAGTAGTGTTAGTTTAGTTAAAGTACCGAGACAAAGTTTATTTTGCAAATTGTCATTTAGAACACACTCTAGGGAAGAAGGAGCCTTTTTTTTTCAATTTTCGTAAGTACCTTTACGTTTTATTCTCTGCTTTTATATTTAAAATCAAATTTTGTCTCTTCTTCTTCACGGCTGGCAGGTCTTGAGTATGGGCGCATGTTTTTGAGCGCTTGGAACATGTCGACTTTTATTTCCAATCTGTATATTTTTAAATCGAATGAATTTTTTTTTATCAAGTAAGATCTTCTTTAGGATTGTAACTGGAGTACTAAATAATGATGCTTTTTATAGAATTTAAACATTATCACGATGTTGAAATTATATAATTAGCATTAATTCAACTGTTTACCCAAATATTTTTTTCCTTAAATCTAAAATTATCTCCCTCTTATTCTGACTTTTATATTGATTTTTTTTCTTTATTCTATACTCTTGTACCTATAATTTTCATCTTCCTTATTATTAATATTATCTTCCTTGTATTCTATGTGAGGGGTCGAAGTCTGAAAGCATTATGAATCAAAAAGCGAATTGATAAATCATTGAATGAGCGTATTGAAATGAATCAGTAAATAGAAATAACGGTTGAATTATTGAATAAGTTAATCGACGGATTAGTGAATGAGCCGTTGACCGAATAACTGGCTTATGAATAAGTGAATTAAAGAATCAGCATGTCATCGATTTAAAAATTCTTTATAGTAGGAGTAATCTCTAAAATCAGTTGTAGTAGTTTTTAGTCAATCATGTTTTTAATTTTCAATCCAACGGTCTTAAACAATTCACTCTCTTCTTTGAAGATTTTCCTCTTGGCTGTAGTTGGTCACAAGTTTTGTCAAAAATCTGAATTCCTTTAAAATGTGTCACCTTAAACTGAAAAAAAGTAAAAAATAATGCTTTTCATCAGGGTGCGTAGCCAAATCTTTCAACAAAAAATAAGCACCCTTTAAGTATTTTTAAGCACTAAAAGAATATTTTTAGGCACTATATACATTAATAAAATGCAAAATAGTTTTCGAAGTCATTACATAAACATGAGAAAATAACTTGTTTCTGATAAAGAACTCTTTTCTTGATTACATTAGAAACCATAAAAAGATCACGAGATTTTTCAGTTCGATTTCAGAGGGTGGAAAATGAAGCCTGAAATTGAGAATATCTTACAAACTGCAGCAGAGTTGCACACGAGAGTACAAGAATCTCACCGAACCCAGCGCAAGTATTTCATCAAGCATGTAAAATGATTGGCGCTTTCATACGCAACCGCTGAACCGCTTTGAACGCAACCTTAAAAGCCGCTGAATTGCAAAATTGCAACCCGGTACATGCATGTTTTTGTATGCCAAAGTTCATTGTGTTTGAATGAATTGTAAAAACGTTAAATAGAACAATGTGAAATCCGTGCTTTTGCATAATACGTGGAGAAAATCCACATAATTAAAAAAAATCTCATTTTCGAAGAAGGAAAATTAAGCACTTATTTAGAACACCCAATAAAAAAACACCTTTAAGAGCTAAAGCAAAAATCAAAAATAAACACCTTTAAGCACTTTTTTAAAAGCGCTACGCACCATGTTCATTATTTAAATAAAATGTAAACAATAGATTGGATCTTAAAAGCCGCTGGATTGGAAAATCACAACCCGGTACATGCATGTTTTTGTAAGAACAATTTTTCAAATTATTTTATTTATCAAGCTGTGAGAGAATTATCCCATAAGTTACCATACATCCAGCAGCTTTTTGAATAAATGACCTTTTAAATGAAAAAAAGTCGCATCCGGTAATAACAACTCTTGATGGTAAGTCATTCACCAGTGTCAACAACAGGCCACGCTGTTCATCATCGATAAATGCAACTTTGGTTGCAATTTCATATACAGAATCTTTAACTTTAACTGCACTACCATGAACATCAGCTGCACGTATACTAGTAAAATAAAACGCCACGAGCGAAGCAAATGTTAAAATGAAGTTAGGTAAAAATAGAAGCCAGCGCTCCCATATATTTCTTGCTCTCATAACGAAGGTTGAAACTGTAAAAATTGAAGCAGTCATGTAACCAAACACTACCAGCAGCAGGAGTGACATTGACTTCTGAAACCAATCGACGCATTGCAATATTCTTCGTAAGTATTTTTTGTAATACGCTAACAGTGCGTCTCCGTTGTTTTGAGACCGAAGACTGTCCGAAAACATGATCAGTATTTCTTGCAATATTCTGAAAGAGTAGCAGATTAAAACGATTATGAATCCCGGTAAAAGGAATTTCTGATTGTACAAGATGAAATCGGAAGTGAGCAAGATCAAGCAATTCTGCCACTGATTTTGGCCGCTCCAGCCGAAAAACGCCGATTTTAAAGCACGAGATACCCGAGACGACGAATAACACACTTCTAATGATTCTATAAGGAAAATCAATGGCATTAATACGCCGATGATAAATCCTCCTACCAACTTAAGCGATTTGCGAGAAGCCTTTCCAGTGTTTAGTGAGAAATGCGTTCTCAGCAGTATTTTCAAGAAATAAAACAAATTTTTCCTTTTGTAGAATAAAACACAGCGGATTGTCAAACCAGAAAAATCCGTAACAAAAAATGAAATGGTTAGTCCTACTGGCAGGGACCAAGCAACGCTAATAACGTTTGCTATATCAAGCAGTACATAAGCCGAAAACGCGAGTGTTGTTGTGTATTCCAATAATATTCTCTTCACTTCTCTTCCTTTCGTTTGTTTACCAAGAGGAGGAAGAACAAACGATACCAAACACAACATTTTTGTGATTAGCTTTAAATCATAAAATTTGTCCCCGATTTTATGGTTTTTGCGTAAAATTTTAGAAGAGTCTTTTGTTAATCGGACAATAAAAGATTCTTTAGGAAACTCCATTTTTTATTCACCCTCTAAAATTTAATTTTAATCACAAATTACTAAATTATTTTTACTTTCAGTGCAACTTTCCAGGATTGATAAAAATCATTGAGCGTGAAATTGGTTATTGGGTGATACTAATAATTAGATATCTCCGTTTAGAATTCTGTAAATAAACGAGGATACTTTTGTTAAGATATAATTGCTTCGAATATTGAATTGCTATTTATTCATAAAGCAATTATTGGCCTCATTCTGATTCGTTTATCAGAGAAGAAAATGATGAAAATGTCATTTCTTTATATGTCTTATCTACGAATTATATACAAATATTAGTCTAGCAAACATAAAGTACAATGCTTTTCCATAACCTGATATATATTTTCGTGAATGTATATTACAACAGCTCTTTCAAGTTACACTAAAGCTTAGAAATGTTAATTAATATTATTAATTAAAAATTGAGCAAAAATTAATTTGGGTTACTTAATCCTACGATTAATTAAAAATTAGTTTTTAAGATAAATAAAAAATTTCTTGAATAAAGCGTCTTTAAGAAAACATTCTCAGAAATAGTAAAATATTTTGACTTCTATAAAAACTGCTTTCTAAATGGATTAAAATTAAAAAGACATTTACTGTGCATGGAAAGAAAATGAATAAACGGATCCCCCTAAATAACTTTTGTTCCAAAGATCGGATCTTAACGTTCTAGGACTCAATCTTAATGATTTGAGGGGCAGACATCAAATATGCTAATTAATAAGTGCAGACGATATTTTAAGTTAAGAAATTAGAAGCAAAAATGTACTTTACCTATTTCATACCTGCCAACTCTTCCGGATTTTCCGGAAGATTTTGCTTTCATATTTAAAGTGGTAGTAAATATATACTATTTTTTCTTTTATAAACTTAATTTTTAAATGATTTTGATCACCACTATTCTTACAAAAATTAAGCACATATATTAATATGCGCTACTATCATGGTTGTCAACTTAAGTTTGCTCATATACAACTTATTTGTTTGCTTAAAATTGAAGTTATAATTCCATTTTAATACCACTGGGGAAAATGATAATGGAAGGAATTAAAACTTGGCAGGTATGCTATTTTTCAACGCATTTGCATTTCTGGCCTCTAAAATATAGGCAGTAACCACAATCTAGGAAATATAGTCCCAACGGTTTTGATAGGAAAGCTGTCCAAAGTTTTGACCCCTTAATGTTAATTTTACTTTTTGCGTGCTTCACAATATCTCAAGAACTTTTAAGCGAGTTGAAAAGAATTTGCACACAATTATAAAATTTGTTTATCGAATGGTAATTACATTTAAAAAAAATAACTTCGAGTAAATATTTATTATTTTATTTAATAGCAGTCGAAAAAATTTTGAATTGAAAGGTATACAAATTTTCATCAGTTTTAAGAATGCAATTTTACTCGGCAAAATACAAAACTTGAGCGAAATCGATAGAATAGTTTCTGAGAAATCAAAATTTAAAAAAAAGCTGTAAATTTAAAATTTGATTTCTCAGGAACAATTAAATAACCGATCATTAAACCTAAAGCTATTCAGGTTTAATGATCGGTTAGTTTATTGGTTGGACAGTTCAGTTTATTTTTACTTTACACTTAAAATATTTATTAGTGAGGATCTACAAAAATGCAAAACTTGTTGGACTCAGCATGTTAGGGATTGGTAAATAGTGCAACAGATTTTTTACATTAGATTATAGATTAAAATCTAGGACACTATTGATTTTTTAGGTGACATGGCGATCGAGTATCCGTAATTTTTAGTCCCTTGATAATTTAATATTATCTTATTGGTGCCCCGGGGTCATCTATGAGGACACTTCTTTTATAAGGTAAACACTTATACCACAGTTATTTTCTTACAAAGGAACATTTCTTACATTAACAGTATAAAGTTGCTAATTTAAACCTGTAATTATGAGATTACGTAATCATGGCATAAGTGGTAGCTAACATAAGAAAATATCTACTTAGTTTAAAATTTGTCCTACCTATTTTTTAAATAATAGCACTTTTTTCATCATTGTAATAAACAGAGGTCGAGCAATAATGGATTGCTAATGTAAATTTTATTATTATACGTAATTTTTTTCCGGGAAAATAACGTAGAAGTTTTCAAGTTTTCTGCTTTTGATTTAAGTAAGTTTAGGCTCTTGCGTTGTATAGACGTATGACGTATCAATTTTGTTAATTATATACATCCTGGTGCAGTGGCATCGATTGGAAGGTCTATTCTACGGTGTTAATTTTTTTAACCTTCATCAGGAAGAAGGTTGCAATCATTTAAATAGAGCCGTGGTGGCTAAGGAGAGAGAGCGTTTGCCTTTTAATGAGGTGAACCGGGTTCGAATCCCAGCGATGGCTGGTCGATACGAATTCCGAACCCGGCTCACTCCGACCACAGTGCAGACGTAAAAATATCCTCAGTTGTCGACGGATGACGAGTGAGAGTTCCCTTGCCGAGAAACTAACCGAGGTAGGAGTTTGTGGTTTTCCTCTCCAAATGTGGTTTAGTTCCATAAAAAAGTCCTCCACGAAGGCAAATTTCTGCCAATACTTAATCCAGGAGTTTTCTTGTCTTCTTGATAGGATTCAGAATTACAAGACTACGGAATTGAACATTGGTAGTCGTAAACTCAAAATTGCGTCAGCTGTTCAACGACGGTTATAAAATAAAATAAAATCATTTAAATAAATTTAAATTAGTTTTTTTTTCTTGAAAAATTTAGTTTTTAACTAATCAAAACTTTGTGAATTATCAAATTAAAAATTTAAAAATGATAGAATTACTTACCTTGTCAAGTATCCTCCGGATACACAAAATTTCTTCAGAATTAATGATGGGACTGTCAGAAATTGATTTATTTGACGGGAAATGGATTTAAAGAGATACATAATTTAAAGAGATACATAATACTTGCTAATTGTACAGTGAGTTTCTAAATGTTTCAAAAATAAACAAATTAGGCTTGCTTTAATCACTGCGTTTATGGTAAATAAATTCTTCCGATTGACCTAAATTCTAGTTTAAGTTAACGGTTATGCCGAATTTTTTAAGTTGTTCCACATAGCATGTGAAAAAATGAAGTAAAATTTAAGTAATTGGGACAATATCGTGAGAAGCTACACTATTTTACGATAATGAAATTTTTACATAAAACCATTCTTTAAAACTGTTTCCGAATAAGTACTTTATTCCACAAGTTCGATAACATTTGATAAAAGCACAATACAAACTAAGGTAGACAACGTTAAAGAGCACAAAAATATTATTAAAAGCAGACAGCTGTTTCGGATGCTCAAAGGGCAACCTTCATCAGTGCAACAGAAAACAATGAGAGAACAGAGTAAATATATATAGAAAGATGACGTCACAAGAGGGTTTAGANTTACTATCATTTAGTTGGATTAATTTATTAACTAATTTCATTAATTAAAAAATTTAGATTTCAAAGAAAACGAACTTTTTTTACTTTTTTCTTTGAGTTTAAGTTATTATGAACCCCTTTCAATAATAAATAGATGAGTAAGAAGTTAAACAAGAAGAAAATACCAGTTATACAGAAATTTAAATATTCGAAACATTTCCTTCTATGAATATGTGAACATTACAAGCATTTAGATAAAATTCTATTGTTTTTAAAGTATATTTATTAGAGTTCATTTGCTTCAATTTATCATTTTTTAAGTTGAAATAGATTATTTTCATACGTAATAATCATACATCCCGTTGCATTAAAGTGCGTTTAAAAGAGAAAAATTTACATTCACAAATATCTACTTTGCTCGGAAAGTCATTTACAAGAGTCAACATAAGACTCAGTCGCTCGGCGTCCTTCTGTCCATTACTTGTAGCAGCAACATTAACGCCGTATTTTACTCTAACAGCATTTTCGTATACATCAGCTGCTCTAAGACTTGTAACATAAACTGCAAGGATAATAACCATTATTAAGTGCACTGACATGTGAACACAGCTGCGTTGATTTTTGCAAGTTTGAATTAACTGCGATACATCATCAATGTTAAAATCGAAGACGTTATGATCATACCACAACTATCAGCACAAATAATAGTCTTTAATTCCAGCATCTATAGTCTACATCACTAATCCAAAATACCAATAGTCCACAGTATCAAACACTTTACCAATACTGAAATCCTGACCTATGTTACTTCACGTTGACAATCAAACTACAGCCATCCACAGATTACAGCAAGTTGCTCTTATTATTTTCATTTTCTTTCAGTTAAACAAGCAAGGTGCTTGTCTCCCTGTAACAGCCACCCCATAGACTGCTGAAATCAAACTGTCTTTTATTTTAACTTTTTATACTATTTCATGATGTATGGGATATGGGCCTTCTGTGAGGCCCAGGTGCCCAATTTTTTATAAATAAAAAGAAAGAAGATTTCATGAAGCCAAACAAAATGAACAACAGAAGCGACATGGATTGCTTGAATTGGTTCACACAATCTATTTTTTTTTTCAAATCCATTGCAGTATACTTTGTAAATCAAATATTATCATTAACAAAATATGTTAGAGTTCATTTATTTCACTGTATCATTTAAATTGAGATAGAATTATTCCATATGTAATCATACATCCCGCAGCTTTCTGCATAAAAGTGCGTTTAAAAGTGAAAAATTTACATCCAGAAATAATTACTCTGTTCGGAAAGTCATTTACAAGAGTCAACAGAAGACCCAGCTGCTCGGCGTCCATGTGTTTAATTCTTGTAGCTGCAACAAGAACGCTGTATTTTACTCTTACAGCATTTTCGTATACATCAGCTGCTCTGGTACTTGTAACATAAAATGCGACGACTGTAACAATCATTAAAGTGCACTGGCATGCGATCATTGCGTTGAATTTCGCAAGTTTATATCGAATGAGGTACGTCGTCACTGTGAAAATCGAAGACGTCATGAAACCAAACAAAATAAACAACAGAAGTGACATGGATTGTTCGATTTGGTTCACACAATCTACTATGTTGTGGGAATGTTTCTGATAATAACTAAATAGGGATTCTGCTGTGTCAGTGAACAAGATGTTTGCTGAAAACGTCTGGAGGATTATTTTTAAGCGCCCGAAAGTGTGACAGCATAAGACGATAACGAAACCAGGCAGAAGATACTCTTGATTCAAGCACACGTAGTCGGACAACAAAACCGCCAAGCAGTTCTGCCATTTCTCATTCGCTGTCCAGCCAAAAAATGTCCCTTCCGCCAAACGTTTCATTTCAGAATGTGAGCTACAGTTACTCACAGTCAAACCAAAGAATATTACAGGTATTATGAACGAAGCCAAGATTCCAGCCAATATCTGTAAACGCCTAGTAGGACGTATATTGGGTTGAAGTGTCAAGTGAGTTTTGTGCAACATTTTTAATAAAATAAATATTGAATTCTTTTTGTAGAGCAAAACACACCGGACCACAATACCTGAAAGATCTACCATTAAGATGGAAAATGATATTCCCAGGGGTATGTAAGTCAGGTAACGAATACTATTCATGAGATTCAATATGATGTAGGCTAAAAACACCAACGTTGTAGTATATTCTAAGCATTTTCTTTTTATTTCTCGACTTCTAGAGTTTTGCTCTAGTGAAGGAAATACAAATGAAACTAAATAGAAAACTTTTGTGAAAAAAATTAAATCCTTCGATTTATTTTCCATGGAGTAATTATTCTATGTTCAGTATCCCGATCTATTTATATTTTTTCTATTGAATAAAATATGAAGCATTTTTCTAGAGTCTGGTAGAAGAAACACATACCAAATTAATTAAGTTTAATTTTTTTCATAATAAAAAACTTAAATCCACAAATTTATTTCTCAATTAACATTCATTTTTTAACAAATTTGCGTTTTCTAAGATTGTAAAATTTTTTCCATTGAGTATTTGTTCTATATTCAATACCCGTTCAATTTATATTTTTTCGATTGATGAAAAAACGTGAAACATTTTTCCAGAGTTTTTTACTGGAAAAAAAAATTCTAATTCAGAAATTCCGATACATTCTAAATCAAATAAGTATTATTCCTTCGTAATTAAATTTTACATCCGAAAATTCATTGCTACATTGACATTTATTTTATAACATTTTAATATTTTCTAAGCTTGTTAAAATTTAATATCCTTTACTTTCATTAAAGTTTCTACGAGCAAGAATTATTGCATTGCAAAATTAAGAGTATTATGCTTTTGCGGTAAAAGTCAACTGTGAATTAATTTTCTTTTGAACTATAATTTTGCATTTAATTTCTCAACATTTCCGCCTTTTCTACGATTATCAAGCATTTTATCCTGTTTTACTTTCTCTAAATTTGCTACGAATAAACGAAAATATATACTAAATTAAGTATTATGTTTTCGTAATATAAATATGCGAATTCCTTTTCATTGAATATATGCTTTACATTTAATTTCTCAAAATTTCATTACATTTTTCCTGGATTTCAAAATTTAACATAATTTTTTTTCTAATCAAAAGCAAAGTTGTATATTTATTTTCCAATTTCGTCATATTTGTGTTTTTGACAATTTGTGTTTTAAGTTCCATGATTTTTAGTTCGCTTTGTTTCGACATTGGCAAAGAATACACATTAAAAAATACTCAATTGTATCATTTTGACATTCATAATCACATTTTACACGATTTTCAACCTTTTTTCTTCTTTTCCTTTAAATCTTTGCGAAAGAGAAGGGTACACATACGCAATTAAGTAGTATACTTTCAAAAGAACAATCCAAATATAAAGTATTTTCTATAAAGTTATTGTTTGATATTTAATTTCTCGGTATACTCGTATTTTTGGCAGTAATTGTCAGAGATTTGAGTTCTGTTTTATAGTTCTCTTCACACGAATTTGCATGAAAAAAGTACTGCAAAAGTAATTAATTATAGAATAGTGTAGTATTATTAATTAGTAGAAATCTGTATCTAGGATAATTAATTGATTTTTCCTTGAAATATTGTTCTGTATTCAGTTGCCCAACCTTTTTACTCTTACAGCATTGTCAAGCACTTCATTGACCATCACAAGAGCTTAGCATAAAAGACGAGTGCACATGCGGAACAAAGTAGAATACTTCTCTAAAAAGAAATCTATGAATACAGTTTTTGTGAAGTAATTTTCCTGAATTTAATTTTCAAAAATGTTCATTGTATTTCGAAATATTGAATGATTTCTTAAACAATTTTAAATAATAATATTATTAATATAAAAATTTAAACTGACCTTTCATAAGATGTTATGTCTAATATTACTATACCTTTTTAAATTATTCAAAAATACATTAAACGATCACTAGCGCATAAATACCATGCATATTGAATTTTTTTCTTTCACTGATTATTTTGAAGAAAAAAATTGATTCGCAAAGATCATTAAAGAATTATAAGACATTGTCTTGCATAGCACACACGGATGCATCCTAATAAAATTTACCAGAATGGCGTTTCAGTTCTGTGTTTGTAATAAAAAAGATAAGTCATAACACCCAAACTTTTCACATTACCATATAAATAATGTTAATTTACAACACTCGAATTATTCTAGAGAGGCTATAGAAACCACGAATAATAAGCATTTCATGCCTTCATGTTTCATTTGATTAGAAATTATTACCAATATTACTTCAAGGGCTTTTTTATGTATCTAGTTTGTCTTTAATTAACAAGAACAGTGCAACTACTGAAAATGAAAAAAAAAATCGATTTTCATTACAATAATTAGATTTGCTTTTTGATAAAGAACATCAAGACTAATTGTGAGTACCATGAACGTATTGTAATATCAGAATAGGAGTATTTCTTGAAGAATAATTCATAACAACCAAATAATTCAAACAACCATAACTTCATTATCAGTAATCATAGAAAAATGTTTTCTTAACTAGTTTTCTTATGCGCTTTGATAGTCAGCGTATATGTTCTTTATTAGATAAATTCCTAAGTGCATATTAGTTTATTAGTGAGAAAAGTCGGTTGTTTTTGAATGAAAATAAACCATTGACTTTTCATCTGCTTTGTGCAAATATTTTGTAAGAAATTCTTGCAACACAATTTAAGATTAACTTTATATTAAATGAATATAATATCGAAATTAAATTATTCTTATATCGGCAAAAATTCATGCATACTACATTAACGCGATTCTTGTTCGTTCTTTATCATGTAGAAAAAAAGTAATTATTTTTTTAAAAAATCTATTTCATTAAAATGAAATAATATAATGAATAAACTCCCAATATTTTCACATCTTTTTAAGTTTGGTAATGACAGTAAACCTCGATTTGAGGTCCAATGTATTTTTGTGTGTAACTAGGGAAAAACGAGCATATAAATCCGTTTATCTAGATTACTAATTACATTAATACTCCACATACTAATTATTTAAGTCATCAGTGAAATAGTACATAGGTGAGCCACAATAACGAACACTGTCAAAAATTATGCATCGTGTTAACACTTGTAACATTGGCCCTCATTGACCAGAGTTACAAGTGTTATCATGTCAAGTGTAACAGTCACCCTTCGCATTATTAGCGCGACGCTGTGACCATCAGAGCAAATGGGCCGAGCTTGCAATTGGTGAGAATAAATATAAAATAATGCCTAAAAATGCTGACTGACCCATGAAGAAAAGTTGAAAAATAAACCTTCCTCTGTTAGTACTTATTTCTATACCAAACTCATTATTAATTCAAATTTATTATAATTGCAGCGTTTTATAAAGTAATAAGTATTGCTGGTCTGCTGTTAAAGTAAATTGCAAGGAAATGAGTTATTCCTCCTCATTTCCTTCCAATTCTGCATAATAAGTAGAGCTGGAACACTTTATGAAAAGCGCTGTAACAATGCTCAATTAAATTAAATTTGAATTAATAATGAGTTAGGTACAGAAATAAGCAATGGTGATTTATTTTGAGTTAGATGAGTTTATTGAGATTATTAATGAGTTAGGTACATAAATAAGTAACCAAGATAGTTTATTTTGCCCGAAAAACAGAAGGAAATGAAATATTCTGACTCTCAGTTATTTTTATTTTCCGTATAATTAGCAGAGCTGGAACTCTTATTACTTTATAAAATGATGCCATCATAATTTTGAGTTAAATTNAACTCGATTCTTGTTAGTTCTTTATCATGTAGAAAAAAAGTAATTATTTTTTTTAAAAATAATTTCATTAAAATGAAATAATATAATGAATAAACTCCCAATATTTTCAAATTTTTTTTAAGTTTGGTAACGACAGTAAACCTCCATTTTGAGTTCAAATGTATTTTTGCCAGCAACTAGGGAAAAACGAGTATATAAATCTGTTTATCGAGATTACTAATTACATTAATACTCCAGATACCAATTATTTAACTCATCAGTGAAATATTACATAGGTGAGCCACAATAACGAACACTGTTAAAAATTATACATCGTGTTAAGACTTGTAACAATAGCCCTCATGAACCAGTGTTACAAGTGTTATAATGTCAAGTGTAACAGCCACCCTTCGCATTATTAACGCGATGCTGTGGTCATCAGAGCAAATGGGGCGCGGTTGCAACTGGTGAGAATGAATATAAAACAATGCCTAGAGGAAAAATGCTGACTGGCCAATAACGAAAAGTTGGAGAAAAAAAATTCCCCTGTCAGTACTTATTTCTTTACCAAACTCATTATTAATTCAAATTTAATTTAATTGAGCATTATAATAGCAGCGTTTTATAAAGTAATAAGTATTGCTGGTCTGCTGTTAAAGAGAATTGGAAGGAAATGAGCTTTCTTACTCATTTCTTTCCAATTCTGCATAATAAGTAGAGCTGGAACACTTTATAAAAAGCGCTATTGCAATGCTCAATTAAATTAAGTTTGAATTAATAATGAGTTAGGTACAGAAATAAATAATTAGGATTTATTTTGCCTGAAAAATACAAGGAAATGAAATATTCTGACTTTCAGTTATTTTTCTCTTCCGCATAATTAGCAGAGCTGGAACTCTTATTACTTAATAAATTGATGATGCTGAATTAAATTGAATTGGAATTAATAATGAGTTAGGAACATAAGTAATGGGGATTTATTTTGCCTGAAAAACAGAAGGAAATAAAATATTCTTACTCTCACTTATTTTCGTTTTCCGTATAATTAGCAGAGCTGGAAGTCTTATTACTTTATAAAATAATGCCCTCATAATGCTGAATTAAATTAAATTGTAATTAATAATGAGTTAGGTATGTACATAAATAAGTAATGAGTATTTATTTTGCATGAAAAACAGGAGGAGATGAAATATTCTGACTCTTAGTTATTTTTGTTTTCCGTAAAATTAGCAGAGCTGGAACTCTTATTATACTTTATAAAATGATGCCATCATAATGCTGAATTAAATAAAATTGTAATTAATAATGAGTTAGGTACATAAATATGTAATGAGGATTTATTTTGCCTGAAAAACAGAAGGAAATAAAATATTCTGACTCTCAGTTATTTTTGTTTACCGTATAATTAGCATAGCTGGAAGTTTTAATACTTTATAAAATGATGCCATCATAATGCTGAATTAAATTACATTGAAATTAATAGTGAGTTAGGTACATAAATAAGTAATGCGGATAGTTTATTTTGCCTGAAAAACTGAAAGAAATGAAATGTTCGTACTCTGTTATTTTTATTTTCCGTATAATTGGCAGAGCTGGAACTCCTAATACTTCATAAAATGTTGCTTTTATAATGTTTAATCGAATAAATTTGAATATAGAAATAAAAATGAGGATATTTTATTTTGATGGAAAAATATACGATGCAATTTTGCTACATAATAACCAGGATGCGATTTCGTCGACTAGCAAGTAGCAAATTGCTCGCAGGAAAAATCCAATTGCTAATTACAGGAAAAGGCAATAGTAAAAATTGCTAGTAACTTATGATGATCTGAATTTTCAATCGTTTTTTCACGTTTTTTTTCTTCTTCAAATTTGCTATTTTTAATACGACAGACGAATTTCGAATTAGAGTTATCACTTCTTGACGCTCTCTATTAACAACTATTCCGTCATAAATCCTCATCGTTTTTTGCTTTTGATCATATGTTCAATATTCTTCGTTTACAATCGTTTTTCGGTGATCTCCACTTTGAGTAATCACTTTTTGATAAGCATGATTCACTTCTATTCCGTCATTAATCCAATTCGTACTCTGATCGTTTTCTCAGCACTTATTTCAGATATTTTTCGTTTTTACGGCATTTTCAAATAGTCAATAAAATTCCACTATTTTTTATACAATCTTATTTCGACACTCGAATTTTGAGTTTGAATAATCACTTTTTGACTCGCTTTATTCGCAACTATTCCATCGTTAATACACACCATTTTTTCATCAGTTATTTCTCGTTTTTAGTCTTTTTCATGTGGTTTTTCAAATAACGATATTTTTAATACGATGTTAACGACACATTAATTTTCAAATTTGACTAATCACTTTTAACATTCTCAATTCGCAACTATACCGTCGTAAATCAACGTCATTTTCTAATCATTTTCTCGGCAGCTGCTACTGTTCGTTATCTTTCTTCCAGTCCTGCAATTTCTACATTGTTTTTAAGAAAAATTTATTTTAAATACAATTTTTTAAATAAGATGCATTAAGACCAACGTATTTGGAATCGCGTATCTGAGTACTTAAACTTTTATACGAGTAAAAATATTTAATATTTACCATTCAGTGATCGTTTTATTGCAATAAGTCACACAGCAATGTTGATGTTAAATTATCCCCATCACATAAAGTGTTGCAATAAAAATCACATTTTTATCACAACAACAACTACACTTTTATCGCGATATTTGCTTTTGATTTTGAAAATGAAATTATACCCTAATAACAACTAATAACGTGGTAATGGAATATTAAGATACAAAACTTTTAAATTTCAAAGTGATGATTTTTGAATGACACCGTATACAGAACTGTCAACTTTCCCCTTTTTTTGAAAAAATTTCTTCTAGTGGTAGCTAAGTTTATGTTTTAATGAATTTTTCTTTTCTTTTCCTTCAAAGTTTCTATGAAATCCACTTTGTTATTATTCTTCTGTGGTTAAGATTCCAAAATTAAAAAAATTCTGAAAATTTTAGGCTTTTATTGCCGAAAACTCTTTAAAAAAATTTGCAAAAAGGGTAATATTGGTAGACCTGCTTATCAGTGGAAGTGCAAAAGGTCAAAAGTTGCGACAACATATACAATGCTAAGAAATTACTATCCATATATTTACCTTGTGAAGACACGAACAATCCTTTATTTATATTATAGATCGATACGAAACATAGCACAATGTAATCGATCAAAATATATGAATAGAAATATTAATATCATATGAGGGATATTTCCATTTAATTGACTGCTGTTTTATTCTGGCATAAGTAATAGCAAAGTATTAGAGTCTTATATTGATACAACTTTGCCTAGTTGCAGAAATACCATCTGGTAAAAGTAAAGAATTAATTGCTGATTTAAATTATTATTTTTTTTAAAAATTATTTCGTTTCAGAATGTGTAAATTCAGGAACATTTAAACAAGAGAAGTTTTTAATCCAAACTTCTGTAGTTTACTTAAGTTATTGCATTACAAAAATCCTCATTTTCTTCATTATGTGTATTTCTTCTCTTCAAGAAGACTTTTCAAGATGAATGGATAATTCAGGAATTATTATCAAAAAAGATAATTTTTAATTTAAAGCAGAATATTTTAAATTATAAAAGCCTTATTTTCTGAATTATGTGCGTTTCCTTCTTCTCAAAAATTCATTTTTTGTCATTGTCGAAATGTGTAATTCAGCGAGACAGTTTCTAATCTGAATCACTTCTTTTTTTTTTCTTATTTTCTAAGTCGTATGTTTTTTTAGCGCTTCAAGGATGCATTTAAAAATTAATATTCCAGAAACTTGCAAACTAGACAGCAACCTTTAATCTAGATCTGAATTAGTTTATTTACGTTTCATTGAATCATGTGAATTTTATTTTCAAGATAAGACATTTCAAGGCAATTCTGGAAAAACAAAACAGTCAGTACTATCAACCTGAATTAGATAATTTAAAAAACGCTTCCTTTTTCTTATCCTAGAAGTCATTTTAAGATGAGTTAATTCAAAAACTCTCAAACAAGATGGTCTGCTGTGTCAACCCGTTTTATGACGAAAGCCTTATTTTTTATATCATGTATGCAATTTTTTCAATCCAAGAAGTCATTTCAAGAGCAATAATTCGAAAATTTTAAAACAAGACTGTTTTCAATCTAAACCCGAATGAATTGATTTACGTTTCATTGCAAAGATCTTCTTTTTTGGTATCATATGTAAACTTTTCTCTCCAAGAAGTCAGTTATATAAGAGTAAATCAGGAAATTTTAAATAAGCCAGTTATTAATCTAGACCAGAAGGAATTGATTGAAATTTCATTGCAAGGATCTTATTTTTTGGTATGATGTGTAAACTTTTCTCTCCAAGAGGTCAGTTTCAGATCAGTAAATCAGGAACTTTTAAATAAGTAAGTTTTCATTCAAGGCTGGATTGAATTGATTTAGGTTTCATTGCAAAGATCTTATTTTTTGGTATCATATGTAAACTTTTCTAGCCAAGAAGTCAGTTATATAAGAGTAAATCAGGAAATTTTAAATAAGCCAGTTATCAATCTAGACCAGAAGGAATTGATTGAAGTTTCATTGCAAGGATCTTATTTTTTGGTATGATGTGTAAACTTCTCTCTCCAAGAAGTCAGTTTCAGATCAGTAAATCAGGAACTTTTAAATAAGTAAGTTTTCATTCAAGGCTGGATTGAATTGATTTAGGTTTCATTGCAAAGATCTTATTTTTTGGTATCATATGTAAACTTTTCTCTCCAAGAAGTCAGTTATATAAGAGTAAATCAGGAAATTTTAAATAAGCCAGTTATCAATCTAGACCAGAAGGAATTGATTGAAGTTTCATTGCAAAGATCTTATTTTTTGATATGATATGTATACTTTTCTCTCCAAGAAGTCAGTTTCAGATCAGTAAATCAGGAACTTTTAAATAAGTAAGTTTTCATTCAAGGCTGGATTGAATTGATTTAGGTTTCGTTGCAAAGATTTTATTTTTTGGTATCATATGTAAACTTTTCTCTCCAAGAAGTCAGTTATATAAGAGTAAATCAGGAAATTTTAAATAAGCCAGTTATCAATCTAGACCAGAAAGGAATTGATTGAAGTTTCATTGCAAAGATCTTATTTTTTGATATGATATGTAAACTTTTCTCTCCAAGAAGTCAGTTTCAGAACTTTTAAATAAGAACTTTTAAATAAGCCAGTTTTCATTCAAGGCTAGATTGAATTGAATTAGGTTTCAATGCAAAGATCTTATTTTTTGGTATCATTTGAAACCTTTTATCACCAAGAAGTCACTTACAGATGATTAAATCAGGAAAACAGCTCAAAGCAGCCATTGCAATATGAGTAATTCAAGAACATTTAAACAAGACTGTTCTCAATCTAGACCCAAATAAGTTGACTTACGTTTCTTAATAAAGACCTTATTTACTGCTACCCTTATATAAGACCCTTCTCTCCCAGGATGACTCGTGAAACTTCGAATGAAGATTTTCTTCAATCTAGACCCGAACTACTTGATTTACGTTTCATCACAAAAGTCTTTCTGTCTGTGGCGTACGTATTTCCTTCTTTCAAAGAAAAATCAAAATGTAGAGAATTGAGAAGAGTGATTTTCGAATATACATCTACAATGATATTTTTTGCTTACGTAACCATTGATTTGCTGAAATTAATCAAATACTTTTCCGTCTTACCGCTAGGATTGACATTCACGGTATTTATGACAGATTTTTTCAGTTCGGTAATTCGCATTGTTCTTCTGCACAAAAGAAAAGAGATATTTTCTTTGTTGATAAGACTGCTGGGGACGAGTTATGAGCTGCAACCAAACAGAACTTTCAAAAAACGCACTCAACTGCTATCTGGATTTTGCATTTGTTTTATAATTCCTGTAACATTTTTCGCACTAACATTTACCATCTGCCGTTCTAGTTCTGAATCAGCTCTAATGGTGCAAGGAAATTTTTTCGGTTGGAAAGCGCAGAAGCACTGGCAAAACTGCCTAGTCCTTCTAATTTCCGATTTAGTGTGCCTAAACCAAGAATACCTCTTACCGGGATTTGTAGTGGTGCTCTGCTGTTATACTTTAGGGACTCTAAGAGATATTCTGGTCAAATTTTCAGCAGCTCTACAAGATATAAACAAATCAGTAACACTTATCATGTACTACCAGAAGTATTCTAATAATATAATCAACGGCGTGGAACAATTTGAGAACGCCTTGTCACTTTTAATACTTCTTTTATTTGGTTATATGACTTCTTCGATATTCACGGTTACAACATTTCTGCTGAGGATAAGAAGAGAGAGATTGGAATTAATCGTTGCTTTGCCACAGAGTATTTTGTTAGGAGTGTTCTTAACGGCATTTTATGTGTGCAGTGTATATGCGGTTAATGTTCATAAAGAGGCTTTAAAAGTTAAAAATGGTGTTTACAACCTTGTTGCATTAACGAAATTCGACAATGAAAAACAGAGAAATCTACTATTAACCCTAGCAAACGACTTTCCCAAAAGAGTCATTATAACAGGATGGAATATTTTTAGTTTTACGCCAAATTTTATTCAAAAAGCTGCTGGCAGTATGATTTCATATGGAATTATTCTTTCACATTTCGATAAATAAATGTACTCCTTTTTAAAAAAAATAATAATGGAATGAATTCGTGTAAAATTATCCTTTCACGTTTCGATAAATAAATCTACTCTTTAAAAAAAAATAAATGAATAAATAAAATTTGAATAGTTTTATATTTGAAGAACTGAGTGGATGAACCAGATAAGTGACATTTTCCGAGGGGCTATAATCAGGGTACGACACGAAAGTGGTATCAGAACTATTTTATAATTGCTGATGATGAGCTGATATGACTGAGACTGATGACTCCAGTCCCATCAGCTCATCTTGATGTCCTATATTCTTGCTGTATTCATATGAATGCTGATTCCCTTGTTAACGACATTAAATCCTTACGACCTCTTGATAGCGTGCGGAAATACAGTTTACCCTAATTTGCCCTTCTCGGCTACTTGATTTTTCTAGTTTTGCTTCTCCCCTTTATTTTTTCATTTACCCTGGCAACTTTACGTTTCGTATTTCAAATCACTTTTGTTTCTTCTTATTCACTCCTGGCAATTCTTGAAAATGGACGTCTATTTTTGAGCGCTTAAGGCATGTGGACTGTTATTTCCTATTCATATATTTTTGAAGCGAATGGTGTTTTTATTAATAAAGTAATATCTTACCGCTTCAGTTTCTCGGAATTATTTATTTAATTCTGATACAGTAAACATATTGAGACGTCCACTTTATGTTATTTCAATGATTAATAAATGCCCGCTAAGTTTTTTATTTAAAAAAGATATTGGCTTTCAAAAATTCGATATCAAAAATCTTTATCAGCAAATCGAAAGTTGGATAAGAGTAAAATGGCGATACCACATCTGCCTTTATGATAAATTTCAAATCTATAAATGCGCCATTTGTCCTTAGCATATGAAAAATTTTTTAAAAAAAAAAACTCTTTTAAAGGGAATTTCCCCTTAAAGAAATTTTATCAAATATTCGGGAAGTAAAATTTCATGATCATTGGTACTTCTCATAAAACATTATGCAAATAGTTTCTCAGAAAATAATAATGTGTTATCTTTGATTTAGAATTTTTATAAGTCATAAAACGATTTCTCTTCGCTATCAGAGTTGCTATAGATACTTGCCTTTAAAAAAAAACTAACAAAACTTAAGAATAAACATTGAATACCGACAAGTTATTAGTTGAAAGTCAAGCGTATGTTTTTCGGTGATAATAAATAACTTGCCTTATCATTTTCTAGTCTATCTACAAACCAATAAGTGGAAATCTAAATCAAATTTTAAATTTTCAAATTGAAACATGCAGGTATATTTGAGAAATTGTATTTGGTTTTGCATTCTTTTTGTTACTGTTTTCTCTGGTAAGTATCGTTGATTGAAGTGCTCTGTACAATTCATATATTTCTTAAGTATTTTTGCTTAAATTTAACTATTTATTCATAGATGGTATTTTTGAAGACGTAAAAACGTATTATTATCATTTGATTAAGAATCATTTACCCTCAACATCTTGGGTTCTAGGTTAAATTTCTAATTTGTGTTTTCTTGATTTTTTTTTTGTACTTAGCAAAATTTTTTATGATATAGTATTATTAAACTGCAAAATATCTTTTCATAAAGGCAGAAAATAGCAAAGTTGCACTATTAGTTAAGAAGAAATAGCACTTGTTTACTTTTAGAATTTCGATGAATTTTTACTCCAAACTTTAAAGCAATAAAATTATCCGATTTGAGGTTTTGAGTAATTAATTTAAAACTACACGTTTCTCAGTTTTTAGATGTTTTAAAATCTAATTTTCGTACATTTTAAACGGATGAAAACTGATTTGGATATCGCTAAAAAATTATTTTAACGTTAACTGCCTAAAAACGAAGATATTTATCAAAAATCTAAAACCATGCAGCTATATACTATTTATTTACCTATCAAAAACTGTTAACTTGTATGTTATATGTTGTATGTTATCAAAAACTGCTAACTGTTAACTTGTTAATTGTATTAGCATGATTTTGTGATATTCTAAATAATAATGATAGATATTCTAAAATACAGCACGCTTTATATCTAATATTGTGGTTGGGTGGAGACTTTGTATTTAACAGGTATCGAAAGATACTGTCAAATCGAGGAAATATCCATCAGTTTGCTTGTGAAAACTAAATAAAGAGGATTAAAAGCATGTTTAGAATTTTCATCCTTTTGACTGTTGAGTTCGGACTTGTGAGAATCAAACATAGAGTCCACCATACTATATAAAAACCTATATTAGCATTGGAAATATAGCAACAGTAGTTATTTACTAACATGATAAATAACAGAAAAAATATCATTCACACAAACATAGAAAATCCTCGTGCAAAGACAAATAAATAACTCTTTTTCTTGAGTCAGTACGCACATTATGTCGGTTGACTAAGAGTTAAAGATTGAATTTCGATGACTCACCTTTAAACTGTTACTATTTCAGATAATTGTATCATTGATTTACTTGGAATTTTAATTTATATTTCAATTAACTTTTCTTGTTTAATTTAACCTCTACTATTTTACAGCCAATTTATGAAAATTTAAAAATCTGAGGAAAAATCTATCGGCAAATAACGTACCTTGAGTCAGTTCGCACATTATGAAAATGAAGTTACGTCGGCTGACTAAGAGTTACAGATTGAATTTCGATGATTCACCTTTAAACTTTTACTATTTCAGATAATTGTATCATTGATTTACTTGAAATTTTAATTTATATTTTAATTAACATTTTATGTTTAATTTAACCCATACTATTTTAGCTAATTTATGAAAATGTAAAAATCTAAAGAAAAATCTATCGGCAAATGAAATCGCCTGACTAAAATCGCCTGACTAAGTGTTAAAGATTGAATAAAGATTGGTAAATCGATAATTCCCCGTTAAAATTTGACAATTTCAAATCCTTTTTTCATAGATTTACTTGAAATTTTAATTTATATTTAAATTACCCTTCCATGTTTAATTTAACCTATACTATTTTATAACCATTTCATATAATTTAAAAATCAAAGGAAAAATCCATCGGCAAATATCGTACCTGAAATTAATTCTCAGCCCAGTAAAACTTCAATTGTGAAAAAGTGTTCGCAATTTAATGAAGGATTTTCACATTGTTTGGTGAGCAATTATGTTAGCCAATTCAGTCCCATAAGGATTTTTCACACACTGGACTTGAATAAATTGTAATATCAAAACTAAGTTAATGGAACTGTAAGCATAGAAGTTTTATACATAAAATTTAGAATTTGTTTTCTTTTACTTATACTTAATTAAGCATATCGATTACTTTTGTACAGTTTTTTGTAAAAAGGACCATCCTGAATAATTTTTGATCTAATGATCGGATCTTCACGTTCTAGGACTCAATCTTAACGGCTAGAAAAGGTGAGCTCAAATATGCTAATTAATTAGTCTAGACCAGGGGTGGCGAACCTCTATACACCAACGTGCCATTTTTTCTAAAAAATTGCTTAATGAGGTCATAGACGTGCCGTCAAATAATTCTGACTTCGTGATTATTGAGAAAATAATAATACTAAATACTATCAACTCAAAACTCTTTATTTACATTGAAAAAAGAAAAAAAAATTTTGCAATGTCTCAGTGATACACGTAATTCAACTTAAAGTGATATCAGTGTGACTTCTGTTGTTGCAGATTAGATGACCAATAACTTATATTAGGTTGTGAGATGTTAGTTTAAGCAGGACTGTTGATTTTTTTCTCTGATTATTTACTGTTAGCTTGTTTTTTACTGTTATTAATTGTTTTTTTAGTTTTAATTTTTTTATTAATAATTGTTTATTATTTTGTTTGTTTTTTGTGAATTTTAATTTAATTGTTACATATGCTTCATAGTGTCATAACATTTGTGTAATAACAATTCATAGTGTAACAACAATTGTGATCAGTGGAGTGCCCAAAATATTGTGTCGCGTGCCATAAATGGCACGCGTGCCATTGGTTCGCCATCCCTGGTCTAGACGATATTTTAAGTTACAAAATCAGACACAAAATCGTACTATCTCTGAATAAACATACCCGTTTTCCAACGAATTCGGAATTCTTGTCCCTAAAATATAGGGGTAGCCACATTCTGAGAAACATATGGTCTCCATAGTTTGATCAGGAGAGTTGTGCGAAGTTTGAATCCCTTAATGTTATTTTTACTTCTTGCGTATTTCGCCATATCTCGAGAACTTTTAAAACGAATTGAAATATTCTTACACTTACTTATAAAATTCGTTTATCCAACGTAAATTCTATGCAAAAAATAAATTTCAGTATATATTTATTGCTTTTTATTATTTTATTTATTAATACTCGACAAAATTTTGAATTGTAAAGTATACAGTTTTTTATATCACTTTAAAGTATTTAATTTAATCTGGCATATAAAGTATTGTATCATCTCGATAGGAATATTTAAATTAAAGTTTCTTCCTCGAAAAGGAGCCATGTTGAACTAAAATCCATCGAAAACCACATATTTGCATAACATAGTACCCTAATTACCTCCAGATTTAGCGTATAAAATGACTAATTGCTTATCTCAGTATAATAAATGCTTATCCCTTTTCTTAGATAACAATAGGCTGCAGAAATCAAAAATTTCAGTTTGTGAAAAAATGGTACCTGATAGACATTTCTCCTGAAATCAGCACCTAAAAATCTATCAGTATCAGTCAATGGTTTCTAAACACATTTTTTGATAGTAGACTCCTGCGTAATTTATAAAACATTTGTAAAATAAACATCAGCATTTTGTTTTGTCAAAAAATTCCTTGCATATTTCTTCTCGAAATTTATAAGAGCTTTTTAAATTACTTAACTTTTATATTCTATAATATAATATAATAAAAATATATAAACAGCGTATTAGTAAAACTGTCTGTCTGTCATTTTTATAGAATCGTTTCATTTTAATAAAGCATATATATATTCCAAGTATCTGTAATATTCTTATGTAATACTTTATTTTATTTTGATATAACTTATTGGTGCAAAAAATTACAATTTTCAACCATAAACTGTTAAGTTTGTAGAAAAAAATACGAAACTAATCGAGTGTTTGACTTATATTATTAACTTAGAGCATTTGATTGGTGATACTGAAAAATATTAAAAGATTAACAATTGTGTTTGATAATCACCGATCTCTAGGAAATAAAAAAAAAAGTTCATTTGGCTATTTTTTACTGGGCCAGGTATTCGAACAGATTTGCACTAAATTCTATATCGAATAACATAATAACACCACTTTGCGATGCAGGAAAATAAGCAACTGATACCTTGAGCTGATTTCGGGGTCAGATATGGTAATCACGCAAAAGATAAATTGGAATAAGCATCTGAAGTAAGCATCTGTTGCTATTTTTCTCATGATTATTGAAATATCATGAAACTAAATTTTTCATGCATCTATTCGGATTTTCAATTATTTTATATTTCTGATTTTAATAATCTTTAATTACTAGCCGTAAAAAATAAAACTGCTTCTAAAATTAAGAATTGCGTATATTGTAAAATACCTAATTATTTTAAAGGAAGCATAATGATAAAAACATCAGAAAATTTGAGAGATTTAACAAAAAAATATTGAATGAAATTATGAAATTCTGTTACATTACAATAAAATGTCAACACTCCTTTTTGAAAATTACTAACTCTGAGTAATATCGCTAATAATTCTTGGAAAGAAGATTAATCTTTAACTCTCAACCGGAAATTAAACTCTTTGAATTTCCGGTCAAAATTAAAATAACTCAGCGAAATTAGTGATGTAATAAGCAATATCGTTAATATTTTCCAGGAAAAATTAGCAATTACTCCATATTTTTCTCTATCAACACATGCTCTGGCGTCCCGATCGTTGAGAAATGGTGAGAAGGAGATCAAACACACGCAATTTCAGGTAGCTGAAAAACAACATCTTCAAACAGATGTCATTCCTTACAATTGCAGTGCCAAGTTATGCCATTTTTGTTCAATTTGCCATTGTAGTCCACAGAGGTCTACAAGGAAAGTAACTCTTCAATTTGAAAATATTGGGCCGAGCTTGATCAAATTCTTCAATTTTTTTTTTTTTTTTAAGCAAAGAAATGTAATAATGGAATTATACAATACAAATACAAATAAGAAAATTATTTTTAAAGTATAAAAATCACTCATTTCTAAAAAAAATGAATGGATTCAAAACAAATTTGATGGCTACAAAAATTTTAAATCCTTGACAGTAATCATTATGAAAAAAACCCTAATCCGAAAACTAATTAGCTTCTGATTTCTAGTTTTGTTTTTAACTGTCTTTAGAAACAAGTTATAGATTTTACCATATTATGTTTTTCCTTTTAATAATCTACAAATAAAGAGCTTTATTTGTTTAAATTTATAAAGTTTAATTTGTTTAAATCATAATATTTCAATAATACAACAAAGAGAAAAAAGTAAGATCTTCATTCATTCATTTATGTGTAATACACGTTTGAAAATCTATTAAAAAAATATTGAAGTTTGAAATACTCAGCAAAGTTTCTAAATCTTATTTTTAAATTTCAAGCTTGCCATATATTTGTTCGAAATCATGCTTAATGTATTATATATTTCATATGGTTTTAATCATAACAATTGTGGTTCTAACCAACGAATGAAAATGTTCTACAAGTTTTTAAATCATTTTTTTAATTAATTCATATTTATTAATTATTAAAAATAATGTATTGGAAAGATAGTTAAATAGTATTTAATTATTATTATTAAACATAAATCGACAAGATCAAAATTCTGCAAATCAAAATGCTAGTAGAGACGAAAGGGATATCTTACACATAAAACACATTAAAAGTCGTAAAGTATTTTTCTATGAAAATTAAGAATCCAAAATTATCATTAGCCCATGAAAAATAAATTGTTGATTTATATTCTAATTAACCAAATTTTAAAGAATATTTAACAGCATAGAAATTTGTAACATTCTATGCTGTGATGAACTCAAGATGGAAAAATAAATATTTAGCATACCATTCAGAATAAAAATAAAACAAAACAGTGATTCTTAGTGAAATATCCTTTAGATAATTTTAGTTCAGAATAATTTAGTTTGAATACTTACTTAATGGAGTTAAGCATTCTCACTCTTCCATCATTCGAGACTGAAACAATTCTGCATTGTTTTCTTTATTTTTAAATATCAAATTGAGCCCGGATTACGTTGAAGTTAGAAAATCTAATATCATCATTCATTTTTGACGAACGTCTTTAAAAAATTCCACTTTTTTTGAAAGATTGTTCTATCCTTGTGTTTTTTCTTCTGCAATTGTGTTCTTTCTCCCCTCTCCCCCTTTTTTAACTTAAAAATCATTTTACTTCTCGGATTTTCTGAAAACGATTATGATAAGTGCTTGTAGAGAGAAACCGATTGCAGATTTGAAAACAGCAACGTAACTTAAAAATCCTTTTCTAACTTAAAGATCTTTTTATTTCTCGGATTTTCTGAAAACGATTATGATAAGTGCTTGTAGAGTGAAACCGATTGCAGATTTGAAAACGGCGACGTAACAGACTCCTTTTTTGACTTAAAAATCTTTTTATTTCTCGGATTTTATGAAAATGATTATGATAAGTGCTTGTTAGAGAGAAACCGATTGCAGATTTGAAAACAGCGACGTAACAGAGATTTTTGAAAATATCTAAGATCTTTTCAAAAATCTCTTGTAACAGAAAACAAAGAAGAATTTATTCCCCCCAGTGCTATTGATAAGTTTCGAGTAGGCAAGCAATTTTTCGGAGCAAATAATTTTTTTAAGACAAAAAAATAAGCGATAGTTATAATTTGTTTTACCCTATCAAAACTGAAATTTGGGGTTTAACATCTAAATTTGCATAAGGTAGACGCGGTGAAGTAGTAAAGCTGCCCACACATTTCATCTTAACTGAAATTATGTAATCGTGTTAAATAACCCAAACAAAAATACTTTCTAATTCTAACAAATCACTAAATAAAAGTGTGTGTGGAATATCAAAACTGATTGTCTGATGATACTTAGAAGTTGTTTCTAATCATCGCCCTTTTTCTGTTTTTTTTCATTTCCTCATACAATCAGATTTTGATGTTCTGTACACTCACCTTCCTTTATGGTGATTTGTGAGATTTCAAAAGCGTTTTTTACTTTCTTCGTCCAAATATTAATTTGCCACTCTAAATGTGTAAACTTTTCTGTCTTCATTTTTTGAAAATTCTAGAAATATACATATTAAAGGCGGTCTTAACAAAACACCGTGCATAAGTTTAAAATATTTAAATCAGTAATATTGAATAAAAATTAGAAATTAACGCAGGCACCATTTTACTACCTAATGCCTCATTTATAACTATCTTAGTAGATTGGGGCTTTTATCAGTTGTATTTTAATTTTTAAAAACACTTCACTACTTTTTTTCTCTACTCTGTATTGTAGCCGAGTTAGGAGTAGATATTTTATTTACGTCATACTAGAGCTGCACAATGGATTATTCCCAGTTAGGAGTAAATAAACAGGGTGCGTAGCGTTTTTTAAAAGTGCTTAAAGGTGCTTATTTTCGTTTTTTAAAAGCCCTTGTTTTTAAAAAGTGCTTAATTTTCCCTTTTCCGAAATGTGATATTTTTCTTTACCATGTTGATTTTCGCCACAAATTATGCAAAAAGACATTGTCCTATTCAACGTTTTCACAATTAATTCAACCCCAATCTATTTCGGCGAACCGCCGGTCTGTAGTGTATGAAAACACCATTTGTTTTACATGTTTGATTAAATACTTGAGGGTCCGCACTTGCGTAAACGGAGCTGGATTCAGTGTCAAGGATTTTTGACTCTAATCTGCAACCCTGGTGCATTTTGCAAGAGATTCTCAATTTCAGGCTTCATTTTCCGCACTCTGTTATAGAATCGAAAAATCTCTCGAATTTTTGTTGATTACGGGGACCAACTAAACATTCTCAATTTTTTTTTTTCTATATTTGCGATAAAAAAATTTTCATTTCTCTTGTTAATTTCATCGTTTGTGACTCACCATCGTCTTCGTCACTGTAAATAAAATTGGATAAAACCATCAATTGTCAAAAACTTGCCAACCCTGTCTAATTATGATATTTTTCAAAGTGCTTAAAAATATTTTCGAGTGCTTATTTTTTGCTGAAAAATTAGGCTACACACCCTGATAAACAGGAACAATAAATAATGTGGAACAATATTTCCATATCAGTATTCTTTGAATCAGATTTTAATAAAAAGATCTACTCATCTGGATGCTTACTTCATACATCAAGACACTTTTTGGGTAACAAAGGTCAAATGATTTTCGCTTTTCTATTATTTAAATGGTTCATGCATAAGGGTACATTAAAAGAATTAATTCTAAAAAAGTTATGTTCGAATTCTTACATAAGATTTTAGTTAACGGTGTCACATAAAATTAAATCCTATCCCTATGTGGCCCTACTAATTAATCTTCAATCTCCATAATTGTTCCACTTTTTTTTCTTTAGAATTAGTTAAATACAAAAAATCGTTGCAATCAAGATTTTTATTCAAAAAAAATTTATGGTTTAAAAAATGCAATACCAGTTTACAGCTGTAATTTTTTGCATAGGGTGTTCAAAAAGATTCCATTCGTAATTTATAGCAAGTCTCTCAAACCTCTAAAAACTTTATTGATGATCAGGAGAAATCGTATGAATAGGTATTTCTTGAGAAATCGGAGAAGGAGAAAAAAATGAGTCACTATAGAAGTGTTTCGATTATTTTGTTCAACCCCTGTACCTTTAAAAAGGGTAAATAACAAACTTTTAGTTAGTTTTATGTTTTTTTTTTTTTTTTTTTTTTTTTTTTTTTTTTTTTTTNTTTTTTTTTTTTTTTTTTTTTTTTTTTTTTTTTTTTTTTAATATATAATTTGCATTACTTAGGTATAAGAAACGAAATCTTATCGAAAATACTACCTTTTAATTTCAGAATTACTTAGAACAAAATGTTTCAACATTTTCGTTTTATTTTATAAATGGAGCACTAAACAACTCAAAACCAGGGCTCGCGTTAAGGATTTCAAATTATTAGCCAGTAAACTATCCAAATATCAAAAGTATTCGTCAATTTTCGAAAAGTCTTTGCCAAAAGCAAATCTTAACAATTTTTTAAGATTAATTCTTTTCCCATAGAAAGTAGTTTGTTTCAGGCTTATATTATTTGAACCTAATTCTAATCGGTTATGCGTCGCATCTACCGAAAATTACTGTACTCGAATAAAAAATACTGATTAGTTTTATTTTATTTTATAACCGTCGTTGAACAGCCGACCCAATTTTTGTGTTTACGACTATTAATGTTCAACTCCGTAGCCTTGTAATTTTGAACCCCAATCCAGAAGACAAGGGAACTCCTGGATCGAGTATTGGGAGAAATTTGCCTTCGTGGAGGACTTTTTGATGAAACTAACCCACATTTGCGCTACATGGAGAGGAAGGCCACGAGAACCTCCCACGGTTAGCCTGACGGCAAGGGTACTCTAACCCATGATCCGTTTACCACTGAGGATATTTCACGTCAGCACAGTGGTCGATGCTAGCTGGATGCGGAATTCTATCGACCAGCCATCGCCGGGATCGAACCCCGGTTCATCTAATTGAAAGGCGAACGCTCTATCCCCTGAGCCATCGCGGCTCATACTGATTAGTTTAGAAAAATTCATTTTGACGATCGAATAATTTTTTCGAGTGGAAAAAATTATTCGCCAAAACACAATTTTATTCGCCGAATTTACGATTTTATCGCACTTAGCGAAGTGGCTAATGCTTAGCGCGGGCCCTGATAACAGTTTGAGGTCTATCGAAATTTTTAATAGTATTGTTGCATTAAAAAAATAACCACTATCACTTAGGCAATATTCTTTCACATTATTTTAAATTTGTAATCGTGTTCAAAACTTTCTCAATTAAATAATTTTGAAAAAGGATTTCAAAAACAAAAGCACATAGAATAATGCAACTATACATATTACAGGACTATTAGGACAAAAAGGGAACCCTGCTTTAAACTAAATATTCTTTTATTATAAAGTAATCCTGTAATATTAACTTATTACATAATATTTTATGAGGAACATATGGTAAAGGATTCACATCCAAACCGCTCTGCAATTATTAAACATTAAATAAGTTATAATTTACTTTTTATAAGCAATATTTATAACAGTTAAAAAAATAATAAATAACATAAATTTTTTTAATTATTTCAATTTAAAATATGAAATAATGAATACAAAACTGTTATTAGATATTTGTACAATATTACTAGATTATCTATTTGGCGCAAAACATTTAACTAATTTTATTGTAACCAAAGTTTAGTAGAAATTTAAAAAACAAATTTCTGTATTAAGCTGCATTGATAACCGAGCAAAATGATAAAGTTAAAATTTTATCCCTATAGATTCTGGAATTAAATCTGTGTTAATGCAATTGAAGATTTGGGATTTTTTGTCAATCGCAAAAATTTTCAAAATTTTGTGTAACAATCTATTTACTATTAGAAATAAAAATAATAGCGTTGCAATATAAAATCTACCGAAAATTGGTTACATTGCAACAGAAGTGATAAATCGTTACCAAAACATTTAACTTGAAATAAACAAACATTTTTCTGCAATCTCAATTAGGACCCAGGAATAAAAATTTAAAATATTTCTGAGGAAAAAAAAACCCGAAAAAGTCCGGCTTTCAGAACTGGGCTTTTAAAAAAATATATTTTTAAAAAAACGATGGTAACTGACATAGGTACCATTTACATCAGTCAGTTTCCATGTCTTTAACTTCAAAAATAATAATTGAAATATATTTCAGAAATTCAATTATGTACCACTAAATTTAGTAAGAAAAATAGAATAATCTAGTATTAAAGATATTTTAAAACATGTACATTTTGTATAATAACAATATATTTGTTGTTTTGATTGGCGAATCACTGCCAGTAACTCTTAGAATTAACTAAGACATTTAAAAAGAGAGAGAGAGAAGTACAAATTTAAATTTTTTTTCTCAACAGATTCAGATCAAGGGTCTCTTCCGAACGATTACAGAGAAGAAAATTTCTTGAACATCTTGTATGATGATTACCGAAGTCAGTTGCAATTAGATGACTCCACTGATGAAAGATTGGAAAAAACAGGCGTTTCTCTGTCCACTAACACAGCTGATTCTACAGAAACACCATTACCTAAAATTTCTACAAATACTTCATATTCCACAAAAGATTTGCCTACAGATGAGCCAACTTCTACAAAAGAAGACTCAACTGCAACAAAGGATTCAATTACAGATGGGACAGCTTTTACAACAGATAACTCAACTGCAACTGAGGATTCTTCTTCTGAACGGCCAGCTTCTTCAACCGACAGCTCATCTCCCACTATAAAAAGTTCTACAGAAAAGCCAAAATCTTCAACCGTTATCTCATCTTCTACAACGGAAGGTTCTTCTACGGAAAAGCCAATATCTTCAACAGTTAGCTCATCCCCCACTAGCGAAGGTTCTTCTACAGAACAGCCTACTACTACAGAAAAGCCAATATCTTCAACCGTTAGCTCATCCCCCACTAGCAAAGGTTCTTCTACAGAACAGCCTACTACTACAGAAAAGCCAATATCTTCAACTGTTAGCTCATCCCCCACTAGCAAAGGTTCTTCTACAGAACAGTCTACTACTACAGAAAAGCCAATATCTTCAACCGTTAGCTCACTCCCCACAACCGAAAGCTCTTCTACAGAACAGCCTACTACTACAGAACAGCCTACTACTACAGAACAGCCTACTTCTACAGAAGAAGGGACTACGATTTCTCCAACACCTAAACCACCCATGCCTGCAGGAATAGTAGCCATTATTGTTATAGGAGTTACACTATTTATAATCTTCTTGATAGGTTTAGTGTACTACCTTATAAAAAAAAGGAACAGAAGATCAGAATACACACAGCCTTTAGACCCGTGAAATGCATGTTTTCATGTATATTTAATTGCATTTAGAAATAGATAAATAAAATTAAGTCATGTAGTGCTAACACGGTTGTTAATTTAAAAAATAACAGCATAAATCATAAATAAAGTTTTTAAAAATACTGAGTTAAATAAAATATATCATCGAAAAAAAGTCAATTTCTTTAATACATTGTTGAATTAATGAAAAGCTTCAAATTTAAAGCTTACGTGCGACACTTTTTGCAGAATGAAGACAGTATATAAAGAATATTTCATTTAAAAATTAAATATTTCCTCTTACATTCAAAAACAATTATTAAAACAAAATGTAAGAAACGATAAAAAGTTTAATAAAAATATTTTTTTTTCTTTAAATAAGAAAACAAATATTAATTTGAACTGATAGTTAATGAAAGTCAATTTCATCAATAAAATAAATGATAAAAAAATAGTTAAAACTTCAAGAAAGAAAATTTTTTATTAAAACTAGCACGACCAACATTTCTGATTTTGAAAACATATTTGATTTTGAATTCTAATATCATTACAAAAAGTTATTTTTATTATTTCTAACATTCTACTGTACTTTAAATGGTATTTTTTTAATTCTATGAAACAGTTAGCTTTATTTTCAGGAAATACGCTTTAATTCATATCTGAAAGGAAAGAAGGCTAACTGGATGTATTCTGGAAACCGCTTGTGTCATATACAATCGGCTTATTTGATAGAACACATCAACGATTGACTGAATTTAAATTTACTAAATAAACTTATCTTTCCAAAAGATATTCAGGGTTATAAACTATATAAACTCTTCCTCAGTTAGGTATAATACTCATGATGCGGACATATCTGATAAGAAAAAAAGTTAATTGGCCATACTCTGGAAACTGTTTTGTCATGACTTATTTGATAGAACACATCTACTGAATTGAAATTTACCAAATAAACTTATCTTTCTAAAAGATATTTAGGGTTATAAAGTAAATAAATTCTTCCTTAGTTAGGTATAGTACTCAAGATGTAAATATTTTTTTTGGTTTACATTAGTTTATAGTAATAATGCTTGATCCAATACTAAATTATTTAAAGAAAAATATATGATAATTGTGGCTTGCTATTTGAGGAAATAGTCTTCAATTTAGCCGTATTTTAACAACAATAAAAAATCTTTTTTGCCCTTAAAAAAATTTTCGTTGTGAATTTTCTTCCCTTACAAAGAAACGGATCAATAAATTTCCTAACAACATATTCACCAGGCTGCATACTTCTGTCTTCATCTTTTCCTAGATGCATCAAACAATTGAAAAATTGTAGCTGTCAAGTTCCATAGAAAGCCAGAGATTTAATAAAAATTTCTCAGGGTAATTTTCCATGCATTGAATGAATTTTAAACCTGCTTTAGACAGCAACAGCTGTTTATTGATTTTTATTAGTTTCTCCAGCTATAAATTATAAATAATTTTACACAATCTTTATCATTTCTTGAATGGAAGTACGAATTTGCCGAAGCCGTTTTTGTGCTCATATCTCAAAGCCATATGAAAAGAACTTCATTCCAGGAGGTTGGTGAGCAGTAACGAGCAGGAGATTGATCTCCTTAGTGAACAAAAAAAATCTTGCACTGTGTCAATCTAGACAAGCGTGTGTGCGAATAAAATAAAGATAAGCAATGTAAGCCAAAGAATGTGGCAGGTCCGAGAAATACACTCAAATCTCTATAGTGATCTATGATCGTTCTAAGTAGGACTTCAATTTATCAGTTAATCCTAATAAAATTTTCTTCTACTGCTTTTGAAGATCTCAAAAGTTGAAGAAAAGAAGTTAGCTATTATAATTATTTTAGGACTTAACATTCCTCAACGACGATTTGCAGACAAAATTACCACTCAGGTTGTTCTATCGTTAAAGGAGAAATAAAATAATTTTTTTCTTTTAAGAACTTCTAATAAAAAACATTCTAAATTAAGGAATATAAAATTATAAAAATATGTTAATTTTTTTCTTTGGGAAAATAAATACAATATTTCACCGATAATTAGTTGGAAAGAGTCCAATTGAATAAATAAATTTATAGGAATGTCAAATCATACTTAAGTCCAGAAGAATTTTTTTAGCTTAAAGAAGTAATAAACTCACTTTGACAATAAAAAAATATTAGAATATTAAAAGTAAAAGTTATTAGATAAATATTAAAATACAAAATAATATATTATATAGATTTTATATATATATATATTCTTAATACTCTGCAGTCAAAATGTATAAAAGTTAAAATTACGAATAAAATAAAGTTGGGTTCATATTCAATTTCTAGAAGAAAAAACTTTGTGAGCTTTTTCAGAGACTCCAAAACAACAGTTTGTAGTGTACACAATAATGCAGCATATCAGTTAATAGAAAATGGTAATAGCCTTGGTAAACAAAACACATTGGTGAAAAAACGAAAGAATAAGCATTTAATATCACTATGAATGAAACACATATTGTATCTGGTTCAGTCTTAAAAACTAATCTAGTGGTTACTATTTTTTTTTTTTTAATTTTCTTAGGAAAAGAATTAAAAATATTTTTTCAGGAAATCTTTTTCCAGACAAAAATTAGGCATAATTTTTATCTACTCTGAGATTCCCCCAAAAGTTTCCTGCATTTCAATTTTTCCCCGAGAATGAGTGTAAACATGGGAAAAATTTAGATAATTGTAAAAAAATGTATCAAAAATAAAAAAAGATGAAACATTTTTTTAAAAAAAGTAAAAATTATAAAGGTAAAAAACAGTAATTTGGTAATTTCTCCGATGGAATTTTTTTTTTACAATATTTCATAAGATGTAGTCATAGTAAAGTAAAACAACTGTAGTAAACTAAAACAATTTCAATGTAAAAACTTTTAAAGAGAAAAAGAATTTCATCCGTTTATGGGAAACAAATGCTTTATTTTGCTATTACAAATAAAATCACTGTCATGAATAAAATTTTCACTGAAAATGAAGTTACATTTGGTTCTGTCATTCCATATTTTAACAAAAACTCATTAACAAAATGGTACAAAGAATAACCAAGAAGCATTTTTAATTCTGAGTGGCAAAATGTTTATAATACAAAATGATGATTTAAGTATAGCATTAAAAAATATTAGACAAACCCATAATTAAACAAAAGATATCACATTCAATGGTTACAACAGATAAACTCTTATTATACAAATGAATGAGGCTATTTTAATAAAAATTATTAATAGTTTGTGTAATTATCTTGTAAGCCTATCAAATTTTCTATCACTTCACGATAACTATCTCTATCGAATGATGATTCAGAACACTTTATGTATTCTTTAAAACTGTTCTTATTGGCTTGGGATAATACATCTTCCAGGAACTGAGATGCACTATCAGAACTGCTGAAAGAAGCTGCTAATGGTATTTTATCAGCACCTACAACATAGAATAATGATCATCAAGTCATGCCAAAAGATATAATACAGTAGAAGATCTTTATAACGCAAACTGGCGATATTAATTTGGAGCAAATCAATCTTAAAATGCCTTAAATTTATTTTTTAATACAGATACCTAAAAATTCAAGTAGTATTCATTATTCACAGAAAAAAAATTGAAGTTTTCTAGAACATTAGAATTAATAAAAATTAATTATTAATTTTGGTTTGCTTAGCTTTTGAACCTCTTTGTAACCTCTCAGTAAATCATTTAACAAACAATGTAAAACGTCAATAGTTCTTGCTTAGTAACAGAAGTTTCTTAACTGTAACTTTCATTGTTTACACCAGAAAGTTAATGTGGTTTATAGAGAATTGTGGTTTATAGAATTGCATCATACAAATCTTTTAAGTTATCACTAATAATTGACATTTAGTTCTTCATTTAAATCTTTTTTAAAAAATAAATTTAGCAAAATATAATAACATATTAAGAAATTAACAATTCGACACAGTTTGAAAAATGTACAATTTGTACAATTCACATAAGGAGCACCCAAGCTTTATCATAAAAAGACCACATAAAACATCTAGCTTTGGAAAGTCACAATGAATTCAGTTTTTATGACAAATGATAATGAGTGTGGTAAGATTAAGAATAAAATTGATTTGCTTAAAGAATTAAATCATTAAATACAAGAAAACATAAATAATGTTTACAAAATACATGACTAATAGTTAGGAATTACAAAACTTTGAAGTTTTACACTTTGTCATAGTTAAAAAAATTATTTATTAAATCATATGAGTTTTCCATCTTTTTTAAATTGAATTAACTTCATAATTTTTTGACTGTAGATAAATTACTTTATCTTTAATATTTAAATGAACCTTTAAATTAAACTGCCCAAAAACACTTTTTGGTTAAAAAGAATTTTTATTTAAAAAAAAAAAAGGATTTCATCAACTACACAGTTTTTTTTATAAGTTAATTTAAGTTAGTTTGAGAAACTGTTTTAAAATCCTTATGCTATGCATTATTTTTTCCTTAATAATTTTTGGCAGAAATTGCACATTGACCATTCCATACATTTGACCCTTTGGCAGCAAGTTGTTCTTCTCTATTTTACATTTTCACAAATATCATATAAAATTTTTAAACAATGTTTTTTAATTTTTTTAATAACCTGCTTTTTTATTAGATTGTTAGTTCCACAATTAAAAATCAAACATTTCATCTGTTTAACTTAAATATTTCTTTTACAACAATATTGTTCTATTGTTTCTCTTTGAATATCACATACTAATAAGGAGTTGACAATGCCATTCATTCTACATTTAAAGACTCTTCCCTTTTTTAGAATGTTGAAGCTCAATTTTATTTTAATTCTGATAAGGGATGCTCAATGATCATTTATGGGGCCACATTTATCCCTTGAGCAGATTGGATTTGGCCCATTTGGTCATTCATATTTAGACTAGTTTTTTTTTTTGCCGGCCAGTTGGTCGAGAGGTCAGCGTGTCTGACTGTAAGGTCAAAGACTGCAAGTTTGAATTCCACTCAGGACAAGGATGTTTCTCTCTGTGTGTTGTCCTTTATCGCGTGATGTGTGAATGTGGCCCACCCTATGGTATCTGTGGAGGTGTAGAGGCCAACGGGTATCTGTAGGGGTGTGGCGTGGGTAATGTTGCTCGCCCCAGTGACTTTGGTCACAAGGTGCTCACCAGGCAACAAAACATGAGCAACACCTCCGGCATCTACCATGACAAAGAACAAAAAGTTCAGAGCCTGCCATTAAAAAAATAATTATATATTTTTACAAATATAATTTAAAATTTTAAAAGATTATAAAAATTTTAAAGAATCATGTCTTTTCAGTTGTGATTTTCACAATTAAAAACTATAAATTTGCTCTAACAAGAATTTATGGTTTTTTCAGAGAATATTATACACTCATAAAGAGTTGACATTGGCATCTAAAATTTAAAATGAAAAATATTTAATGTACATTCAAAGTCATTTTAAAGAAAATATTTGAAGGGATGGAGTGGTAATTACAGTCAATGGTCAATTGCTGCACTCAATGGTCAATTATTGGAAAGGAAAAGATGCAGCAATTTGAAATTTCAGAAATAAATGTGTATTCTACCTTCAAAGATTTTTTTTTAAACCAAAGTATTGAAACTCTTTGAGTGTTATTTATAGTTTGTACTGAGTGATTTATTTTTGAGAAGGTAATTGAAATTTCTGCCATAAGAATGTAAATTTCTCTTTAAAATGGTTCTGATGGTGTAACAGTTTTTTACATAAAAGATTGTTGTTGACAACATAATTTTTTTTTCAAAATTCATTGAATGCCAAAATATATATTTAAATGTGGTTTAAAGCTTTATGTCCTTGAGTTTCTACTTTCCACATATTTTAATAACATATATATATATATATATATATATATATACAAATATANGAAAAATTAAAGACATATGAAAAAGGGGGAAATAATAAGTAAAAAAATAACAAACAGTTAAAAAAAAAAAAGAGAAATTTTATTTAAAAAACCGGAAAAAAAAGATATAATCTTCTCATCAGCCCACACGATTATATCCATAAAACAGAGTGCTTTCTGATATTGTATCAATAAAGTCAAAGCAAAATATATTAATACAATAGTGTGAGGAGCACTCAAAAAATTTTTATAAAAATTACAACAAACAAAATAGAACACAAAAAGTAAAAATAAGTAAAAATAACATGTAAAAACAGAAAATAAAATAAAAGAAAAAGAAAAAACAGTAAAATGTGACTATAAAGCGAGTAGCGAAATCAGATCAACTTACATGGACGGAAATTTTTCAAGAATGATTTAATAATGTTTTCGCAGAAAGATTCCCAGATTACAAAATATTATTATTTTTTTTAACTGTTGTTTGTTATTTTTTTACTTATTATTTCCCCCTTTTTCACATGTCTTTAATTTTTCTTTGTTTTATTCTTCATTTTGTATTATCATTCATAAATTTTTTTTAAATAATTAAATCTTAAGAGAATTGTTGAAATAGATGAAATAAATAACCCACCTTTACTGCAATCACTAACAGCTGAATTTAGAAAACCAGAGTCACTAACTATGTTTTTAAAGATTTTAGGAAATGGGAAAGCAACACTGCATTTTTCCTCTAAAATGGTGGCAGTCCTATAAGATGGGAAAACAAATTTTTTTTATTACGTATTTTGACATAATAGAAATACATAATAAAATGCATGTATTTGATCATAAGAAAAAAATAATAAATATTTAGCCAATAAACAAAAGTTTTCAAAACAAACATTAATATGTTTCAATTCCAATTTATTTGAAACTTCAATGGTTTCCCTTTTTTATTGTAAATTAACAATTAACAGGCCTGCAATTACTTGCTACCATAAACGATAATAATGAAGACAATCCATTTCAGCATCTTGACACTTTTTTCAAAGTTTCTTTTAACTTTAGGACAACAACAATAAAAGGAACTGGTCAGTCAGTACAGAATTGAATAGTATACTTCCCATATTAGAATCTCCATCACATTTAATTTACTTCAGTAAAATTATATTGATAGCATGATGCAATATAAAGTCCTAAGCATTTTAGCATTTATAATCCTGAGTTGCTTTTGAGTTGTTGTAATTCCTTTTTTATCGGTTTCCTTTTAATAAAAATTATTGACTTAAGATTGGATAGTATGAATTTACACTAGTATTTTGACATTTTTCTTTACACATCGTCGATTTGTGTAAAAATTTGTGTCTATTGTTTGTAAATACTGGTTCGATAATATTTTTACTTACTCCTGTTAATTCCGCTATATTATAAATTCTTCTATAAACAGGGAAAATAATAAATCTACACTGATAATTTATTGAAAGTCCTTTATTTAATAATTATAAGCAATAACGCTTAGAATAAAGCAAAAGAATGTGAATAAAGCATAAATATAGTTTCGATTTTAAAAACACGAACCTTCCTCAGTGTCTCAACACAAAATGCCAAAAGAAAAATAATATAGAAACGTGTTGCAAAATTCATAAAGATTTCTGCTAATCATCGGCCACTTACAATGAAGAATTACACTTTTGAAAGAATTTTATATTTCAAATATCTTGGAACCATCGTCAGTACTAACAAAGATTTGATTGTTGAGATAAACAACAGGCTTGCTATGACAAATAAATGCAATCCCGATCTCAAAAACCAACTAAAATTTCGCCTTAAAATTACATAGATAAAACACTAATTCAACATTATTCTGCTTTATGGGAGTGAATGCAGGTCAATAGCCAAATTACATGAAAATAAATTAACCTTGGTACGCAAAAATATTTGGTGTAGTCTTTGCAAATGAGAGCTGGAGATCCTTGTTTAACTTTGAAATTTACAAAAAGTACAAGCAGTCTGATATTGTTCAAGACCTAAAAAATTCAACAGACTACAATGGACTGGACATCTATTCAGATCTGATGATAAAAATCTGGCAAAAAAGCTCACATTTACTAATCTCACGCGAAACAGAAAATGAGAAAGACTACTAATTAGGCATTTGAGTCGGTGGAGAAGGACTTTAATGTCATAAATAAGGGAAACCGGAAGAGCCTTGGTGCAGATAGAATCAGATGAATAAACTAATTGGGATGGCTTTGGCCAGCGACAGGCTGTAGTGCCTTGAAATAAGAAGAAGAAACACATTGCAATAAGGAATAGAGTGATTTATTTAATAAAAAAAGAGATACAAACCTAAACAAGATATTTAAAGAAGGAAGACAAAAACAGAAAAAAGTACTACCTATAAACGTTGAGTTCACCAGAAAAGATCATTCAAAAGAAAAGAAAGATCGTTAAAAAAAATTTTTGAATTTTTCAAATTAACTAAATTATTACAATTTAATATTTAAAAAAATTATACATAGGAAAATAGCAAAATTTGTCCATTACATTTGAAATTTTTAGACAATTGTAGAACTATGCATTATATTTCACCTCTATTATCTACTTTCTATATATTTACCTTATCTACAGTATATAGATACAAAATATGAACTGGAAACCGTAAATATATACTGTTCAAAATATAAACTGTTCATTATAGTAAAAAAAAATGTGTGAGAGTAGGCAGTATCTTTTTCCAGTATGATACAATCAAAAAAATTCTCAGAATCTCATTGAGCCATACTAAATAAGTGTTCATTTCAATAATTATGCTCATTAAACAAGTATTCTTAAAAAATAATAAAATTTGAGAAAAACTGATTCCTTTACAAAAATAATAAAACTTAAAAAAGAATTAAGTGTAAAACTTACGTCACAGAGCTAGGAGAATATTTGTTCAAGTATTCACCAAAAATTTCTTTATTATCTGGAGAATGATAATATTTACCAGGTCTAAATAAAAAATAAAAAAAACTCAATAAGAATATTCATTATACAATGAAGATTTACAATTAGAATATTTTTTCAAGAACATCAAACATAAAAACCAAATGCCAAACTACAAAATTAGAGTTTAAACTTAGAATGTGAGGTATACTTAATTTGCAATATTATTTGAACATACTTTAAGCATATATTCTAGAAAATACTCTGATTTTCTTCCCTGACTAATAGAAAAAACTCAATTCCTTCAGCTAGATAGATACAAATAACTTTAGCAGACTCTAATTTATTTTAAAAATTTTTGCTGGTACAATAACAATATTAAGCTGTATGGAGTCATATTTTAGAAACATGTCCAGAACATAAAAGTGTTATGAGTAATTTTTTTAAAAGCTTAGAACAATATGAGACCGTTTATCATTTACACTTCTAGATATTATAACCCTTCTTTTGTCAACTCAAGAAAATATTTTCCATGATTTTGAATATTCTTAAATTTATAATGTAGGTGTTACCTATACAAGTGAATACACATACAGTAGAACCTCAATTATCGGAACATCAATTCACCAGATAGTACAATTAAACAAATTATTGAAGGACAATGTTTTTTCCCACCTTCAAAAAAAAAATTTCTTTATTTTTAGAATAACTCAAAGGGGTTCAAAAGTGGCTTTTGTCTTCCAGTTACCCAGTTTGAAAAGTACTTTACATTTTAACCACTCATTTTCAATGTTCTTGGCAATTAGTTTCTAATAAAGGATCCATTTCATTTCTGAAAAAACACCATAATTTTTAAAGAACATGATAAAAACTTTTTATATTTTAATAAAATATGACTCTGAGTGGGGATTTTATTACAAATTCAGATTTTTTTAACACCATGAAATTGGGGGAGTGGAATTCCATTTTAAATATGAAATTTTTTGGCGACCCAAATCCATGACTTTCCATGATTTTTTTTTAAAAAAATAGTTAAAATCATGACATTTCATGACAAATTTTGTTCAATACCGAAATTTATGACTTTCCATGATTTTTTATGACTTTCCAGGTGCGCGGATACCCTGAATATGTTATCTTCACATGTGAACACACATATTATGAATACACAAATGCACTTATCAACACATACAAGTATAAAATATGAAACATAGTATTCCAGTAACACACAAGAGAGCTAAATAATGAATGCCAAAATGGAAATTTTTGCAAAATAAAGGAATCCTGGGGTTCTATGCAATTTTAGAGCTAAAATAAACTGGCTCCTTTGAGAAAATGTTAATTAGATTCCAATCCACCTTTTTGCCATATACAACAAGGCTATATATAATAAGATTGTTTTTTACTGCTCATTCTTCCTCATAAAACAGCAAACAAACAAAAAAAAGGAAAAGTTAAACATGCTAGCTTTAGAATTTTCCTAGCTCTCTCTGTTAGTCTCCGATTTACTTGGGTTTTAGCACGTTAACCTGCTGAGGATGGCAATCTTGACTGATAAGTTAAAAAAGTTTTAAAAGAAAAGATTGAGAAAACATAAAAAGGAGGAAATAATTTGTGAACCCTTCAGTGGGTTTTTATGTCTGAACAAAGGTAAATAAATAAACTAGAATGGCTGGGCAGAACAAAGAAATTGAAAGTTACCCAGAGAGATTGTAGGTCTTATTTTTGTATGTCAGCTTATATAGCGATTTTGTAAATCTTGGAAAATTTTCAAGAAAAAAAAGCAACCAGTCAGCTCATACATGAATAGGCTTACATTCCGAAATGTGCAGTATGCTTGTTGAAAATTTTGAAAATAGAAATTAACATATTTTGTACAAATTTATATTATCTTGTATAATAAATGTCAGATCATTTTAGTTTAATTGCATTGGAATTTTCACAAGAAATAAATTTCATAAGTGCTTGATTTCACAAGAATATAAATGCTCATTATTTGCTACTTATATTTATACTCATTATTTGCTACTTATTCCAACTGGGAATTTTAAAATGGATTCATTTCTAGGTTTATTGCTGGATTTTTCCAGATTCAACTTATTTATTTGCATTAAAATCAACATTTCAGACAATTTTAAGTTTCCCGGAATTTCTAAACCCTGAAGAAACCATGGAACAAAATCCTTTAAAAAATCAAATACAAACTTTAGAAAAGAACAACTGCTTGGAATTTTATAAAAATAAAATTATGAAATGAATAGTTATATTATGAATCATAGCAAAATGTAGTTTAGACCTGTCTTTACTTGTGTATGCCCAGGATAAAATCAGCCTTTTGAGAATATTACGCCAGCATTTACCTTCACAATAAATATTTTATGAAGCTCATACAGCTATGAGGAAAATTCTCCCTCCAAAAATATTGAGCATAGCCAACTGGCAACACACTCTGTAAATGAGCATGTTATATATTTGTATATACTTTTTTTCACGAACCTTTTTGCTGAATGATCCATTTCCCATAACCTTACAGTTTAACAAGGTTGTTTTTAGAAATCATTCTAAAAAGAGAAAAACTTAAAGAAAAGAAAGGCTAGACTCGCCAGACGTGAATACAGCGTCTAGCAAGTCTTGAGAATCGGCATATATTTTTTAGCACTTTAAACATGTGGACTTCTATTTCCATCTGCATATTTTTGAAGCTAATGAAGTATTTTAATCAAAAAAATGTTTATTATCTCTTTTTAAGACACCATTTACATAAACATTTCAAGTAAAAATGCGTCTTCCTTCATCCGATAGTTAAATATTTATAAAAGGGACAGTAGAAAAATATGTGGTTGGAAAACAACAACAGAACAAAACAAAAATATAGATTCTGAAAAACTGTGTAAAACAAAAACACAACCATGCAAATTGTGTGTTTAGAAGTGCTAATAAATATTCAAATTCTTATTTTCTTCGCCAATTTAAAAGATTTAAAAATAAAGTTAAATACTTCTGGAATTTATCAGCTGGTACTCCTCTTAGAACTGCTGACTGGATTATTGTTCTTTCACATTCTGTCTTATAGTATGGTGAAAGTGATGTCATATAGTATTCAGGAACATCTGTTTCAACCATGGAACTCAAATAGGTATCGTGACCAAGAGGAAATGGCAAAGAAACACTAGAAGAAACTAACTGTAAAACAAGAAAAATATAAAACATTAAACATTCAAATAATAACTCACATCTTGATATTCAAGTCGAAATGAAGGCATTTTTAGAGTGATTAGAAGTATTACTTTTCTTTCATATGTTGTCATGGAATTGGCTGTATTGTAGTAAAAAGAACATTAAAAGTAGCAAGTTACACATATCATTTTTTTTTCCTTAAAAAAATATGCATACTGAAACAATTAAAAAGATATACATATTGAAGTGATTAAAAAGCAATAACTTCCGCATGCTGCAATGGAGTTGGTTGTAATATACACATTCTGCTTGTAAAAAAATTTGCAAATTAATGTAATTAAAATATTGTAACCTTTCTTATAAGTTACCATGGAATTGGTTACATTATACATATGTTCATACATTTTAAATATATATATATAGTTCGGATTGATTAAAAAGTAGTACCTTTCTTCCATATGTTGCCATGGAATTTGTTGCATCATACATATTATGTTTCCCAGACCTGAGGCGAAAAGGAGAAGACAGGGTTTCAATAGCAGCAGCAAATATCGCACTTGTGTGATACAACAGTTTTTCCTTCAATAAATAAAGTTTTTTTTTGCATATAATATAACTTTGTATTTTAAGTTCTGTAAAAATGAAGCTGTGAAAAAAGCAAGAAAAAAAATTAAAAAATGACGCTTTACATTCTCATTTAACAAAAATTCTCATTCTCATAACAAACAAAAAACTTTAAAATAAAAATTGTTAGAAAAATATTGAATCACACTTTACTAATCTGAAACATGTGTAGCTGAAAGAAACTTTTAGACTAATACACATTTTTTTAATATTATTGATTAGAATTCGTGTTAGAATTTATGAATTCTAATGCAAAATAAACAATACTATTGAAAAAATGTGTAGCGATTACTTGTAACAATTTTTTTAAAAAAATCATTAAATGGCTTTACAGAGATCACTTACATGAAGCAATTTTTAAACAATCATGAATCAATTTTGTTCAATTATTAAATCATCGAAAGTTTTCAATTAATGAAAAAAAGGTTTTTCGGATTTAAAGAAAAGAAACGAAATAGAAGTTTTGGAAAACTATTAGAAGAGGTACTTGTCTAAATCCGTTATATGCATGACTTATCAGAAGTTAAATAATCCTAAATGAGCTTGAAATAGGTTGTTAATTAACAATAAGCTAGTTTAATAATTAATTATTATCAAATTAGGTTTAAACTATGATAAATGCCAAATACGAGTTGGCATATAAATAGTCTTTTTAAAACAAATCTTTTAAAAACCCTTCTATTTGCAAAAAATAATTTTTTTTTAGTGCAAGTCTAAATTATTTGCCAAATTTTTGCTCACGCCTAGCTAACAAAAATGAATCTAAGTAAGACAATAAGTGCAAATTTTGCAACTGATTTTCACATAAAATATCTTTTATATCATTTTTCTAAAAAGAAGAAATGCATTCTACTATATTTTTCAATAAGAACTTCATACAAAATAAAATGATGGCATATCAATTTCCTGCTTTACACGCATATAAATTTCCAGCTCGAAATTTTTCAGTTTCAGAACAATCTGGGCTCAGCACAGTTCATTTTCGAAGAAACAGTGAAGAAAGAGACTAAAATTTTTTTAATTAGTGTTAAATAATGACTTAATGATTAGAAAATACTGTAGATTTAGAGCACTACTTGTATTTGGCATGGCATCTAAATTAAAAATTAGGGTTTATAAATTTAATAAAAAAATTCTACGAGTGATAGAAATTCAACTAGGTTTATACATTTCCCACAAATGATACAAAATTCAACACACCACGAGTATCTTGGCAAAAAAGTAACAAAAGCGAGGCTAATTTTCACTATATGAATAATTTTTACTATATGAACATTAAATTTTAAATACATTTTTTAACACAGGCATGGATACATAGTAAAAAAATAGGGTAAAAATTTAGAAAGTAATAATTAAAATAGAGAAACAGTAAAAATTAGAAAAATAAAAATTTAGAGACAAAATAAAACAATTACATTATATTGAACACATGGCAACTGTCTATATGGATATGATAAATTCACAACATCATCAGTCAAGGATAACGGAGAAAAGAAAGTACAATAGCTATTCATGTTACTCATAGACAGCAATATAGCGTAGAGACGATGCTTTTGTTTCTTGACATCCTGCAAAAAAATACATTTAGTATAATTTTCTAACACAGTATATTATACTTTGATACCTAAAAATGTGATTTATTATTTATACTATAAATAATAAATCACATTTAAAGCAAAGATAAATCTGCCTACAAGTTAGAGCTTTGTTTAATGATGTAAAGTACAATTCAATGATAAAAGTATTTTTTCTAGCAAAATATAACATAAGAAAAATTATTTGCACAGTCAGAAAAAAAAATAATAATAAAAGTTGAAAAGCTAAAATTTAAGGAGGATGTACACAGTTTTGAGTTTCGTTAAGAAATAAAACATTTCAAATATCAATTTCATGAATAATTCACAGTTTGCATTGGAGTAAAATAATTTTCATCTAAAAAATACAGCACATTTAAAAGGAAAATAATTAAAAAACATACAACAATAAGAGTTGCACAGTTAGTTTTTAGACTCGTTTTGGGGATACAATTTTTGGAGACTGAAACATTCAAATTATAATTCTCACATAAAAAATTATAATTTAAACATAAAACGTGAAAATTTAAAGCCATAAAAATTGAAACAATAATTAAATTTAACCCTTTATATCACCTTGTTGCTTATCTGCAACATACACAAAAAGCCTATGTCTTTGCCCCCAACAAATTTTGAAGGACGATTTCGGCGATTGTCGGCCAAAACCAGTGCGCCAAGATGAAATTGGGCACTGGCTTAATTGGGCTAACAAAATCATCAGATGCAAATACCCAAAATGCAAAGGATTTACACAAACTATTTGTGAGAAAAGTGGTGTAGGACTTTGTTACAAGAAAAGTAACAACTGTTTTAAAAATTTTCATATGAATTAAAATTTTTGAATCTTTCAATCTTAGTGCCATTTTTCACAATGTTGCAGGAATGCAACAAGAACTTTTTTATCATTTTGCATAAGGTTGCAAAAATCAATTTTTTTCCAATAATTTTTTTTATTTTATGTTGTAAATTTTTTTTATTATTTTTTACATGCTTAGAATGATGTATTCTAATGTATGAGTAATTTTTATTAAAATCAGAGATGTTGAGATATAAAGGGTCAAATTCTAAAAGCAATTCGTAAAAATTTTATTTATAAAATTAAAAATAAATAGAAAATTAAAAACCCATATTTAAACTTTATACCTACATCTTGTAAAAAATCTTGCTTTGAGGATTCAAAATGATCATTAAAAATTTAAATAAACACTACATTTTAAGACACTGCTATTTTTTTTTCAGTTTGTGCATAATTCAATATGCTTTAAATTTTTTAAAATAGCAAAATAGAAACTTTGTTAAACTTAAAAATTTAACACAAGATATAATAACACCTAATGTATAAACAACATACATTCTACATGTGAGACATAACACATAAGGATAAACTATATAAGAAAAATTTTATAACATATAAGCTAGATAAATTATGTTACACACAAGGGTAAGTTAAATGAGTGAAATTTCAAAATGATTTCTTGATACATAAAAAAAGATTTGAATTACATACATCAATAGGAATGTCAAGGTCATCTTGATACACAGGAAAACATAAAGATGGCCGTCTTTTGTATTCATCATCTAAATGTTGAAGAAATTGTCCAGTTATTCCAGAAAATCCATTGTATGCATCATATATCAGCTGGAATCCCTAAAAATTATGCATACAATAACTGGTCTGAATCAATAAACAACATTCTTTGGTTCAAATATTTATGCATATTGTCTACTATATACAGATTAGACATTAAATGTCAGCTTAACGTGTAGAAAGACTCTTCATTCTTAATATCTCTGGGAAAAAATCTGATCAGTTGAAATTGATATTCAAGTTTTGCACATTTTATAATTTATTAAAGGCATGACCACATTCATGTCGTTGGTCACAAAATTGTGGTGGCTTAACTCCCTGATTCATAATGGGTTGTTGTGTGAATGCTTTACTTATACCACAATCACGCCTTTGTTTAAAAATTGTGATGCCTTAACTCCCTGACCCATAAGGGGCTGTTGTGTGAATGCTTTACTTTTACCACAATCATGCCTTTGGTCACAAAATTGCGGTGGCTTAACTCCCTGATTCATAATGGGTTGTTGTGTGAATGCTTTACTTATACCACAACCACATCTTTGTTTAAAAATTGTGGTGCCTTAACTCCCTGACCCATAAGTGGCTGTTGTGTGAATGCTTTACTTTTACCACGATCATGTCTTTGGTCACAAAATTGTGGTGGCTTAACTCCCTGATTCATAATGGGCTGTTGTGTGAATGCTTTACTTATACCACAATCACGTCTTTGTTTAAAAATTGTGGTGCTTTAACTCCCTGACTCATAAAGGGGTGTTGTGTAAATGCTTTACTCTACATTTTATAATTAATCGAAGAACAACAATCTGTTGCCTAAAGAGTATTTTAGTATAATTGTAATGGTTAAAGTAAACTACAAAGTTTTGCTCAAAGTACAAACAAATAAAGAAAACAATTTGCCGCTTAAAAAAAGAGTTTCATAGTAGCTTAATATAAATATAATGAAACATAACAGTTGAAATTAAGAATGAGGCTTTGCACAACAAATTATTTCAGAACAATAATTCACAGCACAACATACAACTAATAGTTGCTTTCATAAATTGATTGATCTTTATCTCATTCTGGAACAAAGATTAAAAATGACCATAAAGCACCCCTTCAATTATCACATTCTTTTTATCATGAAAAAACTATGAAATTATGAGTTTTTTCTTTCCTTATTAAAGTATATTGCTGTTTGTTTAATGTGATCACATCTGTATCTAAAGATTGTGATTCCAATAAACAGCTAATTACACTAATCAAATTGAAATTCTCATTAGAAATGGGATATTATTTTTTAACAGCATTGTGAACATAAATATATTGTAGGATTTATTAAAGTAAATTTACCTAAATTTATAAAATTGTATCGTTAATAAGGAATCATAGTTAAAGTTAGTATAACTATTCTCATTTAAATTCAATATCAATAATTGACCCTTTGATGCAGATGGGACACTTGTGTCCCTTCTTTATATTTTCTGACTCTCTAATTACAAGTAAAAAGATATTTGGTATTTTTTTTAATTATTAAAAAAAACAGCTTAATAGTTACTAAAAAAATCTGTTAGATTATCAGAATAACATTCGTACTAAAATATAAAAAAAGGAGTCTGATTTATTTTTTTCATTCATATTCAAAAATTTATCAACAATTTTGTAAATAACAGAAATTTCAATGACCAATTAATGCCTCTATTAGATCTAAATAAATGCAAAATAAAGCAAATTTTAAAAATTATTGTTTGAAAGTGAGCTATTGGTCCATATTTGACAAGGGACACACGCATCCCTGTCTTCGTCAAATTTCATAACCATAAATTATTAAAAATCGAATTATAATATTTTGGCCTAAATCAATACGAAATAATGAAAAATATTCATAAAAATTATGCATCTAAGGTTAGAGATATACAAATTAAAGTTGACTTTCTTCATCAATTCTTTAATGCTAATAAAAATGAAAGAAAATCTTTACTGTTTACCAGAAAACTAAACAAATGACGTGATTCTTATTACCGCTGGGAAAAAATGCCTTTCCCTCTCTCACACACCTGACCTTTAAACAGAACAAATTAAGTATTTTTTTACCCCCAACCTGTACCTGATTTAACAAATGCTAAAATCTCCATCTCCTTATACGGGTGATGCAGGTGGGTGGATCAAGAGTTCTCCTTTGAATTCTTGAAAGAAGTTCCATTATTGTTTTGATTTGTGGGGTCTAGCTTTGTTGTGCAACCGCAGGGAGCCTGAGCCACAGCCCAGAGCAAAGTGTTCTGGAGTTGAGTTTTTCTTGGAGCAGAAGCTCCAACAATTTTATTATTTCTTTCAGACATTCAAGTGGCCTGCTGCACTGTAACTTATTGCCTGTTAGCCAAATTGCTGTAGGATGACTATTCTCAGCATTAAAATACATTTATAATGATTTAAGATCAATTATGAAGGATAATTTATTAGATTCAATTCTTTTCTTAAGAATAAACAACTCAATTAGATTTGTATTTTATGTTAGCGCTAAAGATTATGTAATTATTATTGCGTTAATTCAATCCTTCTGAGCTTTGTTAACCTCTCCGTTCTCATTGGCTTCAGGAGGTCGGCAAAAAACAACTCTTTGCGATGGGTTCCTTCATAACGCATTGTCTTGAGAAGTAAAATAAATGAACTCACAGCTTCTGATTCATTATCATTGCCTGCATGATAAGTACTGCAACCTAGTGAGTGAAAAACTCTTGAATCCTTTTCCTTACAACATTTCAGACGAGAATTAATTTTTTTTACTAACACAGTTTTAGTTTAATTATTATTTATTGACAATTCCTAATATAACAATTGAGATTTTAATTTTTAACTGTTTATCGTCTTCATCAGCCTATACCTAAACGAATTGACTAACCCCACACCCTATTTGAATGGTTACATCTAAGTAACCATTCAAGTCTGGTGTTCAGAGGAATTTTCATAGCTGCAAGACAGTATTCACATTTAAAAAACACCAAATATTAATGCTCAGAAAGCAAGCCAGATTCATGATTAAGAACATACCTGCAAACAATCGCAGTCTTCACCCATTTTTCTAAGAGATTCTTCAAATTGCTCTCCGTTTTTACTATAAATTGCTTCTCCATTACTATATAATTCATAAGGGCTTAAATCACTGTAGAAAAAAGAAACTGTATTACCAAAAATAAAAAACATCCCTATGAACATTTCAAAGTGTTTAAAATATTAAAAGAAATAATAAAGATATAATTGTAAACTGAACTCGTATTAGTTTTAACTGATCATAACAAATTACAATAAAACCTCAATTATTTAAGGAAATTAGGCCAATTTAATTCAGATAATAAAAATATTTTGATTATAAAGATAATTGTTTTTAATTTATTTTCTTCAATAAACTTGAAAATCAAAAGTGTTTTATAAAAAAATGCCATGATTTAAACAATTTAATAGTTAATTTTTAATCAAAATTTAAAAAGATATTGTTAGAAATTTGTTTATATGTGTATAATTTTGCAAATATTATTTTGTTATAAGACTAAATATCTTAGATGGACCCTAAATAAACAATTCAATTGGAAAATTTACAAGAAAGTAGGGTAATTCTAATGTAATTTAGAGAGAAAATAACACCTAATGCATTTCTTTTGGAAGAAATGTGATAATACAAAAAGTGATAATCTTAATGTATGAATCAAATTTTACGTGTAAATTTCTGTAGAAAAGAAAACTTTCTACAAGAATTCTGCAACATTCTGCGACAATGTTGTCGTGTCACTGCGATTCTGACACGGGAATTCTTTAGTTCTACTATACTTATACAGAAGATCTTTCTGATGCAGATTTTGAAATACGAGACTTAGCGCTTCATATTGAGCATTAGCTATTCGTGCTTCATTATAATTTTCTGTCATATTGATCATTAACTAAACATGGCAGCAATACATTAGATCTTTATAATGCAAACCTTGAAACACAAGGCTTTACATTTTAGAGAATTTTGCATTACATAGATCATTTCATATATCTTATAACTTACCTTTCAAACATGACAATATTAATCTGAAACAGATCAATCTTAAATGCTTTAAAATAATTAGGTATTAGATTCAAATAATGAAAAATGCAAAAATATGTTTATTTAGTATTTACTGAAAATAATTTATTTTTTCTTGGGAATGAGCAAATTTATCAATTTTGATTTCTTTAACTTTTAAAATTGTAACATGCTTAAAAATAATATAAAAACTTAATAGATCTTGCTTAGTTATAGATATTTTTTAATTACACTTCTTATTGTTTACACTAGCAAAGCTAATGTGATTTAAGGAGAAAGAATTGTGTTTTATAGATCTTCTACTGCATTTGTCTGGAACAAATCAATTATTAAATAGTCTCTATTAATTTTAGATATAAATACTTAAAAACCGAAACATGCACTTTTGAATTTTTGAGTTTTTAAGTGTTTTTATTTTATTGTAGCTAAGCATGGCCGCAATATTAGTCTGGAACAAATAAATCATAAAATACTTCAAGATAATTTTTGGATATAAACATCTTTAAAAAAAATATTTACACATTAAGTCTTTGAAATTGTAATCTCATAACAAATAATATGAAAAGTTAATAATTCTTGCTTAGTAACAGAAAATTCCTAATAGCGATAATCATTGTTTGCACTCACAAAGTCAATATAGTTTATGGAGATCTGATAATAGAGTAGCTAGATCTTCTGCTATACAGAATTAAGCACTATTTTCACAAAAATAATTTTACAATATAATTGGATAAATAAAATGAGACATCATACTCAACACATAATTCATTCACAAGACATAGACTGCTAGGATGTAAATTAGTTCTCAAGAAATATGACCAAGAGGTAGAAGGATGTTCAAATGAAGCAATGTTACCAGAATCCACTGAAAATAATCAAACAATTTTAATTTAATTTTGAAGAAATCTAAGAATTTCACTCATTAAAATTTGAGATAATGTGGGGACGGAGTTAACGACTACGAGGCCTGTCTAAAAAGTATCCGACCTTAATTTTTCCTGCGCAAAGTAGTGACTTTAAGGCGGCGCCTTATTGCACAGTGGAAGGTGGAACCTTAATGCACAATACTGAATTGTTTCACCGTGGTCGCTTGTGCAACTCGCTGGCTGTTGGTCGCCAAGTAAGGTGCTGTTCGTAGTGTTCGTCGGATTTAGTTATCTCGCAAGATGACTGAACGAATTGAGCAAAGATACTGCATGAAATTCTGTCAAAAGCTTGGTGATTCTCAAAGCCAAACAATTTGTAAGATTCAGCAGGTGTTTGGAGAAGAAGCGATGGGACACAAATTAAGGAGTAGTTCAACCGATTCAAAGATGGCCGCACATCAGCAGAGAGTGAGCAACGTTGTGGCAGGCCTCAAACTGCTCAGAGTGCAGTTAATGCTGAGAGGTTGTGAAATTTGGGGATGGCAGATCGTCGTTTGGCAGTGCGGGAGATTGCAGAAGAGGTTGGAGTGAGTAAAGATTCTGCACATGCAATTTTGCGTGAAGATTTGAACGTGAACCGAGGGGCTGCAAAATTCGTACCCAAGTTGTTGTCGCCGGAACAAAAAGCACGCCTCTGCACATTCATCCCAATTGATCCACACTTTCTTAGCCAAACATGGAATTACAACCATTCGCCAACCTCTCTACTCTCTAGACCTGTCTCCTTGCGACTTCTGGTTGTATCCAAAATTGAAGACGCCACTGAAAAGATCCAGTTTTAAAAGTAGAGAAGAGATAATGCTGAACGCGACGACAGAGCTGAACACCATTCCAAAAGAAGACTTCCAGAGGTGTTTCCAGCAGTGGAAGGATCGGTGGGCTAAGTGTGTGCAAGCACAAGGGGCCTACTTTGAAAGGGATTAGGGTCCCAACTCCGTCAGGTATTCGAAATATTTTTTCCGGCCAAAGGTCGGATACTTTTCAGACAGGCCTCGTATGTCAACCTTCATCTATCAAAAGGCAACTCGTGATTGAATTAAGTTAGCATGTCTTATATACCAGTGAATTGATGATTAATTTCCGTAGTGGTAGTTACGCCACAATAATAAATAATATACAATACTTAATGACAACCTCAAAACAATAGCAATCTCCGACAAACAGCCATATGTTTATGACACCACAATGTTCTCCATAGTACTTACATTGTGAGGTAACTGTAAACAGCAATTTCTAAACAACAGTCACTTGTTGCTAGCATGAATTTTGCATTAAGGTGTATCTTAGTCAACTTTTTCAAATTTTTGTCACTTATTTGTTATATATTTAACTGATCATTATTAAACCTACTTGTTATCACATTCAAGTCATTGTTAATAGTATTTAAGCATTTATACAATGAAAATGTTGCAGTTACCAAAATAAAAGAACCTTTTATCTTAACTACTAAATAAATAACAAAAATGTAGCATAGAAAAAATATTGCAAAACAAAAAACAAATAAAATTTTATTGCTTAATTTAAGGAAAAAATCTCACATTGTGGTAAAAAACACAAGAAAGAACTTCAACCAAAAGGAAGAAAAAAACGTTCCACTAATTCTTTCAAAAAAAAAAAAAAGGGAGAGAGAGAGACAGAGAAAACGTGAACCACCAATACAATGTCCTTTTTTAATTTTGTGCTTTTTCCAACCTGGTTAAATATGACTCATCAATCTTCAACAGCAATTTAAATTATATTCTTTGTTGAGAATAATCGTCTGCTACTTTGTCACTCTTCAACAGCAATTTAAATTATATTCTTCGTTGAGAATAATCATCTGCTACTTTGTCAATCTTCAACAGCAATTTAAATTATATTCTTTGTTGAGAATAATCGTCCGCTACTTTGTCAACCTTCAACATTAATAGTCAATCAGAGATTTGACAGTTCAATTGCACTTACTACAAATAAGCAATCTTTCAAAGGTGGTCAGCAGGAATCTTGTTTAAATAAAATTTTTAAGCATTCATCCATAAGTTAACCATAGTTTTGACAGTTCAATTCAGCCTACTACAGATAAGCTGCATCTTCCATGGGTGGTCTGCAGGAATCTTGTTTTAACATACACTATGAGTGAAAACTCTGGTTGTTTGATCTGTCAGCTTATCAATTTAAGCAGTTCATAGAAATTACCAACATTTGAGGGAAAGAAGCAATGTGAGCATAGGCCTGACCAATAATTTTTTAGCTATTTCATTCTTAAGATTCTAGATACTGGAAGAGTGAATGTATGAATAAGAAATTAAGTAAATGAATAATGGAAATATGAGTGATAACCGAAAATGAAAATACTTCACATTTAAAGTCAAAATCTAACTTATTGTGGATAGTTAACAGAGTGTGTAGCCAAATTATTCAACAAAAAATAAGCACCTTTTCAGCACTTTTCAAGCACTCAAAAAATATTTAAGCACTTTAAAAAAATATCATAATTAGGCAGGGTTGGAAAGTTTTTGACAATTGACGGTTTTATCTTGTTTTAACAGTCATGTCAACAAAACAAAAAAAAAACCTTTTGGCATTGTTTTTGACGATTGTCAAAACCACTAAATTTTGAATAATGTAAAACGAATGTTGTTTTCATACGCTACGGATTGACAATACGCCTAANCTTTAAGAAATAAGCACCTTAACATACACTATGAGTGAAAACTCTGGATGTTTGATCTGTCAGCTTATCAATTTAAGCAGCTCATAAAAATTACCAACATTTGAGCGAAAGAAACAATGCGTGCATACACTTGACCAATAATCTTTTTAGCTCTTTCATTTTTTCATTCTTAACATTCTAGATACTGGAAAAGTGAATGTATGAATAAGAAATTAAGTAAATGAATAATGGAAATATGAGTGATAAACGAAAATGAAAATACCTCACACTTAAAGTCAAAATCTAATTTATTGCGGATAGTTAACATAGTGCATAGTCAAATTATTCAACAAAAAATAAGCACCTTATCAGCACTTTTCAAGTACTCAAAAAATATTTAAGCACTTTAAAAAAATATCAAATTAGGCAGGGTTGGAAAGTTTTTGACAATTGACGGTTTTACCTTGTCTTAACAGTCAAGTCAACAAAACAAAACAAAAAAAAACTTTTGGCATTGTTTTTGACGATTGTCAAAAACCATTAAATTTTGAATCATGTAAAACGAATGTTGTTTTCATACGCTACGGATTGACAATACGCCTAAAGAGATTGAGGTTGACTTAATTGTGAAAACGTTGAATAGAACAATGTGAACTATGTCTTGTCTTTGTGCATAATTCGAAGTGAGAATCAACATAGTGAAGGAAAAACTTCATTTTGAAAAAGGTAAAATTAAGCACTTTTTAAAAATATCCAATGAAAAAAGCACCTTTAAGGGCTTTAAAAAATGAAAATCAAAAATAAGCACCTTTGAGCACATTTTAAAAATGCTATGCACCCTGGTTAAAAATAAATAAGTGCATAAAAATTAATTGCACTATATGACCATGCAGAAAATAAAATATAGTAGGGTCTTCTGTTGCTTGACACTGTTGGCAATTTTTCATATATTTTTGAACAACCATTTCATTTATAATTCCACATAGCGGTTACCTGTTAACACCAATCACATAGGCACAGTCCCAAAAGGAACCACTGTTCAGAGGTTTTAATGAATTAATAAAAAGGAAATAGAAAATGCATAAATTTAAAATAAATCAACAAAAATAAATAATAATTTCAATGCAAAACATTCAAGCTCAAAGTGGATCAGTTAAGATCTAATCCATTTCTGATACCAAACAAATCAAACTTTAATATTTTTAAGAAAGCAAAAAATCTTTCAAATGTAAAACTTTTTAACGTAAAAAAAATGCAATTTTTTTCGTTTTAAACTATGATCAAATATAACTTTTTTGATTTTTACCTGGAGTCATAGTAACGTTAGTTCCTTCTAAAAAAGGGTTCATCTCCACCGGTTGTTTTTTTATTACATCGATGAAACCATCCCTTAATAGAAAAAGAGATTAAAAAAAGTGAATCATCGAATAAAACATAGAAAAGCTAAAACAAAAATTTTTTTATTTGAACTACCATTGAGTTTTGGAATCTTCATTATCACTCCTATATAATGAACTTTCTTTAGGAAGATTTCTAAAGTTATCTTGTGCCTCAATTAGAACTAATCTAGGTGTATAAGTCACGTCACCCTGAAAATTAATAATACTGCATTAGATGTTGTAATTCTTTATTTGCGTTCATACATGGAAATAATTTTACTTTCGTTACTTGCAAGCAAAAAGTACATATTTTTGTTTGCACTTAGTTACTTTTCAAATTTAGTACTTTTATTTTATTTATTTTTAGTACTTGCAAAGAGAATGCTGAAAAAAATCATTTCCAAATTTTTTAAAAATTCTCAAAAAAAAATTTTTATTGCTGCCAGTGATGCTCGACTTCAATGTTCAACTGAGAAAATAATCATTTTACTTTCGTTACTTGCAACTAAAGTAAAAAGTACGTATTTTTGTTTGCACTTTGTTATTTTTCAAATTTAGTACTTTTATTTGATTTATTTGTAAAGAGAATGCTGGAAAAAAAATTTTCCAAATTTTTAAAAAATTCTCAAAAAAAAATTTGACAAAAAAAGTTCCTTGATTTTGATTAAAATTTATTTTTTTACCTTTTCAAATCATTTAGTTCATGTTCAAAGTACAATCATTTAGTTCATGTTATGAATAAATTTGAAAATGAAACTTTTGCACTCAATCTTTGATTAGTAAAAAATTAACAAACTAAAAAATTTTCATTATTTAAAATTCAAGCATTATTTAAAATCATCATTATTCAAAATACTCAATTTAAAATTGTGCAGAGGGGATTTCTCCCCTGCTTTGGCAGCCAGATGAAAAGAATATAAAGTTGAGCACTTTATGATAGAACAGTTTAATGAGGGCCGATATCGTACACCCTTGGTCCCTTCACATGCTGATCAAAGTTGCCGCTCATCCATTCACTGACAGCTGCCAGTGATGCTAGACATCAATGTTCAACTGAGAAAATAATTATTTATACCAATACTTTTTTAAAGTTTTGTTTTATCTACGGTTAAAAAGGTCAAAAACTGACACACGCCAAAAATTAACCAACAATACAGTTTGAAGCAATTACTTATTCACAATTTTAGTCAGGACAGAACAGGAATAAATGAAATATTTTAGGTGATTTAAAACTTTAAAAGCAATTTAAACATAATTAACTGGAAAAATAAAATACAAGATAATAATACTAAGCTTTTGAAGAAAAAAATCTCCACAAGTCAAAAACTTTGAGAACAATTAATCTTAAAGTTTAACTTGTCTATTACAACAACAATATTCAGGGTGCGTAGCCAAATCTTTAAACAAAAAATAAGCACCCTTTAAGTACTTTTTAAGCACTTAAAAATATTTTTAAGCACTATATACATTAATAAAATGCAAAATAATTTTCAAAGACTTTACATGATCATGATAAAATAACCAGTTTCTGACTAAGAACTCTTTTCTTGATTATATTAGTCATTATAAAAAGATGAAGAGGTTTTTTGGTTTGATATCAGACTGTGGAAAATTAAGCCTGGAATTGATAATATCTTACAAAATGCAGCAGAGTTGCACATGAGAGTGCAAGAATCTCACCAAACCCCCCAGCTCAGTAGACGCACATGTGGACTTTCAAGGATTTCATCAAACATGTAAAATGATTGGCGCTTTCATGTGCCATGGACCGACGGGACGCCTAAATAGATTGTGATTGAATTAATTGTGAAAACATTGAATTGAACAATCAAGGGTGCCACTATAAAAAAATTTCAAGACTGAACTTATTTTTTGACCAAATAATACTATCTAGCGTTGTTTACCAAACTTTTATAAATTTATAGCTCACTGACACCAAAATTTACCTTTCCTTGATAATAGCCTACATATTAAATCAATCATTTGATTATTTTTTCTAAATTTTTTTNTTTGAAGAAAAATATCTCCACAAGTCAAAAACTTTGAAAACAATTAATCTTAAGTTTAACTTGTCTATTACAACAACAATATTCAGGGTGCGTAGCCAAATCTTTCAACAAAAAATAAGCACCTTTCAAGTACTTTTTAAGCACTTAAAAATATTTTTAAGCACTATATACATTAATAAAATGCAAAATAATTTTCAAAGACTTTACATGATCATGATAAAATAACCAGTTTCTGACTAAGAACTCTTTTCTTGATTATATTAGCCATTATAAAAAGATGAAGAGGTTTTTCGGTTTGATATCAGACTGTGGAAAATGAAGCCTGAAATTGATAATATCTTACAAAATGCAGCAGAGTTGCACATGAGAGTGGAAGAATCTCACCAAACCCTCGAGCTCAGTAGACGCACATGTGGACTTTCAAGGATTTCATCAAACATGTAAAATGATTGGTGCTTTCATGTGCTATGGACCGACGGGACGCCTAAATAGACTGTGATTGAATTAATTGTGAAAACATTGAATTGAACAAAATAATGTGAAAAGCACATGCTTTTGTTTAAATACGTGGCGAAAATCAACACGGTAAAGAAAAAAATATCATTTTCGAAAAGGGAAAATTAAGCACTTTTTAAAAACACCCAATGAAAAAAGCACCTTTAAGGGCTTCTAAAAAACGAAAGTCGAAAATAAGCACCTTTAAGGGCTTTTAAAAAACAAAAGTCGAAAATAAGCACCTTTAAGCACTTTTTAAAAAAGATACGCACGATGATATTATAAACCAAACAAGATTACTTAAAAAGATATAAAAAAAATTACCCTTAAATTAGAACCTTCACTGAACATCACATCATGATCAATATCTACAGGCGTAGAACCAGCAGCAGAGTAAACAAATGAAGATTCCTGAGGTGAAAAAAAAATACATATTTTATAAAATTTTTACAGGTCTAAAAATAAAAATCTTTGATGAAAAAAAAAACAGCATTATATATTTCTTTCTCAAGGTGACAAAGAAAGTGCTTATTTCTTTTTAGTGTTGGCAACAAAGAATTGAAATATCAAGTGTGTAAGCTGTTATAAGCATGAAAGTGTAAACTTACATGTTTGCAATTTTCTAAATGACAATTCTCTTTTGTGTGGACAAACAACGAAAAGCTGAAACAGACTGAGCTATAAGTTGGGAAAAACTGAAAGGTGAAAAGCGAATAGTTCATAACAAAGTGTTCTATACTATGTTTTAATTACTTTCATGCAGGTTCAATAACAATAATTTGATTCATTGTTATTATTATTCATTGAAAAATGAGTATTAGTCGTACTGTTACGCTTTTTAAGTATAATAAAAAAGCGCTCAAGGAGCAGAAAAAAATTTTGATGACAGTTATGAAAGATGTAAGTAGAAACCCTTTTGTATCCACTTGGTTTGGGCGAAATTCGTTTGAAAATCACGGATTCTTTTAAAAATGTTTAATTTTTATTGAACTCCATATTGATTCATACTACAGAGATAAGCTAAGTAAAAATTTTAAAAATGAAAATAAAAATCCAAAAATTTTATGCACAAAACACTTTTCAAATAATTAAAAAAATACCTACAATTTGAGCAAGAAAAAAGTGTATACAAGAAGCATTTATCCACAGACTGTTATCAATATTTTAAATAAAAATATTGATGCGAGATATCATTTACTTGTTTCAATTGTGTGAATATGTAACTCAGAGTGCGCATTTTAAATCATGCGAATATGAATTGCAACAAGCGCGAAGTCGCGTACCTGAACATATTTCCCGCATTACCTTCGAAGAATGGAATGCCAAGATAAGACTGAAAAGATCTTCACCCATGCAATACGATAGAGATATCAGGGCAAGCGTAGGCTTTGAGCACAACAAATATGTCATTCTACAAGACCCAATCTTCCACAAAAGGCTTCCACTGAACACAAATATCCACACTGACCTCTTGGAGTCATGCAATAAAAATGAAAACAATGATATCATTCAAGAAAAAGGACTCAAGACAATTGAACAGTTTCCAAAAGAGAACTTTGTACATGCATATACAGATGGTTCCTCTGATAAAACTATCACAAATGGAGGCTCCGGATCGTTTTTAACTACTTTAAGTAATTCCCCCCAATAAGGTAAATTTGGAGCAGGCGCTATAGCCTTTAACTTCACCTGCGAGCTACGGGAAATTTTGGAGGCCCTTAATATGTATAAAGCCCTTCCCACCTCTCAGCAAGCAAAGGGCCTTGTTATCTTCTGTGACTCGAAGGCTGCCCTCCAAGCAATTTTAAAAGGGGACTCTTCTATCACCCAAGAAATCATTTCAAATCTTCATGATTTTCAGGACTCAAACAGAGCCTTTACTTTTCAGTGGATACCAGCACACGCTGACATTGCAGACAATGAAAATGATGATAAATTAGCCAAGGAAGTCAGAAATCTCAACATTAATGACTAAATCTAAACTAAGAGAAAAACCATTTCCAACGAAACGCATGATTTGTAATGTAAATGAAGATAGATCCACAACTATAGCCAGGCTGAGAACCAATCACCACAGAAGCATGAAGATCGACAGAGAGGACAGGAAAGTATATAGGAATTGTGAAAACTGCCCAGATACGCAGCTGACATCATGCCACATCTTTGAGTGTCCAGCAATGAGTGCTAATCTAAGAGAAATAGGAGTCTTGCCATCATTGATAGATCTTTATGACGATAATATCAAGAAAATTTCAAACGCAGTAATCAAGACGCATGAAAACATTTGATTCAAGACATTTGACAGACATAACAAAAAAACAAAAAAAAGAATTGCGACATTTAATTTTAAAATCATGTGAATATGAATCCTGATGTTTTATTTTAAAATTGTGTTAATACGAATCTCCATATTTGACTTCAAAATAGCATGAATACAAATCTTGATAGTTGATTTCAAAATCGTGTGATATTGAATCTCGATGATTCATTTCAAAATCGTGATCATTAATCTTGATATTCATTTCAAAATCAGGTGAATGCGAATTCCAATGTATAATTTTTAAGCCACTTGAACATGAATCATAACAGTGGCGTTTAAATTGTGTGAATACGAAACACGATGCATGGTCTTAAAATAAGTAAATATGAATTGTGTATGATTTTGAACCATGTTTGCATTCATAGGAAAAAGCATAAAAATTAATCTTCTTGTTTCACAGGTTCGGGAAAAAAAACTATCTTTGAAGAGCAGAATTTTTTTTCGTTTTTAATAACAGTAAAAAAAAAATTCATGAGCATCATTCTTGTACATTATATAGATCTATGTTGACCTCTCAATAGCTGAGTCATTTGACTTGATTCTTAATTTTTTGTTGAAACACATTCAAAATTAATTTAAATTAAAATCCTATAGGATATTCTGGGATTAAGGACCATCATAGAACAGAAAGAGGAGCCCACAAGTATTATTAAATAATCAAGACAGCTACAATAATTTTCTTTTTAGAGTTTCAACATAAAGTTAAATCTTAATGTTAGGAGATTCTTATGTTCTTAATGTTCCTTTATGTCTTTAACTCAATCTTCTGAATAACTCAAAGTTTTTAGATTTAAAATCATAGTTCAGAGTATTTGTTTCAGTATAGAATAATTTTTCCATTATTACCTAAAATTATGAAATTAGTTTTGTTATGGTTATGCTTTTGAAAAAAATTTTTTTAGAAAAACATGTAATGAAAAATCAACAGTAACTAATGTCAAAATAAAAAAGTTCTTTTTTAAAGTGGATATTCATGGGGAAAACTATTTGATATTTATAAATCCAAACTATAGTTCAGAGTCAATAATTAATTCCATCATATTTGATGCCAAATAATACTGAGTAAAGTAAATTGTTATTTTGATGGGATGAACTTCTAAAAACGTGTTTTGCTTAATCATCTGATAACATAACAATACCAGACAGTTCAACAAATGAAATAGATAAGAGAATAAAAAAAGACGATAACAAAAAGAAATTGGAATTATTTTAAATAATGGTAAGACTTCCAGTTTTATGAATGATTGAGCAGTTTTGATTAATACTGATTTATCATTACTTGAATTCTTTGTACGTCATATCAAGATATGGCATTCAGCTAGTTGATACTAAAGTTTGTATGCAACAAGATATTTTGAAAACAATATTTCAATGAAGAAAAATGCCTCATATTTTCTCGATACTTCCCTTGTTCTTGTATCAAAAACTAATAGTTTGTCAATAAAAAAAAATTTCTACCGCCAAATTATCTAAAATATATACTGTTATATCCTTAAATACTGTACTGAGTTACAGAAAAGTATCGCGTCAATGCATAAGAGCCTTACCACCACTTAGGTGTTTGATCTTTAACTGCCTTTCAAACATAACTTAAATTTTTTTGGAAGTCATAAATTATAAAATACTTATAAGTCTTACCCACTTCCGGATAGTGGCCTAAAAGAAACTTAAAAAAGAAGGGGGGAAATAAAAAAACCTCACAAACTAACTTGAAGGTAACTCGTAGCCACCTCCGAGAAAACCTCTAGGTACATGTTTTCTGTTTCTTAATTACAAGTTTAAAATCTATTTGGCGCCTTGACAATAATAATAGCCACGAATATCAACCACTTCAAATAAAGTTTCGATAACAAAAAATTTCCATCTCTCAAAATGCCGGAAAGCAAAAATCTTAATAACAGATTGAATAATTAATTCTCGTGACATATCTCAATTCATCTGAAATTAGAAATTTATTTCTATACGGCTAAAAATCAACCTAGAATCTTATATATTATTTTTAAGAAATGTGTTTTAAATGCAATGCTTAAGAACGAAAAAGTTTATAATTAAAAAGGAAGTTCTAATATTTTACTTGAATATTCCACCAATGAGTACCAACAAAGTTTGCATAATTTCCCGCTTGAATAGTGATAATTTCATTAGTTGGCATTTTTAACTTCAAATTCTTTAAAAATAGGTACAGCTATAATTAAAAATTATTATTAAACTTTACTTAATTACAAGTTAAACACACAAGCAACTGCGATTCAAAAGATTTGTTTATTTACAAACATTCAATATATGTTGCCATCGATAAAAAAAACTTTTTGCTAAATGGTTTTCACAAGTTGCCACCTTGCATTTAGGATACTTCGCCCACGTTTGTGACTTCAATGCCATTCGCGATCGCAACGCTGGATACGCCATCAGGGGAAAAGATCGTTTCCATGTCTTGACCCTTTCCCCTTCCCTTTCCTACTCTTCTTAGTTGTATGAAAATGCACTTATGGTTTCCCCTTTCTTAATATTTTTCGTATTAAAAGTCATTTAAGATAATTCAGCAGTACATCGTGCCTGAAGCGTACAGAATTGGTTTTATAGACATCAATTTGACTTGCAACATCCTCCCTAGCCATCGCAAAATCTGGATCTTAACCTAATAAAAGTGTCTGAGATTTGTTGGAAAGGCACATTCGTTAGCAATCTTCAGTTGCATCATGTTTACAATATTTATTATCTATAGCCAACGTAGTTAATTCATGGTATTTTTTGAATATAAATGCACTCCAGTCAGAGCCGGATTATACCTTTCGTAGGCCCTAGGCATAGCCGTTTTTGGGCCCTCCCCTCCTTTCCCCACTCCTCTCCTCTTTTCAAAATATATGCTAAAATTTTCTTGNATACACTACCTAAACACACAAGCAACTGCGATTCAAAAGATTTGTTTATTTACAAACAATCAATTTATGTTGCCATCGATAAGAAAACTTTTAGCTAAATGGTTTTCACAAGTTGCCATCTTGCATTTAGGACATATCGCTCACGTTTGTGACTTCAATGCCATTCGCGATCGCAGCGCTAGATACGCCATCAGGGGAAAAGATCGTTTCCATGTCTTGACCCTTTCTCCTTCCCTTTCCTACTCTTCTTAGTTGTATGGAAATGCACTTATGGTTTCCCCTTTCTTAATATTTTGCGTATTAAAAGTCATTTAAGATAATTCAACAGTACATCGCGCCTGAAGCGTACAGAATTGGCTTTATAAACATCAATTTGACTTGTCAACATCCTCCCTAGCCATCGCAAAATCTGGATCTTAACCTAATAAAAGTATCTGAGACTTGTTGGAAAGGCACATTCGTTAGCAGTCTTCAGTTGCATCATGTTTACAATATTTATTATCTACAGCTAACGTAGTTAATTCATGTTATTTTTTGAATATAAATACTCTCCAGTAAGAAATGAACTTCTGTGGAATCATGCCCTCTCGAATACTGGCTCTTATCCTTACAGAAGAAGAAGCGAAAGAAAGAAAAAATACAAGTTATCTAATTTATTGACCAGTGTGTAGTTAGCGAGAGCAAAAAAAAAAGCATTTTGAATTTGTTTGCATAATTTTTGACCTAATGACCGGATCTTCATGTTCTAGGACTCAATCTTAATGGTTAGAGGAGTAAACCTCAAATATGATAATTAATTAGTGTAGATGATATTTTAAGTTACGAAGTCAAACACAAAGACGAATTTTCTCTGAATACACGTGCTTTCTTTTCGGCAGATTTGGATTTCTAACTTTCAAAATATAAGGGGTACACGCAATCTGGGAAATATGATCTCAATTATTTTTTGTGTATTTCGAAATATATCTCGATATTCGTATATATCGAAAACTTTTGTGCGAATTGAAAAATCTTTGCACACAATTTTAAAATTCATTTATCCAAGGATAGTTCCATACAAAAAATAACTTTTAGTAAATATTTATTTTTTTAGTATTTTATATAATAAAAGTCGAAAAACATTTGAATCGTAAGGTATTTTTACATTATTTTAATGAATGTAATTTACATAAAAAATTGAATTTTTTTAATATGCGATTTCTAAGATTAATATGCGATTTCTAAAATTTTGTATTTTGCCATATAAAATTATATTCTTTTAAATGTTGTAAAAAATTGTACATCTTACTGTTCAAGAATTTCTCGACTATTATAAAATAAAATAGTAAAAGAAGTAATAAAAGAATAATAGTAATAAATATTTACTAAAAGTTATTTTTTGGATGGTATTATCTTTATATAAATGAGTTTTATAATTGTGTGCAAAAAATTTTCAATTTGCTTATGAAGTTCTCGAGACATGGGGAAATACACAAAAATTAACATTAAGGGATCCACACTTTGAATCTCTCTTCTGATAAAACTATTCGAACTATATTTCCCAGTTTGCGGCTACCCCCTACATTTCAGGATTCAGAAATCTGAATCCGCCGAAAAAAAGGTATCTTTATTTATAAAAAGAACGTTTTTGGGCCTGATTTCGTAACTTAAAGTACTGCCGGCTGCACCAATTGATTGGTATATTTAAGATCACCCCCTTGAACCATTAGAACATGAGATTTGATCATTAAGTCAAAAGTTTTTCAATGTGATCCATTTTTTCCACCCAGTACGCATTGCAGATATGTTACACAAATAATAAAAGTTCTCAGTTTAAAGCTAAATTATAAAGAAAAGTTAATGTAGATCGCATTTCATGAGCAATTGAGATACGTAATTTCTTTTGGGTGGATATTGATACCAGGTTCTCCAAAAGTTATATCATCTATTTGATACAGCAAGTTTTTATTTATTTACTGACAGAAATTTATATTTTAGGGGTGGAAGAACGAGAAAGAAATTAGAAAATTTTTATAAAAATGTTTTTAGCAAATTAAAACTTTTATTAAAAGTTTTTGAGCTGAATTTAAATAGCTTTTTTTTGTTAGCTATTTAAAAGAAAATGATAAGAAAAACAAAATTTTTATCTATCGTATTTTTGGACCATTCTATTTTGGATCGTATTTTTTTCAGTCGTATTTTGGACCAAATTACATGCATTAAAGTTGCATGCCAAAGATAAAGCTTACTGTTTCCAAATTCATAACATGTAAATTAAATTTAGCAATAAAAATATAATGTAATTACGCAATAAACTAAAACATGCTTATAGAATATAAAATTTCTTGTATTTAAAATAGTGCAACAAATTGGAACACATCTCTATGATAAAAAAAAAATTGAAAGAGAAAAGAAGCAAAGATTACTATGGTGCCGCACAGTCATGGAATCCATATTTATATGAAAAAGGCGACCACTGTTAATCTTGAAGAGGATAACTTTATTTCTAATATTTTACTCTGGCTATTAAAAACAAAAAATTCTGTCTCAAATTTGTATTGGTTTTGTTGAATAATTCATCAATATTATTTAAGTATCTGATCCTTGCATATTTATAGTTATTATTTTGTAAAATAATATAATTAGATTCTACAATTGTTGTTTCTAATGCCACTTGCCAATAAGCTTCCTTGGTGAAACCAGGCGAATTTAAGGCAGAGGGTGCTTTTCTTGTTTTTCTGTGATGCCATCTATGGCCAAGAATACGACTTCAGCAGAACACACGTCACTGCCCGCTTATAGAGCGAATCCCTTCATTCATCCACAGATCGTAATTTTGACCTGAACCAGAGAAGGATCAGTCTCCAAATCAGTATCCCCTTAGAGGTATTGATTTGTTATAGGAATATGGAGGATTTTGTGATCTGACAGATTTACGTGTACCAGTCACCATTTACTACACGGCCGGCGAGGATCGGACTAACGACCTCTTCGACATGGGCTCAACGCCTTACCAACGAGGCTATCCTGGCTAGATTCCAGAACTAATTATCAGATGTTATTTTTTTTATTCCATTGCACTCCCTGTACATTTTACTACATACCCTCATAATTTAAAGCGCCTAAGTCTTGTAGTTTTTACGCAGTGAAACAAAATGTAACGTTAAGTTGAACACTTAACGTTAAACGTTACATTTGAAATAGCAGCGGTGGCGACGGCGGCTTTTACAATATTTTTCTAATATAGAGAAATTTTTGCATTCTTTCATTTTTATCATTTTAAGTTTGATTCTTTTCAGTTTTGTGAATGATAATTTTATTATGGCTTATTTATTTGATCTTGATGAAAGAGTATTATTCTTAAATTTTTTTCTTTTTATAAATGCTGTGATTTTATTTTTAAAAAAATGTAACATATTTACTGATCGAGATGAGCTGATGTGACCGGGGGAGAAAAGCTTTGAAGTTATCGAAACTAAACTTAAACCCTAGGGTGAGCTCTAAATTTAAGCCCTACAATTGGCAGTAATAGATGGTTCATCGAATTCTTGATGCCGGCCATATCTATCATGTTCTCTTAATCTAAACTTTAAAACGCGTTTGGTTTACCCGATACAGCCAAGTCTGCGTTAGTNCCCAATAATCACGAAGTTAAAATTATTTGTCGGCACGTCTATGACCTCATTAAGCAATTTTTTTTATAGAGAAAATGGCACGTTGGTGCAAAAAGGTTCGCCACCCCTGCCCTAGGGTGAGCTCTAAATTTAGGCCCTACAATTGGCAGTAATAGATGGTTCATCGAATTCTTGATGCCGGCCATATCTATCATGTTCTCTTAATCTAAACTTTAAAACGCGTTTGGTTTACCCGATACAGCCAAGTCTGCGTTAGTAAGTTATGTGATTTATTTTTATTTAATTATTGTCAAATAATATAAGGGCATTTCACTGTGGCAATGCCTTTATATTGTTTATATATTGTGTATATACCGTGGGAAATTTAAATTTCCAATACTTATTGTAAGTCAATTGAAAGTGGGAAAAGTTAGCATGACATATTTTTATTTTATTTTATAGTTGTCGTTGAACAGCCGACCCAATTTTTTGGTTTACAGCTACTAATGTTCAACACCGCAGCCTTGTAATTTTGAACCCAATCCTGAAGACAACGGAACTCCGGAATCAAGTATTGGGAGAAATTTGCTTTCGTGGAAGACTTCTTGATGGAACTAACTCGAATTTGCGTTACATGGAGAGGAAAACCACGAAAACTTCCAGCGGTTATCTCGACTGCAAGGGGACTCTAACCCATGATCCGTGTGATATAAAATAACTATGGATATTTTACATCACTGTGGTCTGTGCGAGCCGGATGAAGAATTCGCATCGTCCAGCTATTGCTGCAATTCGAACCCGGTTCACCTCATTGGATGGCGAACGCTCTATCCTAAGATAGATCAGCTTTCTGATCTGAATTCATTTTTTGAAAGAAAACGAATAGGATCATATCATATCTGCTTAGTACGTCCAGCATATTTTTATGTTAAAGAAAAACATTCTTCTTTACTGCAACTCTTGTGCCTTCAATAACTCATTGCTTTCAATAACTGAGGATAAATAAGCATGCTGTACGAGCATATCGCTCAACAAGTACGTACAAGTATGTACGAGCATATCGCTCATTAAGAATGCTAGACAACAATGTTTGAAATTCTACAGAGCGGCCAATTACTACGCTTTTTAAGAACTACATTTTGAAAATTTAATTGATCTTTGATCTGGATGCGTATCCCTTATCGCTATACAAACAGAATTTATCGTGATGTTATTCCATGTGGGACTTTATCATCATTGAAAATTCCGTCCTTTTTAACGAAGAGTTAGATCACTTAGCTAATAAGCTAATTAGCTTAGCACTAAATAAAGCTCTTTGCTGATTGTTCAATGATTCCTAACATAAGTTTCAATAATTTCCTGACCGCTACAAGAAGAATTTATCACGATATTATTGTCGATGAGAATTAACCATCAGTGAAAATTCTGACTACTCTCTGGATAGTTTAAATTGAACCCTGGTCGTTACAAGCAGAATTTATGACGATATTTATAGCAACCAAAGAGAGCACTCTAAATCTAATTTTATTTGCTTCAGAACAATACAAGTTCAAATCGTTTCCTGAGTGCTATAAAAAGAATTTGTCTTGATATTATAGACAAAAGGAATCAACATTGAAAACTCCGTGCCTTTTCCAAATAGCTAGGGCACTCCTTGTAATTGAAGCAATTTGACAATTAACTATATATTTAAATCATTCCCCTTACCACTAAAGGCAGAATTTATCGTTATTTTTATCGCAACCAAAGGGAATTCATTACCACTGAAAATTCCGACCCCTTTCGGAACAGTATTTTACTTAAATTTTATTTCCTGTTCTCTGCTGGTGACAATAATAAATCGTTTTTGAGCACTATAAGTAGAATTTCTACAATATAAGCTCAAATTGTTTCCTGAGTGCTAGAAAAAGAGTTTATCTTAATATTATAGACAAAAGGAATCATCATCATCATTGAAAACTCCGCGCCTTTCCAAATAACTAGGGCATTCACTGTAATTGAAGCTCTTTGACAATTAACTCTATATTTAAATCGTGTCCTCACCTCTAAAGGCAGAATTTTTTACGATGTTTATAGGAAAAGATATTTTATCAGCTTTAAAAATTCTGACCTCTTTCCGTACAGCAATCTACTCTAATTTTAATTGCTTCTCTTTGCTGAATGACAGAAATCGTTCCCTAAGTGATACAGACAGAATTTATCTCGATATTACAGCCAGAAGAAATCCTAATAGTTGAAAATTCCAATCTTTTTTCAAAGGGCACTCACTCATTTTAAATGATGCTCTTCGACAATTAACGATATATTTAAATCATTCCCTTACCCTCTAAAGGTAGACTTTGTCGCAAACAAAGGGAATTTATTACGATTGAAAATTCCGACCCCTTTCAGAACAGTATTCTACTTAAATTTTATTTGTTGTTCTCCGCTGGTGACAATATTAAATCGTTTTTTGAGCACTACAAGCAGAATTAATCTCAATTATTTAAACGGAATTTATATTACCATTGAATTCCAACTTATTTCCGAACAGCACTCTAATGTTATTTGTTGCTCTTTTCTACATGATAATATAACTATATATCGTTTCTCGATTGCCACAAACAGAATACAGCTTGATATTATAGCCAAAGGTAATCATCATTAATGAAAAATTCCCAACTGTTTCCAAATAGCTAGGACATTCTTTTAATTTGAAGCTCTTTGGTAAAAATTGAAATTACAATGTACTATTTAAATCGTTCCTTTACCCTGAATTTATTTCAATAATTTAAACGGAATTTATCACCCTTGAAAAATCTGACCGATCTGAATAGCTAGAATACTAATTTTAATTGCGGGTCTTTAATAGATGACAGTACTCCATTTTAATTTAATTTGTTGTTCTTTGATAAATGACAATATAATTTCAAATCATCCCCTAATCACCACAAGAAGAATATATTGCGATATTTATTGCTAATGAAATTTGTCATTATTAAAATTCCGATCTCTTTCTGAACGATGTAAGACATTTTGGTGTTTGCCCTCAGTTTTTATGCTGAGGTAAACTAAATATATTTTTAAATACAGAATTTTAGTTATCGAGTAAAAAAATTATATAAAATTGAGAAAATAACAATTGTTTGAAAAAATTAGTGCGAATATATTTCTAAAAATATGATTTTTTTTCTTTATATGAAATATTTTTGCAATGAAGCCATAAAGTGATTCTAATCCTCAAAAATATATGCGTTGCTAGAACATAAACAAACAGAAAATGAATAAATAAATGAATAAATTGTAACAGTAAAAAATTCCAGCCCCATTTCGAATAGCTACAGCACTCAAATTTTTATTGTAGCTTTTTGTTGGATCACAATATGAGTTTGAATAGTCCCCTGAAAGCTGCAACAGAATTTATCTGGATATCATTGTCAAAGGTAATTAAAACCATTATTGTAAATTCTTAGTTCTTTCAGAATAGCTGGAGGGTTTCAATTTTAGTTGGATCTCTATACAATTTGACAATACAATTTGCAACTGTTTCCTAGGTATTTTTCCTCTGAAAGAATGTGTTAGAAATCAATACTTATTGAGGAATGTGAAAAATTGGTTAATTGTCGAACCCTAAATTGTTTACTATCAAACCGAAACAATTTCTCAACTCACGTAAACGTAAATGATCATTTTCTTATTTTAAGTTGCCAACGCGGGCTCTATCTCTATTTCCCTCCCCCCAATAATTGACTGTTAAGACTTTCAGATTTTTTTTTTTTTTTAAACTTCTTAAACGAAACACAAAATGTATTCAAAACTTTAAAGGAACTTTTGTATATATCTTAAAACTTCTTCGAAGTTTTTCAAGTGCTTATAGATTTGTTTAATAGTTCAAAGAACTACTGGATTTCTCATTGATAATTTTTAAAATATAACTATCATTAGACTATGAAATATGATTTACTCAGTATCAACTGTATTAAAAAACAGATACTATTGAAGGCTGATCGACCTGATTACGTACTTTTATAAACGACATCACGTATTTCACATTTGCGTAATATTTAAAAAAAAAGTTTAATTAGTTATTATGTTTAAAATGTAAAGGTATAAGTTCAATTTATTTCCATACAAATAATTTAAAATTTTACTCAATATTTTCATCAAAATTGACTAGATTGAATTGTATTTTCATCATGTAACGGCATGGTTATAGAAATATAAGTAAAGCAAAACATTCCCACAGCTACCCGTTGTGGGCCGGGGGGAGGCTTGTAGGCAGTGCCGGATTAAGCATACGCGGGGCCCCAGGCCATTCAAATTTTTGGGGCCCCTAGATTAAATTTTTTTTCTCATATATTTTTTATTTATTCAAAGATAAAAGTATTTATATATCTTTTCATTTAAGAAAGCATATTTAAAATAAAAATAAATAATAATAAATTAAATTTAATATAATAAATTAAGTAATAAATAAATATGATTGAAATTATGTAANAATATGTAAAAAAAATTATCTTATTTTAATAATATATATTTGAAATTGATTTTTTAAAAGAAAATCATTGTTTTTCTTAATTTTTTAAATTTAAAAAAAAAAACCCATTTTAAGGGGGCCCCTAATCCTTTGGGGTCTGAGGCCATGGCCTAGTCTGGCCTAATGGGTAATCCGGCACTGCTTGTAGGTTAAGGTTCAAGATTTTCGCTACCAAGTGTACGGTGCGGCAATGTGGTCAACACAGCGCACAGACCGCCTTTACTTCCCAAATAAGCTGGTACCTATCGATCTGAAGCTAAAGCCGTCACGGGGGATCGAAACTTATTTCTTCAGGAAGACAGTTCAGTGTCTTAACCACTATGCCATAGTGGCTCAGAAATGAATGAATGAAACAAGCACCACTTCATGACCATAGAAGTGCATAAAATATTATTATAAAATTGTTAAAAAGCAAAAAATGTGACTAAGCATTTTTATTAATTATTATTAACAATCTTTTTTTTCTTCTGTGAAAGTCATTGAAAATTTTTTTAACATTCAAAGTTTATTCAAAGTGTGATTTTAAGTTTTATGAGTTCAACAGGGGGAGGGGGCGGAGTTATATATGAGTACAGTAAGCAGAAATACAATAAACTGGATTCTCTTCAGTATTAAGACCATGGCAGGTGTGTGGAAGATTTTGTCCCTTTACCCCTTCCCATTGTTGACCACAAGTATGAAAGTATTGTTCATTTTCTTATTATCTGTTTTACGGAGGAAAGAAATTTTTTATCAGAGAAAAAAATCTTATATATAGGGTAAATATAAGTTTTATTTATCTCTAAATAGATATGTATCATTAAGAAGAAAGTTAAGCATATTCTAGCTCCCTGTGCCCCTTTCACTGGCCTCTGCGAGACAATGTGAAGTTACATTTCAGTTACATTTTCAATGCTTTGGAAAATAAAAAGTGGTGGCAAACCTTTTTTGTAGTTGTTGTTTTTAGTCAGTTTTTGAGAATACGAGAGAAAAAAGCATTAGGAAAATTATTTTCATAAAATTCATATCTTTAAAGTAAATTTAAAATTCTATTAATATGAGTTTTTAAAATTGAAGTACGGATTAAAACAAGATATTATTTACTACATTTAAATTGAATCGGTCAGAAAATGCTGCATTTATAATAAGACCTGTGAGACCCGGGCTCTTGAATTTCTTAATGTTCTATGATTTTGGAGTAAGCAATGATTTTTATTTTAAAAATAGTTTATTAAAATCAAAAGTTAAAAAGAGAATTCAAATAACTCTAAGCTTACATTTATTTAACATATATAATTATTATAACATATATAATTATTATAATATATGTAATTATTATAATGTAGATCATTATAATATAACATAATAATTCTCTTTTGTTATAATTAATTTAAAAGCTTTTTGTAGATTAGCAAAATGTGCATTTTTCAAAAACTTTTTTTTAATTGAGATTTCTAATTAAATTCAGTAAAATAACTTTAAAATGATAAGTTTTAGTATTTATTGTTTGCCCCAAATTAAATGCAACAATAGATTTATAAAAACTGTAAACCAGGATTAAAAAAGTTAAAAAAAAAAAATTATTTTAGAATTTACAGTTTTTAATATTATTTTCTTAAAGTTCACCCATCTATTATTTGTTCGATTATAGATCTAAATTTTACGCACTAATATCGTATTAGGAACAAACATTGACTTTTGAACTTTAATCCAATAGTGTTTTTAAAAAATTCACTTAAAATAATTAACCTAAAATAACATGCTAAGCCGGATTGTCTTTCGCTTTTCGGACGAAACGATAATTTAAACAAAATCGATGATTTTAGCTGGCGCTTTCCCTTGTTCTAATCACCTCTAAAAGCCAGACAATAACGAACAAAAAAATAGAAAAGAATATTTAAAATTGAGGTTGAAAAGCATCGAACTCCCTTTTCTCATTTCTTCGCTTCTTATTTTTTTTTTGTTTCAATCCCATTCGTCTGACGAATTCTTCACCCCTGTTAGTTAATGTGGTATCTTCCACAGGCCAGACTGTCTGCAGGTCCGCCACTGCGAACGGTTTCGCGCAGATTTTCAATTCACTGTTCATTCTCTCTACGGAACAGAGCGATCGTGATGTGTATGTTGGTACGAAACTCTACTGCTGCTCTGGCAATGAATTTACTTCCTAAAACATGAAAATGAAAGTGAAGAAAGACGAACGTTATTGAATGGCCTTATTTGCAAATATTAATTTGTATTATATTCACCCTTGATTTAAAACGCACGCTCCGTTCAAAAGCGGAAGAGAAAAGTTATTTTTTTAACCCTTTGATAACGATTAGCTTGTCTGGCTTATTTATACATTTCCTTTTTTTTTGTTTTTTTAAAATTCATTTGAGATAACGTTTCAGACTTATGCGACTTTTTCTTTTATTTTCAGATAAAAATCTAAAATTCAGCAGTGTTTGAAAAAAATTGACCTTTATGATATCGAATGCTGTTATCTTTTTTGCATATTTTTAAAAAAAATTGTTGGCAAAATATAAATTTCAAACGATTTTGTGAATTATCGAAACAGCTAGAATAAATCTTGTGATATAATTGTGCAAGAATTCTTTTCGTCGGCATTTTTAAATATTTATTTATTTATTTTTATCTTGCATCATTGCCATTAAACTATTTAAGAACTTATAAATTAAACTAATGAAGAAATTCAGCTAGTGAAATAAAAAAAATCTAAGATTTCAAATATTAAGTTGAACGATGATGTTCGATCAGCTGTTTGGTAGAGAAATTATAATGAGGAGACGGTCCCTCAAACGTCTCTCTACTTGAGAAAGACTGTGAAAGCTTTGCCAGACTTGTGCCAGACGTCTGCCGCCATGCAGACCAATAGGCTGATGAGGGGGATCAGCTGTATCATTATAGTCTGCATAACTGCAGGTGAGATTTCTTCATTTGTTTGTTTCCGACTTACGCAAATATGTCATATAGATTTGTAAACATGTCTGTCCTTCCATATTTGTTTAAGGCTAATTTATTTGGATTTATATTTGATAGAAATTCGTGGCATAAATACATAAATATTTTAATTCGTTAGTTATTAGTTTAAATAAAAATAATAACGTTCTTTTTATAAAAAAATGTTTATAATTAATTTTTATTCTTAACATTGAAGCAATGAATTTTAAAAGCATCAAAGTCAAATTACGTTTTGAATTAATATCTATTTTGATATTAGTATGCATAGTTTGGGTATGCATTTGTTTGCTGCTTAATATAGATCTCAACAACATTTTGACCTCTGCAGTTTGTTGATATTCTTCCATAATCTGAAATTTCCTTATATTTTGCACGTAAACCTTTCGATAATCAATTGCATAAAAAAGTTAGATTTACGTCATACATTGTTTATTAAGTATTGTTGTCTTTAGAATAAAAGGATATATAATTTGTTAAAAGAATAACATATATTTTTTTAAAAATTTTATTAATTTGGGAAAAGTTTAGATTTTATTTGAAATGCCTAATATTTAATATTATATGATTTTTTTCTTATTAGGCAATAATTAATAAAATATAAAAGATTTATTAATCTCGCTAAAATGTGTATATACCCTTTATAACAAAATTTTTATATATTGTAAACAAGTAATTTTTATATTTTGTTGCAATGTTTTGATGCACTAGGAATATATTAAAGCACATTAGAAGATATGAAGTCAAATTACATACTAATTTTATATCATTTTTAATATTTGTAGTACATAATTTGGTTGTGCATTTTGTTTGCAGTGTTATTAAAATCTCTGCAACATTTTGAGCTCTGCCATCTCTTAGATGATATTTTTATATTCTGAATATTCTTTACATTTTAGCCAAAAATCTTTAGGTACTTGATTGCATTAAAATTTTGATTTCTGTAGTTTGATTATGCAGTTATTATGTTTAATTAATAATTAAAGTATGTTCAGTATCTTTGAGGGTTTACATACTTATTTTTTAATTTTTGTTGTGGGTAGTTTGTAACGTTTTAAATACCAGAAACTTTAATTTGAAGCTTTTATTTTTCTTATGTTTATATAATAATTGCTAAAAGGTTTAATAAATTGACAAAAATCGTTTGACAGTTGCTCATTACAAAATAATATGTCTCCTTAAAAAAGTTTTGGAATTTTTTTGAGTTCAGGTTATTTAAAAATCTTAACACATTCATATGACTGAATTACAGCAAAATTGTGAAAATAATAGCTTTAATTTTAATTGAATCTGTCTAGAATCAATTTCAGATTCTTTTTAATTCTCTTTTTTTCTTGTAATGTTGTAGCTATGCATTTTAGAATTTATGAAGCTGAATCATATATTGAATTAATATTGTTTTGATATTTGGTTGTAATTTGCGAAGTCATTTTGTTTGCGATTGATGTAGCTACATTATGTAATGCCTGCAAATAATCGGCTTTATTTATCTTATGATCCAAATGCTCTTTATATTTTACCCATCAATCTTAAAGTAATCACTTGCATAAAAATGTTGCTTTACCTCATTTATTGTTTAGTAAATTTTGCTACTTTTTGAATAAAAGAACATAATTATTTCTTTTTATTCTTGCTGCGGAAGCTTTTCAGATTTTATTTAAAATCCCACAACCTGAAATATATACACTTATTTTTCTTATGCGTTTGTAATAATTATTATAATATAAAAAGTTTATTAATTTGGTGAAATCGCATACAATTTCTGCTCGAATTATTCTGAAAATTTTTATATCTTTTGATGCAAGTATGTTATTTAAGTACATGCATTTTATTGAAAATTTTAGATCTCTACAACTTTGAACTATGCTACAATCTTTTTGTTGATATTCACATAATCTGAATATATTTAACATTTAAGTCAACATTTTGATTTTTGTTTAGATTGTTTATTAGATAATATGGTTGCCTTTGTAATAAAAGCATGTGTAATTTGTTAATAGTGAAACATGTTCAAGGTAATGATAACAATTATATAGGTAATAAAATGCATAGAATAGATTGGAATGTTTTCATTGATCCAAATATAATATTAGTATTTACAATATTATCAAAACAAATATTTCGGGCGTTAAATTCTTAGGGTAGGGCAGGCTCATACTAGCCTATGTCTAGTTTTACCAAAGTTCATGTGTATTTCGCTACATTTACAAGCTTGATTAACTATGTTAGACAAGCAATTATTTGAGTACACGTAAATAGCAAATATTAAAATAAAATTGTTATATAACTCTCTGCTGAAGTAATTTTTTTGAATTTGCATTGTGATCTGCCACCCCAACTACAATTGCCAAGGCTCCAAATTAATTTTAAAAGGAAAAAATTTTGGCAAAAGAAATATGTAGAGGTTTTCCCGGGCATGGCTACGAGTTATACCCTTCGAGTTGGTCTTTTTCTGTGATATTTTTTTTTGTTTCTCATTGGTTTTTTCCTGGAAGTTGCCAAGACCTGGCGATTATTCTGCAACAGATCAAGATACGGAAATCTTCCCTTTTTTTAAACCGGTATTCTAACGTTAAGAGAATTTTTTTTTAATCATTGAAATTGAATGTAGGGATTGTTTGATTTGTTGTAATGTAATTAAACCTATTTGTAATTGAATAAATTTAAGAAAATTTTTCTTTTAAATATGGAAAATTAAGGGGAATATTTTCATATCGTGATCTGCTGCGCCAACTACAACACCAAGGTGCCAAAGAAATTTTAAACTTGTAATATTAAAAAGAAAAAAAAAAACTTGTAGAAGTTTGCCCAGGGGTGGCTACAAGTTACACTCTTCGAGTTAGACCCCTTTTGCGATTTGTTTTAGTTTCTCATGGGCCGCTGCCTGGAAGTTGCCAAGACTTGGCGATTATTCTGTCGCAGATCACAATGTAGAAATCTTTCCAAAATAAACATATTAGTATAGTCAAGCTTACTTATAGCATTAGTACTGAAATTACTGTGTAATCTAAACTTTTTTTCATAGTTTGTAGTGTAATGTGCTACTTTAAAAAAAAAAAAAGGTATGTAGTGAGCATTGTGATTTAAAAAAAACAAAACAGTAGTTTGTAGTAGTTTTGGGCTATTACCTTTAACGTTAGCTAATGGTGGAAACACGATTCAAATGCAACTAATTTTTAAAATCTGATTGGTGCAAATCTCAACAGCGTGAAGAGGACAATGTTACAGTCACAAATAGCAAGTCAACTATTCACTGTAAACCATTCGCCGAACTAGGTATGTTCAAATCAAGTGAAGGCGTGATCAGATCACGTCCTTGTCACCAATGTGGGGATAAGCTACTGACAATGTCAGCCATCATCTAAAGCAGGGTTCCCACGGTCCTTAAAAGTCCTTAAAAACTGCTTAATTTTTATTTTGGAAAATAAGGACCCTTAAAAGTACTTAATTTTTTAGCATCACTATGGTTGACAGGAAAAAAATTTCAGTTCAACTGTTTCAATTTCGATGAAATCATTGAAAATGGAACACAATTTGGTTTCATACGTTAACTTTTACAATCTGAATGACGTTAACTTTTGAAAATCTGAAAATGTTTGAAAAAAACCCGACCCGTGTTTGCAAAAACTGCCTGGTAGTTCTTTGGCGAGCCCTGTTAATTAATATAATTATATTAGTGCTTACATTATAATGAAATTGTGTTTTATGATTTTTTTTATTTATTGAATTTTTTAAGACTCTAAGTAATTTGCACTATCACTGGTGGGATAATCGATGATAAACAAACATATTATTTTTAAAGTCCTTAATTTTTCAAAAAAGTACTTAATTTTTTCAAAAAAAAGTTCTTAAAAGTGCTTAATTTTTGCTTTGTTGAAAGAGTGGGAACCCTGTAAAGGTACCTCCTGATAAAATCCAGTTAACATGTCTTGTATACTAGTGATCGGAATTTAATGGTTGTAGTGGTAGCTATGCTACAAGCTTTAAACACCTAATGATATTTGATAATTTTATAGCATTTCAAGAATTACGTATTTAGTTTAAATTTAATTTAAATTAAGTATATAAGTTTTATGAAAGAAACAAGTTTCAAATGTAACTTATTCTTCACATCTCATAAGTACAAATCTTACGTGAGTTTCTCAGCAAACACAATGAGATTTAATGCGAAATCGCCTAACATTTGAATGAGAAATATGTCTGGTACAAATGTACATATGTTCATAATCAAAAGTAAAAAGATATGTGCATGTTATTTCAATGGTGAGGAATATACTTTGTAACTTTGTTTCGCTCTTCCTTTACACCATTTACAGTGTTATCCAAAAATTTCTCAAAGTCGTAAATGAAAAAGAATAATAGAGATTTAATTGTAGTATCTGCAGTCTGACTATCCTCATCTGATTGATCTTAATTTTTCTGAGAATAATTTTATTATTAGTGGAAGTTCATAGATGACTTTCTTTGTTTGCCTTTTTAATTTGTGCGTCATCCTATGAAATTCGACAGAATTCTAAGTTTGAACTCTATCTGTCCAACAAGCACTGGAGTTAAAAGAGTCTACATGCTTTTCGCGAGATCATGACTGTCTCCTTTTACCCCAATATTTACCTAACTCACCGCAGTTCTGCTGACCACTAACCTTAACCCTCTAAATCTAAGAACTACTTGATTTTCATGAGTCAGTGTCATACTTGATTAAACTAGCCTCATCTCAAACCCATAACCCTCTTTCTGCATCTTCCTATTTATTCACTTACCACTTGTCAAGTTGAAAATAAATTTTCACAAATCTAAATAATGTCTAAATTCAAGAATCACATGGATCTATATTTCACTTGGTCTAAATTAGTCTCATCTCTCACCCATAGCTCTCTTTCTGTAGCTTTCTAATACACTCTTGTCTCCACATGCTAGGTAGATATAAAAATTCTGCTCAAATCTTAACAATGCCGAGATGAGTCTGTGTCAGGCAGGGTATATCTAACCCAACCTCATCTCTAACCCACAGGTCTCTTTGTGCAGCTTATGAGCTCATGGGCCTATGTTAGAATCTGTCTAATCCTGCCTGCTGCTTTCTTTATGCCTTTTTTATACACATGCTAGGTTAATTATTAAAAAAAAATATTCACCAATCTTAACCTCTCTAAACCCAAGAATTACTTGAAGCTCATGAGCCTGTCCTAGACTTGGCTTAATCAAGCTTTAATCTTTTGCCCATAGCTCTCTTTCTACAGCTTTTTATAGACTTGCCATTTGCCAACTTAATATGAAAATCTCTCGCTAATCTCTCAATTCAAGAACTATTTGAAACACATGAGCTTGTTGGATAGCCAAGCACTTCCACAACTTCTTTTCTGCAACTACCAATTAACTTAGAACATGCTGGTAACTGCATATGCAACAATTCCACCTTAATATCTTTCAAGTATAATTAATTTTTGTTTTCAATTAGATTAGTTGTTTATTGACAATTTCTAGTGATTCTTAACAAATACAGTTTTTTATTATATAAGTGGTTATAAAAACTTTTTTTTATCCCTCAAACGCTAGTTGAAGAATCTTGTCTTCAGTCTATCCGAACTACTCAATGACTTTTAGTTCTATTGTCAAATATAGCGCTACTGTATGGTGGACTAGAATGAGCTCTGTCAGGTCTAGTCTTAACAGACCACAAAGAATGGTCTGCTTAGCCTTGTCAAGCTGTCTCAGGACCATCATGGCAGAATTTTTCCAGCTATCTGCGACAAAACTTATCTTTCTGCAAGATATTTTTAATAATAACAAACATATTTGACTAACTTAAAATGACAAAAGTGCTATGTTTACAGAATAACTATATAATTTTTATTAATTGAGCATGTAATAATTTTTTATCTAATATTATGGGTTCTAATATTCTGCATTTTTTGGGGGAGGGGGGTGCACAATTTATTTCCTTCGTATTTTGTAAATAATCATAATAAAGTAATTAAAAATCATGAAATCCGTAGTAGTAATTCCCGAAAAAAATATCACCAACGAAATCACGCGAATCGAACTAGTCAAATGGGTGTTTCGTTTCAAGATTAGATTGTTGTAATAAATAATATTTTTGAACTGTACAAGATTTATAAACAACCCGATGTTATTAAATACATCAAAATAAATAGAATGAATTGGATGGCCCACGTGATTCGAATGAGTGATGGCAGTAAGTACAGTAAAAAAGATGCTGCTTTTTAAACCCACTGGGACAAGAGATCAGGGAAGGCCGCGGTTGAGATAGGCTGACTCGGTGGAGTCTGATTTTCTTGTAATTAATGAAAAGAATTGGAGATCAAAGATAAATCGGAAATCATTATGGAGAAATCTTCAGAGGAAGGCATTTGCTCACATTGGGCTGTCTGGCCAACTATGATGATGAATAAATAATATTGTATAGAAAATATCGGATTTAAAAAGTATGGAGAAATCAATCGCAATTACTGCCAAAAATTTGATAGAGTTATTGCCTTAAAAGTAAATACTTAAATGCTCCATTCGAATTTCCCATATTATTTGAAATATATCGGGATATTTAAAAACGACGTGAAAATCAATATCAATAACTGCTGAAAATACAATCGAAACATTACATCGATTTATAATACTATGGGTGTAAATTGAGCACATCAAAAAGTGATTATCTAAATGAATGATTCAAATATTGCGTGTAAATTTCTGCTGCAAAGGAAAATAAGATTTTTTAGTTTTCAAAAGGAAATTTTTTCTACAAGAACTCAGTAATGTTCTGCGATAATGTCGCCAGGTCGTTTTGATTCTGTCACTGGGCTCAGGACCTCTCCCACGGCTGCTCTTGGGCTTCTCCCGTTGAATCTATGCATTGAAGCTATAGTTCAGGCAGGTATTAAATGTCTTATGTACCCTGGCTTATGGAAAGAATATTTCAAGCACTTGTCATGGGGTCACCTTGTTTCTCAGGTTTCGGATATTCCCTCTTTTATTATGCCTAGTGATTATATGTCACTAAGATATGCTTTCATAAGCCCTTCAAGATCCATTTTCCTACTAGAGATGAATGGCTTAAATTTCCTTGGTGACTTAAAGGCAAATGTCTGGTATGGTACACGGATGGATCAAGGCTTGGTCTTACAGGTAAATCAGGGGCAGGAATTTAGTGCTTCAATGATGGTACTGAACTCCACTTTCCTCTAGGTAGTTATGTCACTATTTTTCAGGCTGAGGTCTATGCTATCATCTTGTGGGCTTAGACATAGGCTATCTAAATTTACTTATCCACATCTGTTCTGACAGTCAGGCTGCTCTCCTATCACTATCAAGGTGTAAATTCACCTCTCACTAATGTTGGAGTGCTTCTTTATCCTCTGTGACCTTTCTACTCATAACAAGGTATACCTACATTGGGTACCTGGACATATGGTTATTCTTGGAAATGAGCTGGCTCCAGTGCGATTTTCTGCCCCCCCCAACCACATTTGGAAACAACCGAACCAGCTCTCCCACATCATTCAGGGCATCGATTTTCAAACTCTATGGCAAAATTCCCCACGAGCAATGGCGCAACTCGAATGGTCAGAGACAGGCTTAAGACCTGAATCGTGACTGTCCTAGTGTGGGTCTGAAAGAGCTTTTTAAGCTGAACAGGAACTGTTTGAGGAAGATCATTGGTCTTTTCACTGGACACTGCACCCTCAACTCAGGAGACACCTATACATGTGTTGTGTCTGATCCTCTTTGTCGAGATTGTCATCTTGAGGAGGAGATTTCACGACATATAATTTGTGATTGTGAGGTCTATTCTGCTCAAAGATTTGAGCATTTAGGGCAACATTGCATTAAAACCTGGGAACTGCAAGACTTTCCTGTCAGGTGTTTGCTGAATCATGATTTAAAATTTGGGAACAATAGACCTCTGGTCGATGTGCCTTGCTCTTTGGAGCTGCTCAACCTCTCTGTCTATTTCAACTTAGAAAATAAGGAAATATAGGAGTAAAATGCAATATATGCGCTGATTTCGAAGATGTGGAAGGAGTAGACAGTTGTATGTAATTAGATGTTGTTTCAATAAGATGCTATCACTAACTATGTTTACTCAACATAACAGTTATTAAAAAATTAAAACATTTAATGCTGTTATACGAGGACTGGCTGTAATAAAAAAAAAACATTATTGCTATCATGGAAATGCGAAAAACAAAATTACTTACATATCTGTACTGTGTTTTTGTGAATAGTAAGAAATGAAATAATTAAAATAAGTGAATAAAGATTCATTAGAAATTTTAAGTTAGTTATTATAACGACTGCATCTAAAATAAAAATTTCACTTTATTACGAATTTATGCCTAGCTTCCAAAAGGTGATTACAACAACAGTCTTATTTCAGATTAGCTTTTATATTAAAAAAAGCGGAATAAAAGAGTTTTGTATTTCTTTTGCATATCTCTTGTGATATTAAGCTCTTACCATTAGTACTTTACATATATACCACCAGTTCCGAATTAGTAACTAAATAAAATAATAAATGATTACAAATTCTAAGTTATACACGGTACTGTTATAGCAAATGACAATTAATTTAAAAATTACTTATTTTCAAAGTAATTATTCAAACAGTTTATCATTATTATATATAACAGTATTTCAATTAGGATTTTTATTGAAAAAAATCAGAATATTTTGTATTCTTCCTGTAGTAGGCGTACCACAGGTTCTGAAAACCTAAATTAACCAAATAATCTTTGTAGAGTTGTTAAATTTGTTACAATAACTTGGGTGGGTGGATGTCTATTGATTTGCAAGATAGCTGAAGTAGTTTATCAAGATTTTTTATGATTTATTTTGTATAATTTGTATAATTATTTGGTTTAATATGATAGCTGAGTAGTTAAGACATTAAGCTGTCACGGGGAACTGAGGTTCATACCCCAATGGCAGTCAGAAGCCCAGACTCCCCAACCAGCTTTTCATGGATACCGAAAAATCTCTTGTCTAGGAAGTAAAGGTGGTTGATACAATGGTGACCATATTAAACTATCATCCCGTTAGTCACGAAATTACGGAGCCTTTCTACAAATAAGTGATAAATGATGTAAATTTAAATGACTTAGTATTTACAGGGGTTTGTCCAGATATTTTGTAAAAGGTCCTGTTTTGTAAAATTGTGAAAAAATTACTCACATTCTTTCAACCAGGGTCCTGCTTTTATGAATTTGTGCAAATAGGGTCCGGTTATTAAATAAAAACTTTTTCAAGGAGTTTTTAAACTGTAAATAGATACAAGATTATGCTCAGCACTGTAAAATTATTATAAAAAAAATTAGATTTTAAAAAATAAACAGCAATTGCTGCTTCTAAATTAGAGATGCAACATTCAAATGTTTGGTATTTAGCCTATACTGCTGCAGCAGAATATTCATTTCGGACGAATAAAGGAAGAAGCGTCTGCCGAAGACAAAACTTAGTTCGTTTACATCTTCCTGGGAAGGGTTTTTAATCTTTAATTACAGTTCGAAATAAGGTAAAATTATTTTTCCGAATAGCTCCTACAGTTCTAACTTAAGCTTTATGTACTTTAGCTCAGCAGTTCCCAATTTCTTTCGTCAATGGAACAATTGATGAACCTTCTTTCATCGGAGCACGAACTTCATGGATAAAGTAAATAAAGACGATTGCGAACGTATTTACCAATAAACTATTTAATTTTAAAAACATTTAGAGCACACATACAAGAGAAATGAGTAATAATCTTAAGTCAGTTTTTAGATCAACTATTAAATACGAAGTCACGGAGCTGTATCTAGTCAAGCTATAAATTTGTTTTTGGTGTAATTAATGCTTGTAGCTGAAAAAGAATGAAACTAGCAGAAATATGGTTTTCTTTGAAATAAAAACTAATACGAACTGCTGTAAACGTTGATAATTGTTATTAAGGAAGCATATTTCTTTATTAACTATGGTAATTTTATTTTCATTTGAAAAGTGCTATGGGAAAAAATAAGGAAAATTTTATAAATGCATGATATTTTCATAAGTTATGGAATATAGTGTTAAAAAAATTATATTTAATAAAAATTATCTAGTTCTTTTTCAATGGCATTTTACATTAACAATTTCACTAGGGCATTCGATATTAGAAATAAATAATGTCGATAGGATTTAACAATAATTAAAAGTTTTATATGTTACTGATTAAAACAGATATCTTAACTCGCAGAACCCTTTGACTCTTTTACATAACCCTAGGGTTCCGCGGAACATCATTTGGGGAACCGCTGCATTAGCTTTATATACTTACATTATATGTATTAGAATTGCTTCCAAACCAATGAAAATGGTTGTTGTTTATACCAACTAGGTATTTCACTAGTTTTCCATTACCTTTTAACCCGTAATTGAAAATAATTCTATTTAGTTAAGTTCTTAGGTTGTAATATCTGATTTTATTGTGTTTACTTTTGCGGTGTTTTATGATTGTTTTTGTTTATTTTCCGAAGTTTCTCGACCTGTCTAGTTTGTTGAAAATTATAACCTCTTCAATTGCATCCTTACCTTTTAAAGTCTATTTAGCCTAGATAAAGTTTGTTTGCCTTGAGTTTTCTATTACAGATAACCATTTAAGCTGACTCTTAATATAAAACTTTATTTTTTATTTTTTATCAGTTATATAGAGTCCACGTTGATAGACTCTACTACTTGAACTGGTCTCTGATTTTGAATATGCAGATAAGATTAAAAAATAAATTCTCATCACAGTTTCCTCTTTTTTTTAATTTTATTTATTTTTTTAATTTTTTATAAATTCTTAATATCATCAGGTTTTCTCTCTCTCTCTCTTTTTTTCAATCTAGTTTAATCTATCTTAACTTAGTTATCTTTTCTTAACTGGATAGTGGCAAGGCACACACTTAGAAATTTTTTAGCGGAAAGGTTTTTATGAAATTAAGAATGTTAGTTTCCTTTTTATGATTAAATAATAGGGTGATAATTTAAGGATTTGAAAAGCTTAGTAGAAGTAGGTACCATGTGAGACATTCTAAAAATACGCATCGTTCTTTGTTTCTAAGCATAATCAGGGGTCTGTTTAGAAGAAATTTGGGTCCGTTAACGGACCCTTCACAAAATATCTTTTCATAAAAACGGACCCTTCACAAAATATTTTAACTTAAAAACGGACCCTTCACAAAATGATTTTTCTTTTAATCGGACCCTTCACAAATTTGTTTATCTTCATTATTATTTTGTTAATCGAATAAACCCTTTCCAGGGCAGAAAACAAGAAAGATGGATGTAAACGAATTAAGTTTTGTCTTCGGCAGACGATTCTTCCATTATTCGTCCGAAATGAATATTCTGCGTTCAGCAGTATAGGCTAAATACCAAATATTTGTATGTTGCATCTCTAATTTAGAAGCAGCAATTGTTGTTTATTTTTTAAAATTTAATTTTTTTAATTATAATTTTACAGTGTTGAGCATAATCTTGTATGTCTTTACAATTTAAAAACTCCTTGAAAAAGTTTTTTTTTTTTGCAATAACGGACCCTATTTGCACAAATTCATAAAAGCGGACCCTGGTTGAAAGAATGTGAGTAATTTTTTCACAATTTTACGAAAAACGGACCTTTCACAAAATGTCTGGACAGACCCCTGATAATATATTCAGCTGTGTGTTATATAACTTAATTTTTTTTCTGTCAGGGCATTAAATAAAGTTATTTTCAATGGGAAAGGAAAATTTGTTTTGTAAACGGCTTTTTGCAGTCGCTTATATTATCTAAAGCTGACGTTGCCAACTTCTCAAAAATGTTTGAACTTACTTCCGCTATACTTATCGTTTATAAATTTGGAAATAAAAGTGAACTTCAATATAATTTTTTTTGCGAGATGCTGATTTAAGGACGTCCTTCTTGCGGTTTTCTCGTTGAACATGGAGTTAAATATGGTGCGTAGCGTTTTGAAAAAGTGCTTAAAGGTGCTTATTTTCGATTTTGAAAATAAAATATCAATTACATTTCAATCATAATTTTTAAACTACTGGATTTCTAACTGAGTGCTAGAGAATCCCATACCAATACCTAAACTGAAACTAATTCCCTAGCCACCACTGCTTACATTTGAATTTCAGATTCTATGAACAATTTGCATCATTTACTTCAATGGACATGATTAAAAAGTTCAGTTTATTCTAAATTATACTGAATTTCAAATTTTTTGTTGAAGATCTATTTTTAGTCATGGTATTATATATAAACAGATACACACGGGTCAATCTAGAAGAAAATTAGGTTTGTTTAAGGATCCTTTACATAAGTCCAATTCTCAAAAAATTACCCTTCACCAAATACAGACTTCATAAACTGACCTTTCACAAAATTCTAAACTGCATAGATGGGCTTTTCACAAAGTTTTAAACTTTAAAAACGATCCTTTTACAAAAACCATTTTTTAATAATGTATAAAAATATTCTATTTTTTAAAAATATTTTATTCATTCTCATAACTCAATAAATTTTAATACTCATAAAAATGTTTATTATTATTGTTATTTTTTTTTAAATTATTGGCATAAATGCATTTAAATGGATCCAAAAAAGTTTACAGAATAAAAATGTGTTAATTTTTCTATCAGTCAACATCAAACCGATTTGTTTTAATTTTAGGTATTTCGATATTTGTTTATATAATCTTAGATGAATGTTGTATTTGTAAAAATATATATTTCGCAACAATAGGCCATGTGTTTTTTGACAGAAATATGTTGTATTTTACAAAATTTCCTATTGTTTATTTTTTTAACAAAATTCCAATCTATTATTTACGTAACTCCATAAACAGGATCCAGATTAGAAATACTAAATTATTTCCCGGATGGAGATCTGTGTAATAATTGCGTAGTTCTTTTCTAAGAATATTTCGGATATGCGTGGAAAATATATTGTGCGAGCAAATGAATAAAAACGAATAATTCGACCATTTCTTACTGCTTTTAACTAATCGCCAACTGCTATTCTGATTTACGCTTTAACTTCAGTAACAATGCCCATCACATGCGAACTTCAAATGATGGAACACTCAATCTAACCCTTGGGACCAGTATTTGACTCTGTGCCAGGGTTTTAACATTTGATTGCTTTGTGTGTTCTGACTTGCGAGTATTCTGAAATTACTGAGTCCAGAGGTTATTGAAAACACTAACTGATATTAATTTGATATTAGATAATGCATTTTCTGACCTTTCCTATAACCAAGGTTGGCAAGTTTTTGACAATTGACAGTTTTATCCAGTTTTAACCATTGTTTTATACGCCATGTCAAAAAACCTTTTCTAACATAAGGTTTTTGACAGTTGTCAAAAACCAAAAATTTTGGTGTGTGGATAAATTGTTAGCTATTATAAATATGAATTATTTATAGATAAACATATACATAAAATAAGTGATCAGTCTATTGTGTTCTTGAATTATATTTTGTCATTAAATACTCTTTTTGTTTTGACCCATTACTGTCAAAAACCCAAATTTAGGTGTAAAAAATATTAAATAATTATAAATAAAAATACTTTAATTTACAATTTATCCAATAAGTTAATTCTATCCGTTCTCACTACAAAATTTTTTATAAATCTAAATTTCTTCAAAAGTTTTTAGCGTGTTTTCTATTTCTTTCTTTTTTTTTAGTGCAATAACGTTTTCAAAATACTTTTGAAAAGTAAGGTTTATATAGCGTTAAAATGTTTTGATAATAAAAGCAAAGAAAAAAATTTGATTTGATTTTACACAATTCTTGAATAAACGAGCGTATTTGTTTAAAATAATAGAAATCAAAATATATTGAAATAGTAATAATTTATTAAATTAAATTTAAGGTCCCACTAATAAACTTAAGGAATTCAAATTAATAAACACATAAATTGGCATGTAGTGTTTTTTAATAAGGAAAAAATTGCGAAGTGACACAATTATTTACAATGAAAACTTTTATAGGGAATTTTTGGACTAAAGACTTCCCTAAATTTGCCTGAATTTCCAATTAAAATGTCGTTTTGCCCTATTGGACATATTTTGCTTCCCTGCATGTAAATAGTAACAAATGTTAAGAATAAAAAAAATGAGATCAAACAATTATTGGCAACAACTATAGTTTTATTTAATTTTAAAAAATATGCCTAAATTGAGGCATAAAAGAAATAAATCAATTAAGAACTCATAGTTATCTGTAATATGAACTGAATAGTTATAATATAGCAAATAATATTGATCTTTAGGTATTACGAGTACCATTTGTTTAGAAAAACAAATGAATAGTTTCTATAATTTTGGCTATATTTTTTGTAATAATATTAAATCGTAATTTTAGTAGTATATAATACAATTATTGTGCAGGATTTGATATCTTATAAAATGTTCCCAATGGCAAAAAAAAAAAAAAAAAAAAAAAAACTCTTGCCCTAGGTTTTTGATAGTTTTTTTTTCAGATATCGACTGTTCTCGACACTTTTTGACGTGTCTTGTCAAAAACCAGTTTTGGACATCAAAAATCCCATTCTGCTTTAAACACCAATAAAATTTCACCGAGCTCGATTTAACCGTGAAAAGTTTTGAAACAAATGCCCGTTGTAATAAAATTCAAAAATATGTACCGCTAAAAATTGATATCTACTAGATGATATACGGTACATCATGACAAAATTTCAAAAATTAAATTTTTGGAGATTCTAAATTTGTATAAAGGGTTGTGTCGGAAGCAAGTTTTTTTACTTCTTTCTCCGCCATCTTAGATTTTAATTTAAAGTTGTGGTTTACGTGTTAGCATTTTTCTGTGTATAGATTTTTAAAAATTAACCTATATTGTTTGCTTAAATACAACAAAATCAATTAGGATGAAGTTGATAAATTTTTTTTTAATGTCAATTACGCGAAAGCTGTGGCGTAACTACCACTACAAATATTAAATACCAAATCAATAGTATATAAGACATGTTAACTTGAATCCATCACGAGGTACCTTTTGATAGATGAAGGTTGACATAGTCGATAATTAAACTCCCACATTGGTGATCTACGGACGTGATAATAAATTGTCAATATTGATGGATGAATCCACATTAAAAACAGTTGATTTGCTTTAAAAAAAAAAAAATCCGGTGAAGTAAATAAAGTCTCCCGGTTAATAAATAATAATGAGCGAAATGCTAGAAAAAAATAATAGTAGCGAAAAGCTATAAAAAAATGATGGGAAAAAATAGCGAAAAGCTATTTAAAAAAATAACGAGCGAAATGCTTGGAAGAAGAAAAATATATATATATAATCAGCAAAAATTGAAGGTAATAAATANTGTTTTGACATAATTTTGTCTGAAAAAAATCAATTGAAATTTAAAATATTCATTATTTTCATGCCAACTAACCTTTGTATAAAATTAAACTATAGATTTGATTTAATCAAGTATTTCTTAACGACAACATCATTGAAGTCAGCTAGCTTATATCTCTCTCATTAATAAAAAACGTTTATTGCACGTTTTTGTAAAAATATTTTATTATAGTTTAATAGTTATGTCAGAAGACTAAGTGAATGGACTACGTTACCAAATTAGTCTTTCTAAAGTCTCTGAAACCTTATGTTTATTTTGTTTATAGTTATCAGGAGTGATTGTATTCATTGGGTATTCCGGATTTTTCGTATTCTTCCGGGTCTAAAAATTAGGAGTAGGTATATGATTTTTCTGGGAATTCCGCTTTCTCAAGACCATTGGTTCTCGGACTTTCGCAGATCAAAAACTTATAATCTGACGATATTTTCAAGGAAATCCTCATTCTAATATCAAATTTTATTTTATAACCGTCGTTGAACAGCTGACCCAATTTTTTGGGTTTACGACTATTTATGTTCAACTTCGTAGCCTTGTAATTTTGAACCCAATCCAGTAGACAAGTGAACTCCTTGATCAAGTATTGAGAAAAATTTGCCTTCGTGGAGGACTTTTTGATGGAACTAACCCACATTTGCTTTACATGGAGAGAAAAACCAACCTCCCACGGTTAGCCTGGCGGCAATGTGGCTCTAACCCAGGATCCGTCGACCACTGATGATATTTTAGGTCAGCATTGTGGTCGGTGCGAGCCTGGTGAGGAATTCATATCGACCAGCCATCGCTTGGATGCGAACCGGGTTCACTTCATTGGAAAGCGAAAGCTTTAATCCCTTAGCCACCGCGGCTCATAGGTACTAGTTGAAAAAAAAAAAAAAAAGGCTATATACTGAAATGCAAAATTATTGGAGAAATAGTACTAATTCGTTTAGAACTGGGGTTTCCAAATTACATGAGGCCGAGGGCCACAATTAAAAACACCAATCAAATGGCGGGCCGCAACTTAGTCAAAATTTTATATAGGACTCTTTTTATGGTTGAAGGAACATTAAATATTACTGTCATATTTTTATCAAGTTGTTTAGAACAAAAGTATTGAATTACAAATAATAATAAAATATTTTCTTGGATGCAAAACCTGAGAAATAAATTTTTTTGCACCTTTGGTATGTTAAATTTCACAGAAACGAGGAAATTTATTTCTTTTTTATCGACTGAAAAGTACTTTAAACTCGTATAGGTTTTTTACGAAAATTGTCCGCAAAAAAATGAAAACTAATATATTTTAGTCGCGGGCCACAAAAAAAGGCTTCATGGGCCGCCAGTTTCTAACCACTGGTTTGGAAGAAGCGTACAATATCGCCATACTATTATTGACGCCAATGACGCTTAGTAAATTTAGTAATAGGCACTATCGGCATTATGGTAATGTATCCAGTTATAATAGGTACCAAATATTCCAATATGGGTACAAAGTATTGTATTCAGTACCAATTAAAACTGTACCAATGCCTTGCAGTTTTGATATATATACTGAGAAAAAGAGTTTTTTTTAAGGCTACTTCGAAATGGATAAGTGCCGGAAAAAATAGCATGACTGTGGAAACTTTTGAATATCATGAGTTGGCCTCGAGCAAGAGCATCATTCCGAATTATACTGTATACAGTTAATCTTTATTTTGATGAGATAAACTACTAAAAGCGTGTTATGTTCAATCTATTAACGTAAAGTTTTCAGCAAGGGCGAAAGATAATAACAACTAAAACCAGGAAATTATTTTAGCTCCATTTATTGTGCTGGTTTATGTTATTTTAGTTTAGAGTATAATTTTGTAGCCTCGTTCAGTACTGATTTGTGGATTATTTCCTTCTTTGTTTTCACCCTGTGCGAAAAATGCGTNGACCCTATTTGCACAAATTCATAAAAGCGGACCCTGGTTGAAAGAATGTGAGTAATTTTTTCACAATTTCACGAAAAACGGACCTTTCACAAAATGTCTGGACAGACCCCTGAGAGTATAATTTTGTAGCCTCGTTCAGTACTGATTTATGGATTATTTCCTTCTTTGTTTTCACCCTGTGCGAAAAACGCGTATTCAACTAGTTAAATTGTAGTTATTGATATCCTAGTTGTAATGTAGGAACTGTTAGGAACTTGATATTCTTGTATTTTTAAGAAATCCAGCTTAATTCCCATTCTTACAACAATTCGTTAAAGATAGATTGATAATATAATAAAGCATAAGAAAAAAAATTGTTGTCATAAAAACTTATATACGCCCCACGCTAATCAATTTCTACTAAAAAGCTCATCATTATCTACTCATTCGGAAATTATTGGGCAATTTAAAAAAAAAAACAAAAAATAGTTTAATAATATAACACAAACAATCTTTTAGTTCCGGGACAATTTGATATGAATCTTAAAATATCTCTATTATTAGACTAAAATTGCAGTATTTTAAAAGGCAAATTTTATAATGATACCTTGGAGCGGATAAAAGTCATATTCTATTGAAATTAACTATGATTTCGTATTTAGTATATTTGAAAGATTTTATTTCTTATCCGAGAATAAATAATATTTAAATCACTGAAGTTAATGGGGATGTGGTAAATTATAGGTATCTCCTTAACTCTGTGATTAGTATCAAATTTTCAATTCCTCTTTGATACTATGCATATATTTGTAGACGTATTTGTCATTTTTAACGATTTAAAAATCTATGCATATTAAAATTAGATGAAAATCGAAACTCATTGGTTGCCATCAGCATAAAAATTAATAAAAGTTATAAAGCTATAGTTTATATGTAAAATATTTCTTTACCTCGTATTTAAAGGTATTTATTTGTAGTATTTATTATCCTTTGTTATTATGTTTTTGAATTATATTTTTCTTTCAAATTTAAGGCTTAAAATTTAAGGCGGTGTTACTTTATCCCAAAGGGTTAAAGTGTAGAATCGATATATCCCTGTGATATATGGCGATTTGAAAACATACCTATTAGGGCGTATCGAAAAAATCGAAATTTCTTAGATCTTTTTGCGGTAGTGCGGAAAAGATGTGAACACCCATCATTAAAAATTGTGCGGAATATCAAAACTCTGGGTCAATATCTTCTGTCGCCTCAGTGGGCCGAAAGTTCCGAAAATTGGACTAAAAATCATTAAAATAAAAAAAATAATAAACAAACCCATATTTCGTTTATCGGTTTGGGGTAGTGTTTACTAGTTGCTATTCTGTAACAAATACAATCATAAAAAATTTTAGAATTTTATTTTTATATCTTCTGCCGCCTCATCGCCACAAAATTTTGGAAAATGAAGGCAAAAAATT